>NC_140778.1:66689519-67289519 GCF_044657685.1 Stegodyphus dumicola | reverse complement strand
ACGTACCGTTGTAACTAGCAGTAACATAGGATGGTATATTGTTGTGTGCTATACTGCAAAGTTTTCTTCCTTTAAAAAGTTTTTACGATTGTATTTAAATTATTTCTCGCAACATATAATTGTTGGACAGATACCATTTCCATCAGTTTCGTGTAACACAGATTTAATACTAATACATAATACAAAATTTCTTAAACAAAAGCAATCATCACGCAAAATTTTAAATCTTTAATATTCTTTTGATATATTTCGTTCCCTCAGCCTATGTATATAAACAAGATTCTTAATGTGTACGTCTGTTCAGCTTCATGTCACATTTTCGTCTTCCTGAAATAAAAATATCATAATTTTTTTATCATACTGGAGATATTCTGTTTTCTGCATAAATGATATTTCAACCTATCACATATACATGTGAATTTGATGCAATTAAACTTTAAGAATTCATCCACATATATATTTTATAAGATATGCTAATTCCGTTAACTTTTTTACGAAATTTATTACCTTTTACATCGCATATTTGTTATTTTTGATCCAGAAACATTTGAATGCCGTTTGTACTAGCTTCAAAATTTTAAAGAGCATATCTCATTTTAATTAGCGTGATGTATCAATATGCTGTGCATGAATTTGTGTCTACCTAGTTGAGTGTTTTATGGCTGCACTTGAAGTAATAGAGATTCATGTCGAATCCATATATATATTTATCTATATATGTAATTAATAGAAGAAAAATTTTTGTTTTAGGGAATATTTTTATTGACGGACTTTTTTTTTAGGGACATTTTGTTTTACGGCTTTATTTTTTAAAATATGCTGTCAATGATACTGAAATACTCGGTATTCAACACTAGCAGTCTCAACATTTTTTATTCCCTTCGTCCAAAACTAGTTGCTACACTGTGTTGGTGTTGGTGTGTTGGTGTATTTAATTATGGCAAAGCACACGAGGGCTATCTGCCTAAAGGGAGGGATGCCTTTCGTGGAGGACTTTCTAAGGGAAACTGGCTCGTATACACGTTAAGACCTGTAATGTAATAATGATCAGACATTAAAGTAAACTATTTTCTTTTTTATGGAGAGCTAGCCACTTCCCCTCCCCTGGTTTACTTATCGTTTTGCTATCAGGTATAAGTTAACTACGAATACCGCTTTTATTATTATTATGAAAAGGTAAATCTTAGAACTATATATGTTTCTTCGTGTACAAAGAAAATACTCAAACTCTTTCTTGAAGGCCATTGAAACGCAAGTTTCGATTATTCTTCTTGTATATGCACGTTCTAAAACATTCTTCTACATGGACATGAAGTCGGAAATGTAGACATTATTTCGCTGTAACAATTCAGTGCCTTTTAGGCATTTCAGATCTACGCGTATAAAATCAGAAAACACACTGAGAACTTGAAACCAGCTGGCGTTTTACCTCACTTCGCTTAGTAAGATGATCGTTTTCTTGCCCTCACGTGGCGTGGCTTATTTCTTTCCCCCTGGCGTCACTTTCTTCGTACTGCAAGAGCAGAGACGCCATCTCCATGTAATCTAACCTCCTTGCCTGACCTACACCTGCAAACAAAGATGAGAAACCTACTTGCCCGAACTGCAAAAAGGAACATATTGCGACGTCGATGATGTGCGAATTTCGGCCGAAAATTCGTGAAGCAGCTACTAAGAAAAATTGAATCCTGCGCGGAAAACTTTATCAGATACATCGCCGCCGTTGTCATAATTCTCTGTTTCGAAAGATGAAAATTTACCACCAAAATCCCACTCAGATGCTACGTTTGCAAAGACGGATATTACGTTGGATAAAAGTCTACAGTTGATTGCTCTCAAATTCTTAGCATTTGCGCAAAAATGCAAGAAAAAGTTCTACTTGCTCTGGGAATGGTAGAGCAAATACTGAAAATGAACTTGTAATTTCTTCTTTTTCTCGGTAAGATGATTTTACTAGTTTTACAAGGCCAACTTACACTCAAGGCCTGCCAGTGTGAAAATATTCTTTTGTGTTTTCGGTTGCCTCCGTGAAATTTCTACTGACCGCAGGAGGGCGCTACAATTCCGCTACGCTTTGCGACGTTAACAATGAGCAGAATGTACCCGAGACAAATAATTGTCTTGTTATATGCAAAATTTAAAAACGATTAATCTGTAGAAGTCAGAAATTATACACTTCTTTTTATTAAAAATATTTTTATTTAGAAAGGAAGCATGAAATTTCAAGTTATCCAATTTTTCTTTTTTCATATATAACCGTCGGATGCTTGATTCTGGTTTAATTCCTTCTTGCATCTAGATATACAGAGCACATGTTTTACTTTAAAATTATTTATAGAGTATGAAGTTAGCAGGTAGCTTCAGAACATAAACTATTTCAGCGCAAATTTTTCATCGTATTAATATCAGTTGCGCTGTGCAACAAAATAATTTGGAGCCACTATTAAATATGTAATTAAGAAATGATGAAAGTAAATTTGTTAATACATAAGAGAAAAAGTATTTCTAAAAGAAATTTGGCTTTAGGTACTGAAAATTTTGCTGTTTTTTAATTAATATAAAATACATTTTTCGGAAATATTAAAAAATAAAATTTTAAATAGTGCAGATTTAGAGCTCTGAAGAGAAAACGTGACACTATTGATATTCGAAATAATACCAAGCATTTCAATATCACCTACAGCATATAATAATAACATGTATGACATTAATCACAATGAATCATATACTCCCTCTGTCCCAAATTAGTTGTTACATTTGAGTACTGATTATTGATACTGAAAATTTTATGATTTTGTTTGCACATTTTCCAGAAATTTCAGGGTGGTACGTAATCAATCAACATCAACTTTACATACCAAGCATTTCCTCCTTAAATCAGTATCAAATTAATTTCAAAAATCCAGCTTTGGCACACCCTTAATCCACGCCCTATTTCATACGGACTCTTCCATAAGTAATCGCTTAAAATCTTCAGGCTAATTAAATGTCAATTCAATTATCTGTCTTGTCTATACGAGCCAGTTTGCCTTAGAATTTCTTCCAGAATGGCATCCCTCAGCATAGGCAGACAGCACTCGAGGCCATAATCACATAAACACGATCTTTCTGAAATACGGGCGGTATAGTCCTTTCAAAATGGGGCGTGGCTTAAGAGCGTGCGAACCCTCTAAATTTGCGTGGACAAAATTGTCCTAAAATAAGTGCTACATTTGTGGAAAGTAAAAACTGAGAATGAAAACCTGGTATGCAAGCATTACAGTCCTTGTAGTACGCCTTATAATTTTACTGATGTCCATGTACTAAACTGCATCGAAAGTTTTTTATGACTCCACCAACTTGAAATGTAGCAGCATTTGAGACAAAACTTTCAACCGAAGTGTAGCTACTAGTTTGGGACGAAGGGAAAAAACAATTTTGACACTGCTAATTTCAATATCATTTACAGCATATTTTAAAAAATAAAACCATATTCCCTAAAACAAAAAGTATTACATCAATTAATTACATATATCTATGGATTCGACATGAATCCCTATTACTTCAAGTGCAACCACAAAACACTCAACCAGGTAGACAGAAATTTATGTACAGCATCACACTAATTAAAATGAGATATGCGCTTTAAAATTTTGAAGCTAGTACAGACAGCATTCAAATGTTTCTGGATCAAAGATAACGAATATGGGAGCTAAAAAGTAATAAATTTCGTAAAAAAGCTAACGCAATTAGCATTTCTTATAAAATATATACATGGATGCATTCTTAAATTTTAATTGCATTAAATTAATATATGTGTATATATATATATATATATATATGAAAGGTTAAAATATCATTTATGCAGAAAACAGAGATTATCTCCAGAATGATAAAAAAATATTATGATAATTTTATTTCAGGAAGACGAAAACATAACATGAAGCTGAACACACGTACTTACATATATTAAGAAGCTTGTTTATATTCAAAAGCAGCGAAAAAACGTAAGAAAAGAATTTTAAAGCTTTAAAATTCTACGTGATGATTGCTTTTGTTTAAGAAATTTTGTATTTGTATTAAATCTGTATTGCATGAAACAGATAGAAATGCTTCCAACAGTTATATGTTGCGAATAATTATTTAAATACAATCGTAAAACTTTTTTAAAAGGAAGAATGCCGTATAGCACGCAACAATATACCATTCTACGTTACTATTAGTTACAGCGGAACTTTTTGTCAATAACGAGCCAGATTACAAATAGAGAACGTGTAGCAGAATGCGAGCGCCACCTAGTGATGAATTTTGCGAATGCCACTGAAAACTGGGAACCGGAATTTCGTTCAGTCTGGTAGGCCTTGAGTAGAAGTTGGCCTTGGTCTGGCAGGCCTTGAGTAGAAGTTGGCCTTGCTTGGAGTAAACAAACGAAAAGCCAGCGACTCGTTCGGCTGTGACGTCACTGAAGTTCACTGTAGCATCTCCTAATAGTAGTTTCGTATTTCCTTTTGAAAATATTTTCTGTTTTTCATCGGAAAAGTAAAAATTTGAATATTTGGAGTCGAAACTTAACTACCTAAAATATTCTTTACTGTGTAGAATAAGTCTTAATTACGAAAAGTTCTCTCAGTAATTTATTGTTTCATCGAAAGTCTTTCAAACTTCCTTACAGAATTTGCTATTTAAGATTCAGCTGTTTATACCGTTACTCATTTTAGCTTCAACAGACTGAAAACCCACATTTCACAAGAACTGGAAAATACGTAGTGATGTTTAAATGTTACAATAGAAGAAGTTCAAATTAAGAACATTTATTCTATAAAGCTTTACAAACTTGTCCCTAATGTTTGGAATCTAATTTGGATGAAATTTAAATTTATTTTAATTTGCTAAAGCCTACTTTGGGTCCATTTGTTTCTGCAGTACTTCTTTCATTTAGAAATCTTAGTTTACTTGTGGCTTTTTTTTTTTTTTTTTAGATTAACTCGCATAAGCTTTTCCTGTAATATATGATTAATTTTAATAGATAAGAAAGAAATTGCATAAAATTATAAGTCACTAGATTCTAAAGCATGTTTGTAATTTCTTGATGTAAAGCAGCAACAAGAAACATGGACAAATGAACTATTCAAGCTATAACTGAAAGGAAGTGTAATACTTAATCAGCAAATTCAGCAGCTGCATCATGTAATTCTATATAAAAATTGAGACTACATTTAATCCTTTGAATTTTACTTTTTAGCAAGCATAAAAAATAAAATTTTCCAAAAGTATTCAGATAGAAGATGTTAACTTTTTATATTAAAAATATGAGTAAAAGATATTCAAAGAATATTTGCATATCCTCTATTATTTTTTGTTATTAATACTGTATATTTAGAATTTTATCTTTTAGGTTTCTATATTTATTTCACTTATGTATTATTTAATGTATAAAAATAATAACGAAATGAAGCATGTAGTCATTTTATTATTAGATATTAATAGATTATAAGATTATTAATAGATTATAAGATATTAGATATTAATTAATTATAAGATATTAATAGGACTAAATGCTGTATGTGTTTGTTTTGGTATTAAAAAAGAAATTTTTTTATATAATAACTTAAATATTACATTTCATTTAACATATTCAGTTTATCCATTCTATGAATAAAAAAATTAGAGTTTATCAGTTTAGTTGGGGACAAATATTATTCATACACAGATAAATGCACTCATTAAAACATTATGCAATTTATATTAACATCATTTGACTATCATTATACATTCTGTGAACACTTGGAAAAAGGGTGGATGTTTATTTAGTATGATGACCTGTATACAATATCACCACAGACATAATGATTACATTTGTAGATACCAACAAATATATTTTGCACATTTTGCTGGTAAATTTATATAATTAAATGCAAAAGTCAAAATTGGTACTAAATTTTAAACACTACATTCAACAAAATCTTAGTAAATATGGATCTTAATTTTATAAATGAAATATGAAATATATCATGATGCACTGTATAGTCAAGGAAGGCATATTTTAAAACTATAATAAATAAAATATTTGCTTAAGTTACATTATTCATTCATAATACAAATCATTACAAAGTATAAGTACAGATGGAAAATGAAATTTTATATTTTACAAGAATTTTGGCATATTTGTTTTTTAAACTTTTCTATATTCTTAAATTATACATTTCCTAAATTTTGATAATTTCTTAAATTTTTGTTTCATTTTAAAATTTTTTTCATTCATATTTTTATATTTCATTCTAATGAACATTCTCTGCTTTACAAATGCTTCAATTACATCTCTTCCTAAACCTTCTCCTTCCATTTTCTCAACTAATTTTCTTACTGTGCCCTGTATAACTTTACATTTAGGAATTTCATCCTTCCACAATTTCTTTAACAGCATTTCTAAGCGCAAAATTTTATGTTTAAAATTTTGTGATGGCATAGTCAAGCCAACATAGGACAAATGAATAATCCAAGGTGGTGGTGCATAGTCATGGTCTGTTACTTGACTGCCAGTTATCTGCCCAAGATCAGGATACTTGATTTTAAATTTTCTAGCAATCCATCCAGCTAGATACACTAAAGCATCTTCAGAAGTTTCAGCCACTGGTGATGATTTATTTGTTGGAGACGATAATGTTTCACTTGCAGTATCTGTTTCACTAGATTCATGAAAATCAGATATGCTATTTAATTTGTTTGATTCTTCTGCTCCTTCATTTTCAGTTTCAATGTTTGCTAATTTAAATGCAGATGCTAAAATAAATTCTTCCTGGTTTGTGTATTCAGTATTTGTATTTGCATGCACAAGACCAGTATTCTTTCCCAAAATAATCATTCGAAGTCGACATAAAGCGTTAAGAGGAGACGGATGGTCATTAAGCCCTCCACGACTTCTAATTTGTGAAAATAAATTTTCCAGTGCATCCTGATTCAGCTCTGATGTTAAGATGTATGCCATACTAAATTCTTTTACATTTGCTAAAAGACATTTAAGTGCACTTATTGACATTAGAATACCTTTCTGAAATATTTGTAATCTAGCCTTAGTAATGCATCTCATGTTTTTAATTATGTCATAAAACTCATTTAAAAACTTATTTTGAGTTTCCAAATCCTGGCCATAGCCTAATTTAAATGATGCAGATATCATGCCCGTACCTGGGTGGTATACATTCATCATTTCAAACCAGTCATTAACAAGCTGAATGAAATACGCTGTATTTTTACACAGTTCTTTATCTGTGCCAGGTTGTAAATGAAACAAGGCCTTTGCTGTATTGCGTGATAAGAGCTGTGCAGCCATTCTAACGTTTTGATGTTGACTGCTTTCACAATTAATATGGGAATTATTTATTTTATGGCATATATTTAATTCCGATGAAGTCACATCAACTAAAACATCTAATGGCTCTCTGGAGACTTTCTGACCATTTCCTAAAATAAAACCAGTGTCCAGTAACCAGTTACGTATAAGTTTTAGTAGATGTGGAGCATCTGGAAAATATGCTATATTCCAAGCTATGCCTGGGAGCTGAAACTGTGGGTTTTCGTATGTAAGTCCAAGGTCTTTAACTAGACCCAGGTTTCCACCTCCACAATCACTAACACATGCCACAACTTTGTAATTTATGTCATTCAAAGCAGATATGATATTATTTAATATCTGTTGGGTCATTTTTTGATCAAAATCAACAAAAACTAGCTGTTTCCATTTACCATTTAATCCATGTGCCATTACAATTTGCATTTGTGAAAAAGGCCCAACAATTTCATCATTTATTGCATCATATTCTAAAGTTTTTTCAACTTTAATTTCATCAAATGACAAAACTGTCAGCCTTTGAAAATTGTCCAGATTTTCACCAGCAACTTCCATAATACGAAGAATGCTTGATAGCAAACCATGCCTCATTTCGATAGTTCTTGCCCATCTTCTCAAGGAGCTCACACCTGGAAAATTATAAAAAAAAAAAAAAAAAAAAAAAAAAAAAAAAAACTATCATATGCTATTACATTTTTATATATAATTCATTTTGTAGCAGTGAGGAAAATATTTTTTATTTTATATCAATATTAAAATACCATTAATATATGATTAGCTAATTACTCACAATTTATAAGGTTTGTATTTAGTTGCTGATTTTAAAACATTAAGGAAGAATGATTAGAACTAAAAAACAATTGTCAATATAAAATTTAAGAAACTGGACTTGAACAAACCTGGCAGTGGGTACTGCAGTTTATTCCTGACAAAAATGTATGCCTTCCTACTCAGGTATCTTAAGGTGAATGCATTTGATATTTCATCATTAGTCCAATGAACATACTTTTGTTTACCAGTAAGAATCTTAATTTGGTTCTCAGTGAAAATTGTTTGCAATGTCTTATTTGCTTCCTCTCTAAGACTTCTGAGTCTAGATTTGGATAATTTATCAGCTTTTTTAAGCTGCATTTTGCAAGAGTTTAATTCTTCAATAACAGATTTTAGCTTTGGTTTTCCTCTTTTTTCAAGTGTTTGAGTTTTCTTAAGATTTTCCAACTCAATATTTTTCAATGCTAATTCTGTTTCTACTTTTATGCAGCATTGCTGGAGCTCATGATACAACTGCCTGTAATCAGGTTCTGGGTTTATTTCAGTTGGAAGGTGCTCAATTCTTTCACCTGAGGAAGCAGCACTGCTAGTAGATTCAGCAAACTGCATTGCATTTTCAAGACACCTTTTCTGGACCTATGCATTAAAATTACAAGAAAAATATTTAAAAAGGTTTCATTTACAATAATAAATAGTTTCACAAATACATAAATTTTATTTGAAGATCTCTGTTGAGATATATTGAAATACATAATTATCAAACATATACACACTTCTTTTTGTTCCTTTAGTTGCATCCTTTGTGAGCGTTCATTAGCCATGGCAAATGTTCTCTCTGGCTTAATCTTTAGAGAAGGAAATGCATTTTGTACTAATGTTCTCCTCACTGGAAGTCCCAGTAACTCATTTCTCATATCCCGCTCAAAATCCGTAACAAGAAAATGATCAGAGCAAATGTAACTTGTACTGGGATTGAACTGATCTGCTCGATGACAAAATGTAATCCACTTCTTTCGCATTATAGGATCTTTAGGGAATCTAGTATTTTAAAAATAAAAAATCAAGATATGATGAGGCCTGAGTATAATTTATATTAACATTTCAGCTAATTTTTATGTCATGGCACTGTGAAAGCAGACATACTTATAATAATTAAAATGGGCACTTTTGGCATTGCATTACTATAACAGTATATAATTAAATGTATATAATTGTGTTCTAAATATTTAAATGGTAAGGTTATGTATATGATGTTGAAGTATTAGGTGTTTATGGCCTTAATGCCTGTCTTATGCATTAACTTTTACATGTATTTACTGTACTCTAGATATTATGTAATTAGCATTTCCTGGAATAGTACTTAATACAATAAGGTTTCATATATATTTTATAAAAGTTGAATATATTTATGTGTGGTATATTTTATGTAATAGCTTTAAGTTTAAATGCATGCTGTGTATTACTCTGTTTTCAAATAATATGAAAGAAAAAAGCCTGAATAATTAGAAAATTAAGATTGCTGAAGGAACTGCTTCACTAGCTTTGCAAAATTACTGTAACTAAATTATCCAGAACTGATAGCCTTAAGCATAATAATACAACTTAATTTGCTCGCCAACTGAATTGTGGACTTCTAATATGTTGTTTTTTGTACTCTGCAATGTTGTTAGCCCTTCTTATTACTTACATGTATCCCATGTATCACTCATATTTTATTTCTGGTATGTACCTTATTAACAGTACAATAGGCTCAAATTCTAAGTAATTGAGGAGGCCCATCAGCTGAACACTGGTGGTTTGACTTCAATTCCTGGAGAATAGGCTGGTTGCATGGCAGTTTTTCCATGTGTAGCAAAAGTTAGTTAATGCAGTGAGTTACATACACATTATTTAAAACTATTTAAGCATATTTGGTACTGTGTGTATTTTATGTAATATTACTTATATCTATCTCTACTCTACATATTTTTATTTACATTCAGTTTAACAACACTCAAGTATAGCTATAGTCTACATGTTACTGTGTACTTTGATTATTATAAAATGAGAAAGGCCTAAACATAAAGAATTATGACTACCTGATACTATACTAATGGTACACAATGTTTACAATTATTTTTTTTAAACACTCAGTGCATTTATGTACATAGCATCACTTGCATTTAATATATTCAAACTCAAGTGTAAAGTTTCTGTACATATAATAATGGTATTTATAATATTACAAATTGCATTAGTTTAATTACTGTTTGTACATATATAGTAATGCTATATATTAATGCTATTTGCACTTACAAGCAATGCATAATATAACATGCTTGCACATAAGAGTACTGAAGGAATTGTATCAGATGTTTTCTTATTTATTGTACATAATCGTACATACGGTATTTTATGTATGGAGTGTTATTACATATACTGTATTTGTAAGTATGTGCAACATTTCACCAATGCCCACTGTGGCCCAGCATTTAACTTGCTAACACTGGTAGGTCAACCCAGGTTCATATCCTGATGAATGAGCTGGCTGCATGGGAGTTTCATGTTTTTCTTCATGTGTTATAGGGATAAAAGGCAATTTCTCTTAAAAAGGCCTTCACAAAGGCCTCCATTCCCTCGATGGACACCCTTGTATGCATCGGGGTAAAACATGCAGATTACTAGAACTATGTATCTTTAATAGATTTGTACTTACACACCCTTGAACTCACTGTATTTTGTGAATTTTGATTTTAGCCATAGATGCATTTATAACCAGTGTAATTTCAATCAATGCGATACTGTACCTTTAGTATCGCATTAACTTCGTGTGATCTAGTCAAATTGTAATAAACTAACATAGATTTAAATTTCCCTGTTATTCATGATATAGTGTTTTCTTTATTATGCTTTTCTAAGCTTATGGTATTTTTGTTTACATTGGATTACTGAAAGTGTATGTGATATTATATAATTATATGCTATGTAATACTGTATTCCTTGCAGTATATGACATGTTTTGATGCTTTTTACCTCCATAAAAACTCTGATCGTAAAATCTAAATTGGTATGCATAAAAACTAGGACTTATGCCCATGTAACTTTTTTTAAAATAATTCAGTAGCTGCAGTCTGGTCTGCCACTTCAGACCCTGGTCATGGCTTCCATGGAGATATATGTTACCTATATTTATTGAATATCATGTTCTTCGCCCGTAAACCACATAATTTGGAAACAGCATATCTTTCGAATTTCCGCACTGGAGATAAAACTGTTATTTTCCGTACAGTGCTCGCTCTGAACTCGTTGAGTTTGTTAATCAAGAATTCGTTAAAGTTTTACAAAATGTGAAATAGATTAAAACAAATTTGAAATTCGGCCTTTCAGAAGCCGATATTCGGGTAGAGGATTACATTATTCAAAATTTGATGGCTCTAGATACTGTCATTTTTGTCACAGTGCGAAAAACATACATGTATTCATGCAGATTCTTCATTATTTAATTTCTTTACATATAATACAGGGCGATAATATTTGGTAACAACAATTTGCAAGGAGACACGGACATTTATAGTAAAACACTGCAAAATGCCGCTTCGAAATTAGCATCCTTTCTAGGCTACCGCAGCTTTGGGCTAGTAAATTAAATTAACAGTAAATAAAAAAAAAATCTTATGCAGAACTAAAAATAAATTAAAAAAATAATCACTATAAAATACAAGCATAATTAATTATTACGGTTAAATACAATTTTAATATTAGAATTAAATGTATAAATTTTTTAAGGAGTCAAAGGTGTTTATCACTATGATGTATTATGAAATATAATTGAAATAAAATTCCTTTACAGAAATTGTGCTATACTACTCATCTATAATTTTAAAAAAGCAGCACAATTTAGAATTTTAAAGAAAACTTTCAAAAATTCGTTTTTAAATATTTTAGCATTTTTTCTTATTTACACCAAAAAAAACATAAAACTTGCAAGAGAAAATTGTTTGTTTGAAATTTTCTATTAGTTCAGATTTAAAATATTATTTTCTAAAAGAAGTAGTTACAAATTTCCTTACCGCTAAAAAAATATTCAGCCCTGAAAGCATGCAATAGCTTCATAATTATTCGGAACGTTAATTATGCTTGACAAATATGCTAAATTTTTAAAAAATCAATCTCAGTTTAAAAAATAAAATATGTAGAAATTCTAAATTGTGAAATGAGGCGCTACAACCAGATTTTTCTCGACAATTATACACGCTGCAATAGGCAACCAATGTTAAATGTCTGCAAGTCGTCCCTACTCCACCGGATGTGATCAATGTGACAGCCGGCAAAGCCTCAGACGAGGGAGAAAACCCGTTTGGGTTAGTCTATTTCTTATAAGGTCCATGGGATGCACCTTATGATCAAGTCCGAAGTCCCTCCTCTACCTGTGACATCAGCTGTCACCTCCCTCTTTCCATCTCCGACACAGCGCCATGAAGCTTATAAGCAAGGCCAACTGAGTGTAAGTTGGCCTTGCTTATAAGAGATAGACTAACCCAGTGGGCGGGGCGCGCGTCACCGACATGTCGGCAAGAAAGAGTAGGGACGATCTGGTTTACTTTAACACTGAAACCTATGGCGTTTGCATCACATAAGTCTTTTTAATTATTAAATAGGATGCGTTGCATAGTGATGAGATTATAAAAGCCACAGTTTCTTCAAAATAGGATTTAATATATGTCATTAAAGCACTTTTTACTGCATTTCGCCCATTTTTTTTACGCTTAACTCTTGTACAAACATCTTTACTTTGGTAAAACGGTAAAAACTCTAAGCACAAAATTTATGAACTTAATTTTGCGTAAAAATTCAGTAAAATTAAATAAGATTGATAGTACGCGATGCTTTGAAATAAATAAGGTTAAAATTAAACAAGATCTGATCATTTTTTTTAAAAATTTAATGAACATTTTCAGGCATTTCCAAACTATAATAACATTACAAATCGATCATATTTATTTCATTATATGATAATTAAATTAATAACATTAAAATGGATTAATTATTTTAATAATTCATAAAATTCGGAGCATAAAATTTTCTGAGTGTAATGAGGGGAAAAAATAAAATCTAGAAGCACTTAGATTTTATATTACGCCAGAAGGAACAATTTTTTAAAATTTTGTCTGTTACCTGTATTTATTGAATATCAGGTTCTTCGCAAGTAATACATTTGAAAACAGAATCTCCAGAATTTCCGCACTGGAGATAAAACTGTCATTTTCCGTACAGTGCTCGCTCTGAACTCGTTAAGTTTGTTAATCAAAATTTCGTTAAAGTTTTACAAAATATGAAATAGATTAAAACAAATTCGAAATTCGGCCGTCCAGATGCACAAGAACGGGTGGAGGATTATATTATTCAAAATTTGATGGCTCTAGATACTGTCGTTTTTTTCACAGTGCGAGAAACATACATGTATTCATGCAGATTCTTCATTATTTAATTTCTTTACATATAATACAGGTCGATAATATTTGGTAACAACAATTGCAATTCCAAATCTTAAAGATTTCCCAGCACTCGCATCTAAATCTGAAACTGAAATTAAAGAAATTCAAAGAAACATCCCATTCAGCGCCGTCTTTAAACAGGCCCACCAGCGGCCGAGCGGTAAAGTCGCTGAACACTGGTTGTTCGGTCCGAGGTTCGAATCCCGCGAACGGGCTGGCTGCATGGGCGTTTTCGTGGTTTTCCCCATGTGTAACGTGTATAAGAGCCAGTTTCCTTTAGAAAGTCCTCCACGAAGGCATCCCTCCCCTTAGGCAGATAGCCCTCGAGGCTTTGCCATAATCACACACACACAGAATTAACTTTAAACAGCAGAAGATTCCAGCGGATAATGATAATCCAATATCCCAAGTTTTTCAAATCCTAAAGTTTTCAAATTCATTCAAGATATGAACGATGTTGCAGTTAATAATTAAATCCGCTAAATCCAGTACAGAAAAACTTTCTATCGCTTTTTTAGCAGTGAAGATTGCTCTTGATTTCGCAGAAGAGGAAAACTTAAGTTCAAAATTTTACTTCTTGATGTTCCAATAGATGGCGACACCCATGTGACGATGTTTTCACCAGAAACTTTCCACTTTATAAAGTGGATGAGCCTATTAATCGTAAAATCTTTCCTATCCACTTTCTGCTTTAGTGTTTGTACTGTGTATAAAAAATTATAAAAAACCAAAAAAAGTATAAAATATAAAATAAAAAAAAAATTTTTTTAAAAAAACCTAAAAACTTATAAAAAAATTATGAAACTTAAGTTTTTATTTCTCACCTCTATCCCTAAACTTTCTCGAGCCTGTGGCTCCCTCTAGTGTGCATCAAGTAAATCACTTATGCCAAATTTTTCTTATTTCTGCTCGCTTTTAGTAATTCTGATGTGGAGGTAAATGGTTTTGAACCATAGGAACTCCGAAATTTTTAAATCATTGGCATTGGCTACTCCAGCCATACTTGTTGGGATCGGATCGGACCGATTCGCCAAGTGCCGGTTATCTGAGAATCCTCCATAATTTTTTTGCAAGTTTATAGATTTTTAAACAAAAGGAAACAGTGACGGTAAAGTTTGGCAAAATAAGCAACCACGTGGCAGTTCGCTGAGGGGACGTCCTTCGCTCACCGGGCGGTGTCTGGAACTTGTGTTAGAGTATTACCCAGTAGAGCGGTGTTTGCAACACCAGGGTGCCTAGGCCAGAGGCCTTACCCCTTGTAGAATATGTCTGGTTCCTTTTAATATTATATTTACAGTTAATCATTCAATATAAGCATTTTATATATATATATATATATATAAATTTTTAGGTCTTTAGAGGGTAATTTGCTGTTATGGTGGAAGCCCAGGAAAGCTGTCGAGCCGTGACTACAAAGTTACATGATAAGATGGTAAGTGAGTAAGTCAATAGTCTGGATCCATTAAGTACATGATACATGATTCAAAAAATATATGAGCAATAATTAATGAACTGGTGTTAGAGGGGCGTGTCTACGCCTTTTAGGTGGTGGGTAGATGTCGTAGTTCCGAACAATGATGGCTCTTGGTCTCTTTCGTGAGCTGCGAATATCTGGGTCGTACTCTGGTAGTTGTTGCATTGCTCGGTCTGTTCAATTTTGATGAATAAATTTTAACTAAGTTTTTTAATAACATAATCCACAGGTTTAATGTTAAATCCGAATGAATACATCGAAAAATCAAACTGTATGTCTAAATCTCAAAACTCCAATAAGAAAGAAAAGTTCTTTAATGTACAGTAAGTACAAAGAAGTTGAAGGGATAGATTCTTTGGTAAGTATTCCAAATCATCGACTAAAGTGCATGCAATAAGCTATACTGTAACATAATTGTTCATCCTACGACTAAAGTCTGCATGATATCATGAGATATGCGCTACTTCTATTAACTAAAAGGTCATTCAGCAATGCTCAGATAAAATGATTCATTAGTGGTCGAAGCTAATGAACACTGCGAGACTTAATTCATGAAAAATCATCGCCTTTTATCATCACAGACATTATTTCAGGTCAAGAATAGACCCTACTGAATGACAATTGAGATACTCTTGTCGAAATTTTAAGTGTATGTAAGGATAAAGTGTTCAGTGGTGGTAAATACTTACATATTTACACTTGACAGTTTTTTTTTTAATAAGCATTCAGAAAAGGTAGAACAAAGTCTGAGAGCTGGACTCCTCAGAACTTACGTTATTCCGGATTTTAGGAGGTCATGAATTTCAGTCTAAGAAGAGAAGAAGCAGAAATTTAGAATTGAAAATATGAAATTGTTGCTTATGAAACAAGGCTTTTGCCACTTTAAAGTAAACAAAATTTACCGAAGTAGCTGAATATTTACTAGTTTGTTTTATTTAATACGTCAATGTAGGTGTTTAAAGATACTTGGTTTTTTTATATATATAAATAGACAGAATATCTTATTCGGTTACAAAATTTCACACTTAAAGTCCTGTTACTACTTGCCTCATGGCCTGATGGTCAATGGTCAGGCATTTGATAAATAATGTTTTTATTATTTTTTCACTATTAGTTGCATAATTTCTGGACTTCATCGTCATGTTTAGCCGCTCGTTAGTTGATTGCTGATTGCGGCACTTTCATTGCAATAGAAAATTTCTGTTATATCTTCTTCCTTCATTATCCACACTAGAAACACTATTCGACATAATCGAAAATTCAAATTTTCATTTTAACAAGATAACTGTAATAATAACAGCCTGCCAAAAATAATAACCTTAAATCAATTAGAAAATTAAGGAACAGCCGAATTTCCTATTTTAACTGACGTTTTTTGGAATCTAATTCTTTCCTTATTTTTCCCCGTTATTCTGTCAAAAGAAGAAAATCATATAAGCAAAACACCTCTCCAATAAATATGTTTTAGTGGTTCTCTTATTGTTTAGAAAAATGTTCCCACGCCTTCCACAAACTTACCAAGGACAGGAAATGTGGTCGTAGCTAATGTCAATCAATACTGTAATCCCTTAGGAAGCTACAATGAAGTACTATAAAGTTTCTAAAGTAGGGGCATTATATGATTATCTACCACGAATTGAAAGTAAATGAGTAATTAATTTAATACTGGACTTTACTTACTAGGTTGGACTCACCGCCTCACTAATTATACTTAGTTTTGCGGTGCTGTTTAATAAAATATAATCTAAGGCTCCTGGTTGCTTCTCAAAATTATGTGGCCAGCGCTCTTCTAGCGTTTTCCGTCTAGTTTTGCGTGGACCAAGTCTGCACGCTTACATAATTTTTACTAATATGTTAATATTTGCTAGACTTATTTTACCCTAGATGTGGAGCATTTAAAACCGTCGCAGATGGAGTACTGTCTGCGTGCTGTTTAGGTAGAACCCTATATGGTGTGGTTTTACAGCTGATTTTATTGCATATTATCTTCAATTCAACATCAATTCTTCTACATTACCTTCAACCTGATTAAATTAACTTCAATTCGAAATTTCAACTGAATGTTATTTTAAATTCAAGCAAGTGGCAGCATTTATTTATAGGCACAAGTTTCGAATTTTAATATGAGATATACAAAGTTTTCTGCCGTTTTAAAATTATAAGACTTAAGTTAGTTTTAGGGATAATACTATAAATAAAAGTGAGAATACTATGTATTACTTAATTTTTATACTTAATACTACTATAAGTTATCAGAATTTGATTATGCTATTAATAAGTATTTGTATTTGTTGTATATTGCATTTTGTTCTTGGCCTCTAGCTCAAATGTTTACAAAAGTTATTTATTAGCCCAAAAGCGACATTTATCCCAAATAGGATATTAGTTTCGAAACGGCATTTTGCGTCGAAACACTTAAATAGTTTGTATTACTTTTCATACTGCTGCCAAAAAATATTATAGCCCTGTATTATATTTAAAGAAATTAAATAATGAAGCAGCTGAGTGAATATACGCATGTTTCTCGCACTGTGAAAAAACAACGGTACCCAGAGCGATCAAATTCTGAATAACATAGTCCTCCACCACAAAATTTGCACTTTAAGCCAAAATTTTTAGTTTCGAATTAATTTTATTATATATGATATGTTTTCTAAATCTTTAACGAACTTTTGATTAGCAAACTCAGCGATTTCAAAGCGACTAGAGGCAAAACTATACGCAATAAAACACATTTGTCTCCAGAGGACGAGACTGTATATCAGAAATTAAAAAGATATAACGTATTTAAATACTTTGTGATGTAGCTGTTGAATCGAATTCAATGCGCCGTAAGCTCCAAGAACATGATATTTAACAAATAAAGTAAACAAAGTGTTAATAATAAATGAGGAAAATCGTTTTTATAAAGTCATCTTGGTAAGAAAACTGAGCACGAATATGATGAACTAAGAAAAGACTGAAAAAAGCAGAAAGAGTGTGCCAACATTTAACTCTGCTTCAGGAATTCTAAACTTATACTGCTATGCTAATTTTAAAATTTTTGTAATTTTGCTATTGAATTGTGTGTGGAGTAAGGGAGAAGAAAATTATGCTTAATAACAAAGCTGAAAAGACCAAAAAAAAAGTTAAAAGGAGTGAGTGTAACAGATGACTGAGCAATGGCGAGCTGAAAGAGAGTATAAAATCTTTAAGAAACCCTATTAGGCTACCGTTAAAATCTAAAACCTTTCCGATTTTTTTTAATTACAAAGTACTGTTTTCACTGTTTTGTCTTTGAGTTGGCATGTCATAAAAAAGTTTCGAAACTACAGATAAATTCAGATATGGGGAACAATTAATATCATATCATATTAACTACGCATGAAAAATTCCAAAAATACGCTATCCGGCATTGAAAATACGGCACAAAGAAGCAGTGGCCAGAAAGTGATGAAAGTTAGCAAACAGAAAGAGCTAGCAAAGAACAATAAGTGAGCTTTATTTTGAAAGTATATGCATAATACAGAGTTAGAACAGCGTCGGCGCAGTGGGTTGTAGGCCCACCTTGGACTGCGATACACGAAACAAAACAGGTCTAGAATTCTATTCTAGGTACAGAATCGATAAGACTATGGATGGTGTCCTGAGGAATGGCTCTCCATTCTCTGTGAACCATTTGCCACAGTTCGTCTTGTGAACGCGGGAATGGCAGGCTCAGCAAATGGCGTCCAGTCGCATCCCTAATATGTTCCATTGATGGGAGATCATAACAGAACGGTGGCCAGGGAATAATCTGTACACCTTTGGCCGAACACGTTGGCTCATGCGAGCAGGGCATGGTCAGGCGTTATCCTGTTGATAAAGGGACTCGGGCGCTCCTAGAATTTAGGGGAGTGTTACCGACCGCAGGACATCATCCACGTATCGTTGGGCCGTCATAGTGTTCTGAATACGAACTAGGGGTGACCTGGAATCGTACGCTATAACGCCATAAATTCTGATGCAACGTTTTTGAGTGGTAGGGAGTTCCACAATTTTTGCCGGATTAGACCTGTCACCACACCGACGCTACACTCGTACGCGGCGATTATCATTGGAGAAACAGTAGCGTGACTCACCTGAGTAAACGACCTTGTGCCATTAGGCCTTCCACATCACTCAAGCCGTTCACCGTTGCAGATGTTGGCGTCTATGATGTGGAGTCGTTGGTAAATCTCAAGGGACGCTTCGAGTGCGAGCCGCTAGCCACTAACCGACGGCAAATGATTCTGGTCGGTATGGGAACATCCAGGGTGTCTTGAACATGCTGCAGAGTGGAGGTAGAAGTCGCTTGCGGGTGCGGCATCGCTTTTCAGGGGATGTGTCGATCCATGCCATGGACCTTATAAGGTCCATGTTTCAATGTTAAAGTAAACCAGTCATCTTTTGGATTAACCTCATTCCTTTCATTGACATCCGAGCGTGAAGGTGCTTTGTCCCCTCGCTCGCCTCGTGGAGTTGTTAGGACTAACATGCGGCAGCTTTGGTTCCGACGAAACTATTGTGCCATATATGCTTATCGCACGGAGTTACTCGGTGCAAATAATTTCTTGTTATTAACAAGAAGTAATTTAGTTTTTTTGGTCGTTCTGCAACTAGAGTACCCTCAAAGCTTGCGTGTCAGCGCTTGACAGAGGCCATGGTTGTATCCATCGGAGATTCCACCTATTACACACCCGGCGCGGTGCGGGCCAAGTGGCTCTTCAATTTTTTGTTTTTTTTTTCTCCTGTTCCTGCGGTCGGTACTCTTTTTGAGTATTACATGATACACAATGACAGATCATTTTAGGTATTCTGCTGCAATTCCACCAGATAAAATGTCGCAATCACCACCTAGCTCACCAATTCAAAAAATCATTGCTTATCTGGAGGAAAGGAAAAAGCTATTCCAAAATGATGGGGGAACTGACTAGTTTATTATCTACCTTGAAAAACAATTACACATTCTCTCCACTGTTGAGGAATGCGCTAGACTCTCTGCACTAACCCAAGACATATTAAGTTGTGAAACACTTACGTTTCACATAGACTACAACACTTTCTAATATGCATTTTAAACAAAACACGTGTAATAGAAGAAAACCAAGCAATTACTGAAATTGAATATCGAGACTTAAAAATTAAAGAATTGGAACAAAAAGTCGATAACTTAATGAACGCCTTACATGGAGAACAATTTAAGGAACAACGTAAAAGTCATAGGCGCCGTTCTTCGGCTTCTACAAACTCTGACAATGAACAACCCGCCATTAAAACTGCCATTAAACTGAACCCGCCATTAAAACTGCCATTAAACTGAACCCGCCATTAAAACTGCAAACAGATTCAATGGACTCAAAACAGAAGTGAGTGAAATTAACATACACAATGACGAGGAGAAAATGGAAAATGAAAGTGAGGGTACACCTAATCCGGTGGCCCCTGAGCCCTTGAACAGAAGAAAAATCAGAGTACCGCTAATATTATAGATGATGTTCCTCAAGCTGATAAATTCCTGGCCGATCTCAGTGTTCATACGGGAAAAACAATTACAGGCCAATTAAAAGGAACCAAATTGCATGTGACTCTCCCTGATGCAGATGCTCACAGATATGTGAGAGAAGTCATTAAGGAGAAAAAATTAAAATTTCATACCTATCAACTTCAGGATGAAAACGTATTAAAAATTGTCATACCAGGACTGTCTGTAACTATGGACCAGTGCAAGAATTAAGACCAGATAAATAGTGCAAGAATTAAGAAACCAAGGGTATGAAGCTACCTACATAACTAACCTTAGAAATAGACGTGAAAACAAACCAATGGCGCTATTTCTAGTGCATTTGCCGAAAAATGAACAAAATAAAACAATTCACAATTTCACTTACATCGGCTATCTCAGAGTTACTGTAGAGGCACTTAAAAGAAAGCCAGGACCTCCCCAGTGCTATAGGTGCCAGGGGTTTTCTCACAACTCATTATTATGCACTAGAGAATGGGTGTGTGTGAAATGTGGGGGCCCACATCGTTCGACGTCCGGCGAATGCCAGTTGAAACCAGAAGGTCCAGCAAGGTGCTGTCACTGAGGGGAGCCGCATCCTGCGTCCTTTTCCGGTTGCCCGGCCATACCTAAAATAAAAAGGAAAACTGACAAATTCATCTTAAGTCAGCCGCCTACCAATAACCCCTGGATAAACAATACAGAAAATTTCCCGCCACTCACAGAACCAGCTGCTGCCGCCCAGACAGAAACCTCAGAGTCAGTACAAAACTCTGATGATCTCAGTTTCAAGTCTCTAATTATGATATGAATGGCATTAAAAATGGATATGGAATGACATTAAAAATGGAATAAAAACAATTAAACAAAAAACTTCAGTATTTGACAAAATAGATATAATTGTGGACATTATTGAAAAAATCACTTACATTCACTAACACTCCTTCTGCAAATAATAGCAGATACTATAATATTCTCACTTGGAATGCCAATGGACTTTTTTCCAGAAAAGACGAACTAAGCGACCTCATATTAGAACTCAAGGTGGATGTAATCTTAGTGCAAGAACCTCACCTCAAACCTGCCAGAACGGTGCTCTATCCAAATTATTTTGCCTACAGATGTGATACACTCTCAGGACGAGGCGGCGGGGTCATCACGTATGTTAAAAGCAGTATTTCGCACTTCAACAAGCCAGTGCTCACAAACAGCTTTAAAACGTCAATGTCATTATCACAATAGATAATACCTCAATTGCAATTACCAGTATTTACATACCACCCACAAATCATCTAAACATCACAGAGCTCAATAGTCTGCTCACTTCACACCCCAAATCTATAGTAGGAGGTGATTATAATGCAAAGCACCCTAGCTGGAATCCTCGTCGAGCAAACAGGAATGGCAACTTACTCTTTGATCTTATTAATCAAAATCGTTACACACTGCTAGCACCAGAAGAACCCACGCATTTCTCCCTAAACAGATCGACAATCATTGACTTCTTCGTAGCAAGGGATTTTCCATATCAGTACGAAATCCCAGCACTCTCTTCAGATCATAATCCCATACTAATGAAAATATTTACAAATGCCAGCTCTTCTTCACTACTACGCACAGTTGGTATTACAAACTGGTCCAAATTTACTAATATTATTTCCAGTACAGTCTCAGGCAACCCCCTCATTAATAATAAAGAGGATATCGATAAGGAAGTAGAAGAATTAATGATTCTACAAATACATTCTATGTCAATAGGCGTTTCCAACCCCTTCCACGTAACATTAGGGAGCAGATAATCATAAAAAACAGAGTACGCAAACATTGGCAAAACACCCGAGACCCTCAGGCCAAACGCAGACTCAACTCACTTCAAAATAGCATCAAAAGAGCAATCAAGGAGTCTAGAAACAGCAAATGGACAAATTTTCTACATACATTAGCCACTGAAGATAGCTCACTGTACGACATCGCTCGTAAACTCAAAAACTCCTATAAGCAAATCCCCCCCTTACATGAACCGTCAGGAATGACCTACTCTGACCTACACAAGGCCAACGCAATTGCAGATGTCATTCAAGACTCATTTACTCCAAATCCAGCCCCTTATGACAATGATCATAGGAACACATCAACTCAGTGGTTGATAACTACCTTGGCATTCCGGCTCCACTTAATTTCACCTTTCTTGCCACACCAACACTTGTTGCTCAATTTATCAGTGCACTTAAAAATAAAAAGGCTTCTGGCCAAGACAGCATACTAAACAAAGCATTAAAAAAATCTCCCCATAAATGGGATTACTTACTAAGCTTATCAATGCTATTATTAAATACTCGTATTTCCCACCAGCTTGGAAAAAAGCTTCTATCATAGTTTTCACAAAACCCAAGCAAAATAATACATTTCCACAAAACTACAGGCCAATAAGCCTGCTAAGCAGTCTATCCAAATTATTATTTAATATTAAAATATTAAAAATATTTTAATTGTATTATATTCACAAAAACATTCCAGTCAGCAATTATACACCCTCAGAACAGTTTGATTTTCGTCACTCACACAGTACTACGCATCAACTTCTAAGAGTCATTAATTATATTACAGATGGTTTCAATGCCAAAATTCCCACTGGTGCTATTTTCTTAGACGTGTCAAAAGCCTTTGACAGAGTATGGCACAAAGGTCTCATTTACAAAGTTATCAAATTGGACTTTCCAGATCATCTTATTCGACTAATAGCTTCCTATCTTAAAAATCGCACATTTACTATCAAAATTCGCAATACGCATTCCTCTACGCGACCCATCACAGCTGGAGTTCCCCAGGGCGCAGTTCTTTCCCACCTACTTTATAATATTTTTACATATGACATACCCAAAGATGCCACTATTACACTGGCACTCTTCGCTGACGATACGGTCATTCTCACGAGGGCAATACATACAAATCACATTCGACTTCAATTACAGCATTACCTAATAGCACTCGAGCGCTGGTTCACGTTTTGGAGAATTGCCATAAATACTAATAAATCAAAAGCAATTATCTTTCACAAGGGTACCTCCAATTACACCCCAGCACCTCTCCAAATTTTTGATGATGATCTCCGAGGTGAATTACCTTGGGATCACTCTGGATAGTAAACTCACCTTTAGGCAACACTTCGGTGCCGTCACGGAAAAATTTAAAATGACAGCGGCCACTATGCGACCACTCTTAGGCAGACACAGTGTACTCTCAATACACAACAAAATCATACTTTACAAACTGATACTCAGACCTGCTCTTCTCTATGCCTGCCCTATCTGGGGACAAGCGGCAAAAATGCACATTAAAAAACTACAAATTCTCCAAAATAAAATGCTTCGTGTGATAGTAAATGCACCATGGTTCATTCCAAATAACACCATTCACACTGATCTCAAAATCAATACCACTGCAGAATATATACACCTGCTATCCACCAACTTCTTTCAATCAGTTCAATTCCATCATAACCCAGAAATTTCAAGCCTTCGATACACTCCAATCCCTGTTGAAAAACCCAAGTATCCAGCACATATACTTGCCTCTTAACGCAGGCATTAATACGGATACCGTCACTACTGCTACCACTCAACAAAAATACTAAATTCGCTCACACTTCACTGCTAAACTAGTGTGGCCCTGCCACCGCCACCTCGCCGATTGAAGAACGGCCCACCTCAATTCAAAACTCAATCACCAGTCTCGAACAGCTTACCAACGAACTCTTGTTCCTGATATGCCTGCATATGAAACATAGTGAAAGAGCGCTTCGCTCTATGAAAGTATAACAGAGCATATGATCTTCTTCTTCAAGTAAACCAGATCGTCTCTGCTCTTTATTGCCGACGCGCGCTCCCCCCACTGGGTTAGTCTATCTCTTATAAGGTCCATGCCCTCCCTTAAGAAAATAAAGCCCATTTCTGAGCAAATCCTCATGGAGGCGCACAACTTCTTCGAAAAAATGGATAATTCTCCAGTGCACACGCTAAGAGAACTCAGTAATTATGACCCTACGGTGGACAGCGTGGTGAAGAGACATCGGTCAATTCACCATAATGCGCGGTGGTGATGTAAATATGTAAATAGTGTACATATGAAGTTGTGTTTTGTGCTCTATCTAACCTTATTTAACCAAGTACAGTGTTACTGCCAAAATTGGCTATTTGCGTGAAAGCAGGCTAGAGACTCTGAATTAATTAATATGTGTTAAGGACTGTGTATTGTGTGATCTCACCACGCCCACTGCTGTGGTTCTACTTCTGATTCACTGCTGGACTGCTACAAAAAAAAAAAAAAAAAAAAAAAAAAAAAAACCTATTTCGGTAAACTTACGCTACTAGCCTGACCGAATGCATCATGCATGTATTTGAATGCTGGATGATTTTGTTTTCCAAGTACTAATTTCCCAATTTTCGTATATTCAGCTTGACTTTGCCACGGAATGATTGCACTTTGTTCTAATGTCACGCCCTCGGGCGAGGTGCAGTAGCACCTTAATGTAATAAAATCCGTGAATGGCCTTCATAGGCAGCACAGATTGAACAGGTCAAAACTCAAAGTATAACTCAAAGTTGTATACCTGAGGTGAATCAGAAATAAATAAATAAATAGTTCTTTCTGTTGTTAGTTAGTTTGTTGTTGTTTTAAGAGTTCGTTTAGAAAACTGCTTTTGTTGACTGTAGCGAATTCGCGGATTAGCTTTCTTTAGCTGTTTTGAACTAAGTTCTCTTGAACGTTTGAGCAGTTAAAAGATAACTACTGTGAGATATCGTAATACTGTATGAATATTTGAGGAGCTTTAAGCATTTTTCTTGTGATAATAAATTTTGTTCATTTTTCATCGGACTTGTGCATTCATTTCGTAACGAACCCATATGCACGCAAAAATATAACTGGATATGATATTCAGTCACATTTGTTCTGTGAATTTTAAAATAACAATGTAAAATTTACATATTTCTATCATTGTTAGAGAATTATATATACTTAGAATATGTAAATTACAATCAAATTATAGTTTGAGTACATAGTTACTGTTCTGTGTTCACAATACTTTTAATGCTAGCATTCATTAATTACAGAATGCAATTACATAATGTAGAAATAGATAGAATGAAATGGCGAGAAAAGTAAAGGAAAGAGGACGTGAAGCATCTGCGATCCTTGACGACTACCAGGAACATAATTGAAACATAATAGAGCACGTCAGTCTTTCTAAGCCGCGACTACTAAGGGCATGCTTTCCCCCTTTTTTGGCTTCACTTGGACTGCGTGGAGGGCGTCTCCATGAGTTCTAACAAGGCCATTTTTTTATCATAATAAGATAATCTCTGTTTTCTGCATAAATGTTATTTTAACCTATCATATATATATATATATATATATTAATTCAATGCAATTAAAATTTAAGAATACATCTACGTATATATTTTATAAGAAATGCTAGATGCTTTTTTACGAAATTTATTACTTTTTAGCTCCCATATTTGTTATCTTTGATACAGAAACATTTGAATGCTGGCTGTACTAGCTTCAAAATTTTAAAGCGCATATCTCATTTTAATTAGTGTGATGCTGTGCATGAATTTCTGTCTAGCTAGTTGAGTGTTTGTGGTTGCACTTGAAGTAATAGAGATTCATGTCGAATCCATAGATATATGTAATTAATAGAAGTAATACTTTTTGTTTTAGAGAATATGTTTTTATTTTTTAAAATATGCTGTCAATGATATTGAAGTTAGCAGTCTCAAAATTCTTTTTTCCCTTCGTCCCAAACTAGCTGCTACACTTCGTTGAAAGTTTTGTCTCAAATTAGGTGCTACATTTCAAGTAGGTGAAGTCATAACTTTCGATGCAGTTTAGTAGATGGATATTAATAAAATTATAAGGTGTACAACAAAAAAATGTAACGCTGCATACTAAGTTTTCATTCTCAGTTTGTACTTTCCACAAATATAGCACTTATTTTGGGACAATTTTATGGACGCAAATTTAGAGGCTTCGCACGCACTTACGCCACGCCCCACTTTGTAAGGTTTATACCACCCGTATTTCAGAAAGATCGTGTTTATGTGATTAAGGCAAAACCTCGAGGGCTGTCTGCCTAAGGTGAGGGATGCCATCGTGGAAGAAATTCTGAGGCGAACTGGCTCGTATAGGCAAGACAGATAACTGAATTTACATTTAATTAGCCTGAAAGTTTTAAGCGATTACCGATGGAAGAATTTTCCCACTGGCACTTACAGAATTGGGCGTGGCTTAAGGGTGTGCCAAAGCTGGATTATTGAAAGTAATTTGGTACTGATTTAAGGAGGGAATGCTTGGTAAGTAAAGTTGTTGTTGATTGATAACGTAGCACCCTGAAATTTCTGGAAAATGGGCAAACAAAATCATAAAATCTTCAGTATCAATAATCAGTACTCAAATGTAGCAATTAATTTGGGATAGAGGGAGTATTTGATTCATTGTGATTAATGTCATACTTGTTATTATTATATGCTGTAGGTGATATTGAAATACTCGGTATTCATCACTAACAGGCTTAAAATTTTATATTGTCATTAATGTTATGTATGTCATTATTATATATTGTTGGTGCTTTTGAAATGCTTGGTGTTATTTCGAATAACTGTAGTGTTGCGTTTACTCTTCAGAGCTCTAAATGTGCATTATTTAAAATTTTATTTTTTAATATTTCCTAAAAAAGTATTTTATATTAATTAAAAAAGAGAAAAATTTTCAGTACCTAAAACCAAATTTCTTTTAGAAATACTTTTTCACTTATGTATTAACAAATTTACTTTCATCATTTCTTAATTACATATTTAATAGTGGCTCCAAATTATTTTGTTGCACAGCGCAACTGATATTAATACGATGAAAAATTTGCGCTGAAATAGTTTATGTTCTGAAGCTACCTGCTAAATTCATAGTCTATAAATAATTTTAAAGTAAAAAATGTGCTCTAAATTACCCTTAAATTAAAGGTAACTCTCATAAGTATAATTAAAAATAGCGTATATCTAGATGCAAGCAGCAAATAAAATCAGAATCAAGTATCCGACGGTTATATATGAAAAAAGAAAAATGGGATAACTTGAAATTTCATGCTTTCTTTCTATATAAAAATTTTGTTAATAAAAGAAATGTATAATTTCTGCTTACTTACAGATTAATTGTTTTTAAATGTTGCATATAGCAAGACAATTATTTGTCTCGGATACCATTCTGCTCATTGTTAACATCGCAAAGCGTACCGGAATAGTAGTGCCATCTTGCGGTCAGTAGAAATTTCAGGAGTCCACGCGAAACACAAAAGAATTTCACACTGGCAGGCCTTGAGTATAAGTTGGCCTTGATTAAACCCACAGACGTTGTTCTTAAAAAACTTACTCAAAATTTATTTCTCAAAATTGAGCAGATTGATAACCGTGCACTTAACAGTTACAGGCCTACCATCCTGCTATTTGCAGCTCGTAGAAAAGACCTCGCTCCATCATGGGACACGAATACGGCATCTCTCCTCCACCTAAAAGGCGTAGACACGCCCCTCTGTTCTCAGTTCCAGCGACCACCCCATGAAGGACGTACTTAGCCATATAATTGCTCTACCATTCTCCCACGTCAGTATTACTGAAAAGTGGCCACCTCTGCGTTCTTATCAATCTGTTCATTATTTAATCACATCATACCCGCTGCCCTGCATATTTCGTCGCGAAATTTTAATCTTTACTTCGCTATGATTACTGCCATATGCCAATGAGCCTATTAATCTGTAAAATCTTTCCTTTCCGCTTTCTGGTATAGTGTCGTATTTATGTGTTATAAAATTTTTAAAAAATACCTAAAAAAAATTCAAAAAAGTTTAAAATCATAAAACTGCAAAAAGAATCAAAGCTTGAATTTTTCTATCCCTAAACTTTCTCGAGTTAATGTAGCTCCCTCTATTGTGCATTATGATAACCAATTATGCAATTTTCTTATTTCTGTTCACTACTTAGATATTTTTCTGATGTGGAGGTACATGGTTTTGAACCATAGGCGGTGGTGGTGGTGTATTTAATTATGGCAAAGCACACTAGGGCTATCTGCCTAAGGGGAGGGATGCCTTTCGTAGAGGACTTTCTAAGGGAAACTGGCTCGTATACACGTTACACATGGGGAAAACCACGAAAACGCCCATGCAGCCAGCCCGTTCGCGGGATTCGAACCTCGGACCGAACTACCAGTGTTCAGCGTCTCTACCGCTCGGCCGCTGGTGGGCCTTGAACCATAGGCACTCCACTCCGTAACTTATAATCATTGGCATTGGCGTATTTTTTTTTTTTTTTAAATAACCATTTTCTGACTTTTATATTGATATGAAGAACAAAATTTAACAGTAAAAATGTTTTTCCATCTCTGCTGCTTTTTTCTGCAATATGTGTCCCAGTTAAGAGGTTAAAATTAATTTAGAGATTGACATTATAGTATTATGGAAAAAAATTCCAAGCAATTTGTTACAAACTAGTTTTTTCGCATACTCTTATACCTTACGTAATTTAAAATTGGCCAAACACTTGCGCTCGTTGAACCAGAACTATATTAAATGACACTGCACTGCCGTTCATTGGCAGAGTCGTGGATATGGAAAGAATGTTAGTTTCTTGACTTTTATTGTTCAGTCTAGTACATTAAATTGTTCCTTCGGTTCGCTGTTCACTCCAAAATCTCACAAGAACACAATTCAGAAAGTGTGTGACGATGATTTAACAAATTGATGCAAAATTGAAGGAATATTTAAGGAAATCTGAAATCGTTACTTAGTGATGCATTATGAAGAATATGCGTAAATTCTCATTTTTCAAGTGAGGCAAACTTTGCAGTTTGAAGACTTTAAAGTTTTGTTAAAAATTATAGATTTAAGCTTCAAAAATCTGAATTAAGTTTCATTCAGTAGCACTTCTCTAACGCTCCCAAAGAAGTTTTCGCTAGTTAAAGTATTTAAATAATGGCAAAGGCTTTCTGTTAAACTTTCAAATATTAAAACGCATTATACGTGTAACGTGTAGGTATCAATATAGCTTTGTCAGCATTTTTTTTTTTTTTTTTTTTTTTTTTTTTTAACATTTTTTAACTTTTTCTCCTATGTCTTTTTGTGATTCATCTTGTATCAAACTGCTAGGGTTCAGCAATTTTATCCCTCGGCTGCTGGTGGGTCCCACTCTATAAACAAATTTTACCTAACATTTAATTTTCCATGCACTTCAATAATACACGATGTACATATTTATCCTGGTTAATAATACAAGAAATAGAAACTCCTCATACTGCCTTGAATACAGGCATTCAATATCTGTAGCATAGAGCTGTTTTCTGTTTGATGATTTAATGCAAAAGTGTTCAAACTTTTAGCTTCTCTGGGTCACACTGAAAAAGGATGAGGTATTTTGGGTTACACGAACAATTTCTAATATGAACGGAAAATATGTGTACGTGTGTTCAGCTTCATGTTATGTTTTCGTCTTCCTGAAATAAAAATATCATAAATTTTTTTATCATTCTGGAGATAATCTCTGTTTTCTGCATAAATGATATTTTAACCTTTCATATATGTATATATTAATTTAATGCAATTAAAATTTAAGAATGCATCCACGTATATATTTTATAAGAAATGCTAATTGCGTTAGCTTTTATACGAAAACTATTACTTTTTAGCTCCACATTTGTTATCTTTGATCCAGAAACATTTGAATGCTGTCTGTACTAGCTTCAAAATTTTAAAGCGCATATCTCATTTTAATTAGTGTGATGCTGTGCATGAATTTCTGTCTACCTGGTTGAGTGTTTTGTGGTTGCACTTGAAGTAATAGAGATTCATGTTGAATCCATAGATATATATAATTAATCTTTTTAAATTCTGAATATAACAAGACAATTATTTCTGAAAATAGAAGTGCCGTAGCCCTATGGAAGACCGTCAGCAATAAGGAACAAAAGTGAATAAATAAATAAAATGACTATTAAAAGCATTAATAATTTTAAAATTAAATAGTTAATAATTATTTAATTAAATATAATAATTAGTATCTGTCAATTATTATCTAATTAACGATTATTACTTAATTAAATAAAATTAATTAATTAATATTATTAAAATAGTTAAATAATTAAAGATAAATGTTTCTAAATAATTAAATAAAATGTAAAGAGAAAAATTAAAGTTTAATAAGCGATTAGTAATATAATTTTATTGCGAAAAATAAAATTTTCGAGATCTAAATAATTAAATTAAAATTAAATAAAATGTAAAGAGATAAATTAAAATTTAATAAGCGATTCGATTTGTTATATAATTTTATGGCAAAAAATAAAGTTTTCGAGATCAAATTTCTATTGAAATTGTTGTTGAGTTACAAAAAAGAAGCGCCGGAGCCTTCTGATTTAGGGCTGCGGTGCGCTTCGACTAGAATTATGATTTATCCCAAAAACTAAGAAGTATCGGAGACGGGCTCCGGTGGGCTTCGGCGCAATTTAAGCTCTGATCTCCTGTACCATTCTGCTCATTGTTAACGTCGCAAAGCGTAGCAGAATAGTAGCGCCATCTTGCGGTCAGTAGAAATTTCACGGAGGCCACCGAAAACATAAAAGAATATTTTCACACTGGCAGGCCTTGCTATTACTAAGATAATGTCTCATTCCTCCTCCTACCCAGCGCGCTTCACATTCACTCGTTTCGAGATTAAAGAGGATTTTTCATCGGAAGGCCCACATGACATAACCTCAGGTTACTGCGAAGTACTGACTAGCGGAGAGTTATAACCTTCTATGTATCAAAGTGTCATAATGTAGGCTGGTTATTGTTAATTTCTAATATTACATGAAATATATTGCACGAATTTAATTTTCACTTTACTATCTAAGGAAGATTTTCACGTTTTCAAAATATATGTATTTTCTCATGTCTCCTAGATATGGAGCAGCATCTGAGGCAGCTTAAAATGCGTTTCTTTAGACTTAGCCTGAGTGTAAATTTTCTGAAGTAGCTCCGAATGTGGATCTTAATTTTTGCAACTATTTAAAGCCCTTATATGATATTTGCTTAGAAAAGTCATCTAATTTACTTAGGGCGGTATTTGGAGCTATTACCTGACATGAACTAGACTCTTATATAGTATTAATTAAAGATCTTTTTTATTTTTCTCACAAGACTGCTTAAAATTTTGTAAAATCAACATCTGCAAACGCTGTTTCGCATACAGGAGCTAAACATGAAGCTAGTCTCAGATTAATCCCGCCAAGTCCAAGTACCGCCTACTAATCTTAATAGGCGGGGCTTGCGTTGCTTTGGATTGTGCGCATACATGGTGGCCTGCAGCCATGCAAGAACCATGTTTGGACTTCCTATTAAAATTCGATTATGAATATTTTGTAAATTAAAAAATAATAACCGGAATATTTCCTTTTCTTAATTGCTTTTTACTTAATACTTACGTGTTACTTTTTGAAAATGGAGATGTATTTATTTGATTAATGTGTTTTAAATATGCAGCATTTCTCAATATGAACTAAAAGTTTAGTGCATATATATGCGTGACAATTTATGAAAATTACTGCAAAATTTCTGAAATTAATGAGAAAAATTTTAATTGCTCAGGTAATGCCTTCAAAAAACAAGCTTAATTCTATGGCAGTTAAAATCTGATTAAGGTTAAACAAATTTATAAGATGTCAGTTTAAAATGAAACCATTTGATGTATATACCTACTCATCGGTTTAGAAGTTAATTCTTAAATTAAGTTTTGTTAAAAATTAATATTTTTAAAATAAAAATGCAGAGGTCTTAGGCCTTCGCTTATTCAATAGGTATACGACCCTGAAGTCTTTACCTATCTGTCCTTAGTAGGAATCCTAAAAGTGAAAATAAAATTAAACACATTTGTAATGTAAATGGTGACACTTTAAAATAAGGCATATTAAACTGTACTCTAGCCTTTGCAAGTTTTCTATTTTTTCCGCTTTTTCCCACCTAGTTTATTTTCTACATCAAATTTCAGTTGCGAGCACATTAATAATATGGAAGAGAATTTTGGCACACATTATATTTTTTTTTATCTATTTCAATAGAAAAGTCTTTCATTGGCTTATGTGAATACTATTCAAACATATATTATTTCATTTATATTTTAATCTTTTTTTTAAAAAATATAAATTTTATTTTCCTACAAGAATTTCGGAACTTTTAGTCCTGTTGCATCTCGCCTTAAAATTGCGGAAACAAACTGTAAATTATGTAAGTACACTTTTGGCTTAATCTGGATTCTAAGGGTAATGCCTCCACTTGGCGGTTCTTCATTTGTTTCATATTCCTCGTAAAGGAATAGTGGAGCAGTTGTCTCCGTTTATTCTAACCGTGGAGGTAGGAAGTAACGTCAATGATTCTAAACTTCTGGCTAATTCCATTCGGAATGCCAAGCACCAGACTGCCATCTAGTGATCGCGAAATTTCAACGCACTTTTGCATCATTCTTTTTATCTTCTTTAAACTTTATAAATTATATGGGAACTCACAGCAGCGCTCTGCAAATTAAGAATAAAATGTAAGTTTTTTCTTTGCAAACCGAATGCTGGAATGCTTTTTTTTAATTTCGTTGAAAATATTTTGAAACGAAATCGACTCTGAAAATATGTTAAAAAACTTCCTGAAGATCAGCAAGTTATTACTGCCGGAGACATGAATGCTAAGCACCTCGAATTGATTGGGGATGTCGTCGTTCTAACACCAATGGACGTATTATGCATAATTTTATCTGCGATCATCCTGTTGCATTACATGTACCTTCTGAAGCCACTTATCGTCCTGCCTCTCCAAATCTCTCGGACATCTTGGATATTATCCTTACAAATACTTCTATCCCTATTTCCTTGGAAGTCAAGGCAGAACTTACATCTGATCATGTACCTGTCATTGACCGGCAACATTGCTCTTCGCAATAGCTCGGTCAATTATAGAGTCTAAGTCTTGCTTGGACCGTTTATTGAATGCTTTTTGCAATCCACTTCTCACGAATCAGAACAAGATTTCCTATCACGTGATCAATTTTACTGCCATGTATTTCTGCTCATTACTGCCATTCTACAGTACTGAATTAAGCTCCATGCACCTACTCAGTATGCAACTTATTATTTCTACTCAGCAATATGCTGATGTATACATTCTTAGATGTTACCTCACCTAATTTAATACCTTGCTTTGCCACATATGATGTTTTTCGCCCGCGGGCGCGGTACTTAGCACCTTATTTTCAAATAAAAAGCTATTGGCTGTGGCCGAATAATTATTGGTTTATACTCATATGTAGTAGATACCAAGAGCCAGAAAGACGACTTGACTTGACTTGCTTGGACCGTAGGTAGCGTAGATCATCTCAATATCAAGTTAGCTGCAGCAATTTCCTTGATGTTGCAGTGGTAATTAAATCAGAGTTTATGATATCGATTTCTTTGATATTCTCACAGTAGCGTCCTTTTATTAGAAATAATCTTGTTTAAAAAGAAAGCATGAAATTTCAAGTTTTCAATTGTACTTATTAGAGTTACCTATTCTAATTTAAGGGTAATTTAGAGCACATGTTTTACTTTAAAATTATTTATAGAGTATGAAGTTAGCAGGTAGCTACAGAACATAAACTATTTCGGCGCAAATTTTTCATTGTATTAATATCAGTTGTGCTGTGCAACAAAATAATTCGGAGCCACTATTAAATATGTAATTAAGAAATGATGAAAGTAAAATTGTTAATGCAAATTTTAAGCCTATTAGTGATGAATACCAAGTATTTCAATAACAGCTTTTGGATGATCTCGATGAGTTCTCTTGATTTTTGCATTTGAGGAGGTTGAGCAATGTTCATGATTACTCTATCCGAGTAGAGCTTTTCTCCTGAGTTAGAATATTTCGGCTCGGGGAAGTATAAACATCCCCTAAACCTGGCTGTGTGGGATAACCCACATCTGGCATAAGTGGAGGGAGATCAGATTTTGGCTTGGTGTTGTCACGTGACTCGTGATCCTGCCCGCATTTCACGCACTTAGGCTGGAGATGACATTGCGCTTACTCTAAATTTCTGGCAGCAGTAACATTGAGTTGGACCGTGCCTGCCATATGTATTTTTCTACACTGACGCATAGACGCATTAAAAATTCCAGGTTATGGGTGCTCCTGGCTTGGTCTGCTCTTTTCAGGGTAACCAGAAATAAAGGCATTTTCTGTATATCCGGTCCTCGTCGTCTCGTTAGCTGTGTGACTCTGATGACTGAAAATCCAAGCGCAAGCAGAGCTTCACCTACTTTGGGGTTGTTCCGTGTAGGTCCGTGTAGGATGGTATGCTACGGATTACTACTTTCAGGTATTTTTCATCCGGCATCATGTTTGGGTCCGTGTAGGATGGTATGCTACGGATTACTACTTTCAGGTATTTTTCATCCGGTAGCATATGGGAGTGCTTCGCATTTTTGCTATCTAGCAGGTCAGTAATTTTTCTGAGAATATCACATGAGAATGATTTCAAACTCAAAGTCCTCAATCATTTTAAAGTCCTCGAAGTCTTCTAGCATTTTGTTTAACTCTTTCCAGGTAAGGGGTGGATCTTTGATAACTATAGTTGGAATTTTGGAACTCCGTCTCGGGTACTGGAATTCAATATCTCGCGAGGAGTCTTGACCGTCATCAAGAGGTGGTTCTCTGGGCTCACTGCTATTGGCTGCGGGTGACAAGGCTCTATTAGAAGATTCTAGAATGGTCGTAGCGGTCGTGTCGTCTGCTTTCGATGTTTGTTGGGCTGATGGGATGATTTCCTGTGTTCCTGTGCTTGCGTAGCTCCAAAGGAAATTACCTCGCTAGCTATTTCAGTAATCTTTAGCGTTTTGGACTTTTCTTGGCAGCTTTTTTCCTTGGCGGGTTTTGAACGGGAGAGTTCTTTTCTTCAGGTGCTAGAGTGATTTCTTCGTCCTCTGACAGCAGTGCAAATCTGTCGTTGCGAAAAACATCAGTGTCACATGTGGGGCTCAGAGGTCTTTTATTTCTGTTCTGTGTGTCCATCTTTTCCATAGCCGGTAAATTTTGTTTTTTATTACGTTGTTCTTGAAAGTCCATATCCTCCGTCCTAGGATCTACACGTTCTTTCAAGTCATTTCTGGCATTACCAGCAGGTGCGGCAGCATTCATTGAATCAGTGCTAGATGAGTCGGGAAATAGCCCTGCTTCAAGCGGAAAATCCTTGGAGAGTACCTTCATCATGCATGTGAGAATCCGGAAAGCAATGGCATCTTCTTCGTTCAGACTAGAAGCTTCTTTTAAAGCACGTAGCATCTGGTAATCAGCAATCAGTTATCGAATAAAATCCATAATCCGAGTCTGGGGTCGTCAACAGTAAGAGATCCGAGCAATGAAGCCGTTAAAGCACGCTAGGCCCTTTTACAGTACCAAGAACCGAAGTTCAGATACTAACCTACTATAAGCGCCTCAACAGCAGAAACAGAAAAGATTTGTAATCTCAAGTGAGAAATGTGGCCTTGTCTGATGAACAGTATCCCTCAGTCATACACACCCAGCACGAGAAATCCAAACAGCATAACCCAATAAAGACTTTCCATACACGTAGCACTTACTTTGAGACAATTTTTTCGAAGCAAATTTACAGGGTTCGTACGTTGTTGAGCCACGCCCCATTTTGTAAGGACTTTACCGCTAGTATATCAGAAAAATCATGGTTATGTGATTAAGGCCTTTTTGTGTTTGTGTGAACGGTGCTATCTCCTCGTCTAGAAATATCCATAGCGGTATTCCGCAAGGGTCAGTTCTATCCGCCGAAATCACAAAAGAATATTTTCCTTGATTATCGGCTGGCCTTGAGTATAAGTTGCCCTTGCTGCCTATGCCATGTTCTTCCTCTGGAATTTCTTTAGGTTTTGAGATTCCTTAATGAGCCGGATACGTAGTGTTAACATCAGTGATATCCCCACAATAATTTCTCTGATTGATTGATATAAATATAAAATTATCCAGCGGTAAAATTACAAAGAAAACGTGTAGTGTATAATATCACTTTCCTAATACCTTCACATTCTCATTAAAATCTTTCTGTCTTAAATGAACCTACTTTGCGTATTTTAGGCAGAAAGGTGGCTCTTGAATAAATTGCAGTTTTATGTAATAGATTGATTGGTTTCTGTGGTTAAATTGTTTCCTCAGTTCACTACTGGCGCCTACTTTCAATCGTCATTGCTTTCTACCGTCATGCGCACTTTGGGCCTAAGTGTCATGAGCCGGAAACATTGCGTAAAAACGGCAATATCGATGATGATGATGATGATAATACCTTCAGTTGATTCACTAGGAATTTTACATGAGGAGAGAATGGCAAATTCGTTCTCTACCATGCATTAACGAAGCTTTAGATAAGTGTACGTGTAGGAATAATATCATCTTTGAAAGAAAGGCAGCAGAATAGAATTAAAAATTTCCAACAAAACCGTGCATGTAAAATTCAGACGGGAAGCGCGATATCAATTCAGTACAATCAATAGGTCTGGTGTGTGTATTTAATTATGGCAAAGCACACTAGGGCTATCTGCCAAAGGGGAGGGATGCCTTCGTGGAGGACTTTCTAAGGGACACTGCCTCGTATACACTTTCCGCATGGGAAAAACCACGAAAACGCCCATGCAGCCAGCCCGTTCGCTGGATTCAAACCTCAGACCGAACTACCAGTGTTCAGCGACTTTACGGCTCGGCCACTGGTGGGCCCACCATTAATAGGTAAGCCTGACTTAAAAAGAAATAATGACATATACAACCTCCTACGGGCTGGTATAGAATGAATCGCGTCATGGACGCAGAGAGTGACGGTCGACTGGCTCGACCTCTGAGCTCCACAGCGACTTTGTTGGAAACACGAATACGGCGCCGCCAGTGAGCAATTCTACTTCGTCTGATATCAACCAGCTATTACATGCTACAACTTCTATTACCGATATAGACACTACTGCACCACCTCAGCGATTTACTTCACGATTTCTCGAGAAATGGGATTCAAATTTATGCTCTCAAAAATCGTCATACGGATCTGATGTTCGACATTCCTTGTCTGATGAGAACCGAGAACCCAAACAAGGAGGCCAATGCTCAAGCAACTGAACCAAGAGGGTGAAAAACTTCTGTTTTCCTTGCAAACTTTGTGTACGAGGCTTAACTTGAACATTTTTGGAATTCCTGCCACTAAAGAAGAATTCCTCAAAATTTGTGCATTCCACCAGACCAAAAATTCGGATACCCAAAACCCTGTTTCTCAAAATTCTGAAATTACTAATAATTCACCCAAGGATAATCCTTCTAAGAATACTCAAAAAACGGACACTAAAAAACGGCCTCGCCCGGTCGACTCAGACGGGTTTTCTATTCCATCCAAACATCTTATCGCGAAAAAAAAATCCAATCAAATAACCAAATTAATGTCAATAATAACTTGTTTAGCACTTCTAATTCATTTAATAATATTCAGCACACCACAGAAACCATAGAACCACACACTCAGCAGACGGCTGTCAATCAAGCGCCAAAAATTCAGGCTCAACCCCCTGCATTCATCAAACCAAGAGCTGACTGATATTTTCTCTTAACCCAGCTCAAAAGACACGCTACTTCTGTCCAGCCAAAACAGGACGTTGATTTCTTAAGACTCACTACTGCTAATGAAGCAGACTACAGAGCAGTAGTTAGATTTCTAACTGATAATCGTATAGAATTCAAATCTCACACATTCAAGTCTTCGGACTTGAGTGTGTGAGACCACTGAAAATTGTTATCAGAAGGCTTCCCTCTAACCCACCTATCAGTGTTGTACAGACTGCGGTGGCAGTACTTGGTTATAAAATACATAAAATCTCTCAGCTCAAGAGATGGAAAACCAAGATGCCTATGCCACTCTTTTACTTGCAAATTTATAACAGCTTTAAAGCCGGTGAAATTTACAGGGCGACTGAACTACTAGGCACCGAGGTAGCCATTGAACACTTCAAGGGACAGAAGGGACCATCCCAGTGCTGGCGTTGCCAGGGCTTCTTTCACTCTTCAGAGGTCTGTACTCTACCAAGACGCTGTGTTCGATGTGCAGGTCCCCACGAGGCCAAAGATTGCCCAAAACCCTATGATGAGCCCATGAAGAGTGCCAACTGCCAAGGAAAGCATGCTGCGAATTGGCGATCCTGTCCTAGATTTCCTGGATCTAAGAACTCTGCAGCTAAAACAAGTACCAAACCCAGTCCGACCATTGAACACTCACACAACCTCAATACTCATAGTAATAAAGCTTTTCCTACACTACCGAATACACCCATACCCAGTGCAAATAATATTCGCCCTGGAATTTCGTTCTCCTCTGTAATTACGGGTATGCAACAGGCTGCACCCCAATATATTCCAAATTATTCAGTCCCGCAAGGAGCAAATTTAGCCCTAAATTGTACTGAAATTCTTATGGCAGTAATTCAAATTTCTAATCAACTTTGTATTGACCAAAATAGATTAATGTTAGCGTTTAAAAATGCTCTACCTCAGCTCAGAGTGGCTCCATCTGGTGCTGATGCTGCTTACTACATCTTTGAGAGTTATGTTACTCTCCAATTTTCTGAAAATCCCCAACATTAAATTTCAATACTTTGAAAGGGTTGAAACAACTGAAATTTTGCACCTGTAATGCAAATGGCATCACAAATAAATTCTATGAGTTCAGAGATTATGTAGAAGAGGAGGGTTTTGATATAATTTTTGTCCAAGAGACCAAACTCCAACCAGGGAGAGCTCCCAATCTTGCAAACTATGCCTTAGATAAAAATGACAGACAAGCTTCAGATTCTCGTGATAGATTTCATGGAGGTACAAGTGTCTATATAAAAAATAATATACCTCATAGACGAATAGACACTCCGAGTTTGAGCAAACTCGAGGCAACGATTATTGAAATTTTTATTCAAAATTCTCCCTCCCTTGTACTGATCTGTGCCTATCTTGCCCCAGGATGTAAATTACCTGTGCAAGATTTTTAATAAACTGCTCACTATTTCAAACAATTTGATTATTGCTGGTGATTTAAATTGTCACCATCAGCATTGGCGTTGTCGTAGATCAAACCCTGCTGGTGGTGGCCTCCTAAATTGGGCCCAGTGCGCCCAAATTAAAATTACCTCGCTGGAATCCCCCACAAGATATGATACACGGGGGGCCCCTTTATTCATTGATTTGGCTCTATTTCGAAACATTCCTTTTGCATATTAACGTGACTGTGGAAAATTGTTTATCCTCAGATCACAACCCCGTGATCATTGACCTTAACTGTAATCTTATTAATCAAAATTTTCCGGCACTCGTCTCTACAAATTGGGACAATTTCAGATTTAAACTTAAAAATAAACTTTTACCCTCCCTTGAAATTAACTCCAGCCATGACATGGAAACAGCAGTTGATCAATTAACGACCACTTTAACAGATAAAGAAGTATCAAAACCCACCCTCGGACCCAATTTTCGTAAACTTCCTCCTAAAATTAAATCCAAAATCAAAGAAAAGAATAAAGTAGGAAGACTTTGGCAAAGATGTAGGAATCCTGACTAGACCGTCAATCTCGGAACGCCTGCTATTGTTAGCTGGGCGAGTTCAATATACGCAGGTGAGAGAAATAGAAAGGAAAGGTTCCGGAATGGTTTCCAACGAAAATAATAATTAGATCGTGGAATGGCTTTCAGTAGGTACTAGGGAGAAAAGGGATATGCTCGCTGACTTATTCCTGAACCGTGGAAGTAGTTTCGCTGCTTATTTTTATGCTCCATGTTTTATTGAACATTTTGTTTAAGGACAGATTAATTTTTATCAATTTATGAAACAAAAAACTATTTCGTAGAGAAATACGCGTTTGCAATGTAAAATTATATGCTTATTTAAAAGTTGCTTAAAGGTATAACGTTGTGGCGAAATTACATAATTTTGTTTATTCCAACGAAATTTAATATTTATTAGAACTCTTATTACGGTAAAGTAACAGAGTATTACATGAAGTTACAGTACGTAACTGTAAAGTTTTTATTTACTTAAGGTATTGTAGAAAATTGTAACCGTAAAAAAAAAGCAGACAATGAATAAGAATAATAAATAATACACTTGCTAACGAAACGCTAGCTTCCCTCACAAAGCAGGAGCCCGTTCATAGTAGACACTCAATCCCGGAACGACTGAAATTCCCTATACTCAAAATCCCTTTTCCTTTCTCTTTTTAGTTCATCCCTACTTTCACGTACCATACCTACAAATCTTGGACTCTTCCAGCAAACAATAGAATTCGTTCCGGGATTGAGCGCTTACTGGAATACTGACTTAAAATTACAACTTCGTACTCTCCAATATGAGATCAAGGAATCATGTGACCAATTCTACCAATCACAATGCTCGAACTACCAAGGACCAAGGAAGGGTTCTATTACGGGCTCTTAGCCATGTAGCCTTTATCCCCACATCGTCAAAGAATTATCTTTATCCCCAAAAAGAGGATTCCTCAAAGAGGTAAATTTAGTGCCAAAATGTTAATTTAACAAAAAGAGTAACCGCCTTCCACAGTAAAAAAAAAAAAAAAAAGTAAAAACACTGAAGGACTTAATTTAGTAATTTTGGTGTCGAATAAGGTCCAGAATCAATTTGGAGGGGTTACATCATGAATTTTGAAAAGCATCTATGTTTCCTTGATCAATGGTCATGTGGTGTTAACAACACGAGAGCGGAAACCCTCGAGAAAAGCTTCACGTCGCAAGTGTCAGTCTTGAACGACCAATGACAACAGTTTTTGACGTGCATCAGTCAGACAACGCAAACACAAATCACACATTCCGTCCTTAGCTAAGGACGCAGTGGTGGCTCATACAGACACCGAAGAAGGCGGAATTAATTGCTGACTGCCTCCAAACTCAATTCACACCACATAATGAAGGGATTTTTGCGAACAACGCTAATTCTTTCCAACAAGATGTTGAACGTTTCCTTTCCTATCCTTTTACGAGAGATATACAGTACACAACCATGAGCGAAGTAAGTGAATATATTACCAAGCTTAAACCCAAAAAAGTACCTGGATTGGACTCTATCTCGAATCATATGATTAAATACCTGCCCTCCAATTATCTATTTTTCTTAGCAATTCTTATAAATTATATGATCATGCATTGCTAGTTTCCTCAAAGCTGGAAGAAAGCACTTATTGTACCTATTGCAAAAACCTGGCCAGAGCCATTCTAATCCTCAAAATTACGGACCTATCAGCCTCCTATCTTCATTATCTAAAATATACGAATTTGTGCTACTTAAATGCCTGAATGATTTTCTCCGAAATCACAACACTCTGACTGATGAACAATTTGCATTTCGAGCAAAACACTGCACCACGCACCAGCTGCTGAGGACAGTGGAGTTCATACATGAAGGGTTTCGTAGCAAAATGCTTACTGGCGCACTTTTTCTTGATATTGCCAAAGCATTTGATAGGACTTGGCATATAGGAATTATTATCAAGCTCATACGACTTGATCTTCCGGCTCAGTTAATTCACATGTTTAATTCGTATCTTGCCAATAGATCTTTCTCTGTACGAGTTAATTCTATCATTTCGGCTCGCCGTCCAATTCTCAGCGGTGTAGCTCAGGGTAGTCTCCTAGGACCGACTTTGTTCAACATCCTTATAAATGACATACCAAAATCACCTGGTATCACTCTAGCACTTTATGCAGATGATACAGCCATCCTATCTCAAAACAAAGACCTTGAAAACTCAGTTCACAACATTCAGAGATATCTCTCAAGCCTTGAGCACTGGCTCATTACTTGGAAAATCAAAATTAATGTTGCTAAATGTGCTGCTATATCTTTAAACGAGGCCCCCCTCCCGTACGTTACCATTAATTATACTATGTTCCCTGGTCAAATTGATATAAGTATCTAGGAGTGATGCTTGATTCCAAATTAATCTGGTGTCTTCATGTTAATTATGCACTCAATAAAGCGAAGACCGTCAGAACCCAACTTTACTCCCTTCTAGGCCGAAAGAGTCATCTGTCAATTAAAAACAAAATCCTTCTCTATACCTCTGTTATAAGACCCATACTTATGTATGCTTGTACCATCTGGGGTACGGCTGCCAAAACTCGTGAAAAAACTGCAATCCTTTCAGAGTAAAACACTACGTATGGCCCTGAACGCAGCCTGGTACGTCCGTACAGATGTGATTCATTCGGACTTAAGCATTAAACCTGTGGGTTATGTTCTTAAAAAACTTCATAATTTATTCATCAAAACTGAACAGACTGATAACCGAACATTGCAACAACTACCAGAGTACGACCCAGCTATTTGCAGCTCACGAAAGAGACCAGCCATCATTGTTCGGGACTACAATATCTACGTATACGGCGTACACACGCCCTGTAACACCCGTTTCAGACACCGCCCCGTGAGCGAAGGACATCCCCTCAGCGAGCCGCCGAATTGTTGCTTATTTTGCCAAACTTTACCATCATTTTTCCTGCAACCTGAGAAGTGGTCATTGTGTAAAGTTATCATTCTGTTCCCTGTAGAATCACATCTCCCGCAGAATTTAATTCTGCCTTGAATATTTTCTCGCGTCAACTTTATTATTTGCACTCCCACTGTATGCCACATGCCAATGAGCCTATTAATCGTAAATTCTTTCCTCTCCGCTTTATGCTTTTGTGTTGTATCGTATTTATGTAAAAAATTATAAAATATCAAAAAAATGATTAAAAATCCAAATTAAAAAAAAAAGATTAAAAAATCTAAAAACTTACAAAAAATTACGTATTCTTAAGTTTTATAAATTCTCGCTTTCCCTAAACTTTCTCGAGCCATGTGGCTCCCTGTATTGAGCATCAAGTGTACTATTAATGCAGTTTTCCTATGTCTGCTTGCTTTTATGTAATTCTGATGAGGAGGTACATGGTTTTGAACCATAGGCACTCTGCAATTTTTAATCATTGGCATTGGCAGTACATTTCTGCTCATTGTTAACGTCGCAGTGTAGCAAAAGAGTAGCGCCATCTTATGGTCAGTAGAAATTTCACGGAGGCCGCTGAAAACGCAAAAGAATATTTTCACACTGACAGGCCTTGAGTATAAGTTAGCCTTGCTTGTAATGCCATGTTTCTCCTCTGGAATCACTTCATCCTGACTTTCCTACGTTCTGTGTCTTAGGTATTATTCATTAATCAGCCGGATACGTAGTGTAACACCAGTGATATCCCAGCAATAATTGCTTTGATGGATATAAATATAAACTTTTTCAGCGCTAAAATTACAAAGGAATCCTACAGTTTATAATATCATTTCCTAGCAATGCAAGCAGACTTAAAATCTTTCCAACTGCCTGAAAACACGCAGTCATCACCGTGATTAAAAAACCTGGGGAAACCGGAAATGACCCGGTCGACTATCGACCCATCAGTCTTTTACCGGGTGTTGTAAAATCTATGAAAAGATCATCCTCATTAGAAGCAGCAATTTCATCTCTACAAATAACATCTTTAATAACCACGAATTCGGTTTCCGAAAAAGCATCTCGACCACTCACCAGATTAATAGAATTGTGGAGTATATCGGAGCCTGTTTCAATAGAAACGAAATAGTCGCAGGACGTTTCCTCGAAATTGAAAAGGCTTTCGATAAAATCTGGCATGAAGGCCTACTCATAAAAATTATCAACTATAATTTTCCGAGCTACCTCATTCATACTATCGTAAATTTTCTAAAGAAATGGACCTTCCAAGTCAAAATCAACAATACTCTTTCTCAACAGCAAGACATGAAAGCGGGATTAGCACAAGGATCGCTTTCTTTTTAACGTCTATTTAAATAACCTGCCAAGCCCTGAAAATGCAACTATCGCCTGCTACGCGGACGATACGGCGGTCCTTACCAAATCAAGAAAACCCATTTTAGCCTATACAAAACTCCAGCACTCTGCTAATATTTTAAATCAATGGTTTACCGGATGGAAGATTAAATTTAATCCCTCTAAATCAAAAGTCATCTACTTCCGAAGAAATAAAGTCAATAGTATCACGGACCTCACCATGAATAACGTAATTGCACCACGTGACTCAGAGGTCGAGTACCTCGGAGTTATACCGGATGAAAAGCTTACCTTTAAAAAGCACATTATCTATGCAAAAGAAAAAGCTAACAAAGCTCTCATAAGTACTTACCCTCTCATGGGGAGATCATTCAAACTTAATCTTAATACTAAAAGGCTCCTCTACCTCCAATGTATAAAATCCATTCTTCTCTACGCCGCCTCTGCCTGGTCTGCAGCTGCAAAAACGAACAGAAAAATCCTACAAGTTTTTCAAAACAAAGCTCTACGTATAATAACTAACGCTCCTTGGTTCGTATCAAACTCAGTTCTTCATAACGACCTCAAAATTAACTCCATAGATGAAGACCTTATCCGCATTAATCACAACTTCTTTTACTCCTGTGACAAACATAGAAATTCAACTATCAAAGAAATTGGCAATTATGACTTTACTATTATTCAAAACTACCGCAGGCCTCGTACAATACATCATAACCCAAATTGGTAATACGGTTCTTAATCACATCTACCGAAAATTTCAAGAAGAAGACTTAGTCTAGTGGTATTAACGCAGGCACCTGTAACCAAACGTTCCCTGGTTCTATACCCGCCCGTTATTGTTTAATGATCCAGTATTTAGAAATACGTCAAAAGGAAAAAATTGCGTAAAATACCTGTACATAATTGTATATATTCTCTATTATTTTTAATTTTCGCATTCTATTACTTATTTACCACGTATTTATGCAAGATTTGATTCGTATTTATCCTAGATAGTGCCGCACACATATGTTATGTATCCAGATAGTGCTACGCACAAAAATGTTATTAATGTACAAAAGACGTTTTCGTATTTTTACTGCATATGTCAACGAAAAATTTTATGCAAAAGATGTAAATCGTACTAGCAAGAAATTACCCTCTTACAAAAGACTGAATTCTTAAAATAATCCTCTAAAGACAGGCTGATCGTATCTACAATTGTTTTCTCCCAATAGATGACGCCGCTGAAATTCAACAAGAGTCTCCAAGAGTCAAAAATGTCTCTCCACATATCGACTTCCAGTACTTTTCCCATTAATATTATGTCCACATTTTATGCTCTCACTTACTCAGGTTATTCACACTCCTCGCTATGGTCATTAACAATTTTTGCCCAGATACGCTTTACTCCAGGCCCATCCACATTCCGTGGAATTCTACATTTTTACTAAAGAAAAACTACGTGATATATGGGAGTAAAGGTCTTCGTACCGAAAATTCCACGGAACGAAGACGATTCCGATTCCCTGAGTCGTTAGCCTTGTTTTAGACCTACTTATTTCATAAACATACCTGACTTCACATAGAAATGTGGTATGGGAAATGGAAGTGGTATTATATTCAGTAGTGCCTTTGCCTCACCATTGAAGTTGTTTCACAAATTGTTTACAGTATTACTGTTAGACGCTCTACCTCTACCGCTGAGCTCCGAAAGACGAGCTCGGGTTTTGGGAGTCCTGGCTTCTCAAGGTAGATCGCTAAGAAAGAAAAAGAAAATAGAGGGATAACTTTAAATTTCATGCTTTCCTTCTAAATAAAAATATTTTTATTAAAAAGAAATGTATAATTTCTAACTAATACAGATTAATCGTTAATACATATAACAAGACAATATTTGTCTCTATTTCTGCTCATTGTTAACGTCGCAGAGTAAGGCCATCCTGCGATCAGTAGAAATTTCACAGAGGCCGCCGAAATCACAAAAGAATATTATTTTCCTTGATTATTGGCAGGTTTTGATTATAAGTTGGCCTTGCTTCTAATGCAAGTCTAAGTCCCTAAATTCGGCATAATTCAAAACAACATGAGTTAGAGCAGTGGAGCAGCGGTAAGGGTAAGTTGTCTGTCGGCGTTGCTCTTTTCCATCTGCGAGTTGCACCTGCGTTTTCTACCCATACTTGGATAACGTGTTTTCCCGCCCTCGGTGTTGGAGATCGTCTGCGCTTTCGCCTTGTGGTTGCTTATCTTGTGCCACTGATAGCTCATCACTGAATTGTTAGATTTCGATCCTTCGATTTGTTACTGTTTTGGATTGTTACTCTTTAGCTTTGACTATCAGTGCTGAAGTCTAGGGCCTTGTGAAGTCCCGCCGGCTCATCCAGAACACCTTCGTGTGGGTATGGTTCCGGAGCGCCGGACTCCATTAATTTGCTTATGAATGATGGAACCATTTTTGAAAGTTTTTGCGGCTACCGTTGAGGAGCTGAGAATTAAGAAACAAAATGGAAATCTTTCTATCAAAGAAGACAAAGAATTTGATCTACTTCAAAAAGTGTATGATGCCTTAATTACTGCAAATCACAAAGAAATAGAAGAGTCATTGGAACATCAAGAAGAAACTCCTTCTACACCTACAGAAAGTGAATGGAAAATTGCCAAAAGAAAACGTATGAAAGGCTCACCTAATAAGCCAAATAAAGACAATTCAAATGAAATTCCTTTCGAACAAGAAACGGATAGTTCAGGTAACGAAACTGAACAAAAACCCAAAGGAGATCGTAGTGTGGGTAAAAGGAAAAAGGGTTATTTTCGTCCCATTAATCCTTCTCAGCTCAAACCAGTTGTTACTCCTTCCATTAATAGTCAAGAATCAATGGACACTAGTTCTGTTGTTCCAAATGAATCTCAGATAAATGCAGAAATACAAAACGATCAAAACAAAAAAGGCAAAGCGCCATCTGCTATTTATATAAATGATAAAAAATTTGATTGGAGAGAACTAAAAGCGTTATTTGCAGAACATAAATTATCAGACAAATCTGATTACACATGTTTCATTCAAAAAGAAGGCTTTAAAATTAAAGTTTCTCATGTCAACATTCATAGAGAAATGACAAGTATTCTGAACAAAAAGGAAATTAAATATCACTCCTTTCTCTTGCCTGATGAGAAGAATCATAAAGTGGTCTTCCGTCATCTTAGAATGGACACAGATCCTTATGAAATCAAAGAAGAACTTTTAAGCAAAAATTACCAAGTTATAAGTGTCAATCAACTCTCTCGTAAATTTAAAGGAGAAGTTAAAAAATTTCCACTTTTTCTTATCACTCTGGAGAAAAATGAAAAATCTAAAGAAATTTCTAAAGAAACCAAAAATTTGTGGATTACATATCAAAGTCGAACCATATAAAGGACGCTCTGGCCCAGTCCAGTGCTTCCGATGTCAAGGATTTCACCATTCACAAGCTGCTTGCCACAATGACTTTAGACGTGTTAAATATGGTGATAACCATGACTCAAGAACCTGTCAAAAAGACAAGAATGCACCTGCTAAATGTGCAAATTGGGGTCTAGACCACACAGCTTCATTTAAAGGTTGTGAAAAATTTCCGAAGCAAGCTAAAAAAGAACAAATCAAATCATATGCTGATAGGTTTATTATCAATAAGTCTTTTGCTGAAGCCATCAAAACTAATAACAATCCTCCAAATCTTATTGCGGAAGCAAAAAAGATATTTGATGACCTTAATACTCTAGTCACCTTCCTGAAAAACTCAGGAATACAACTCCTTGCTCAAAACATCCGTCAAAATGCCACTAATACAGTATCAGATGAATCTAATTCTGACCAGCATATTCAATAAGTCAGATTCGCTTAAACTTTGCTATTGGAATGCTGCTGGCATTGTTAACAAAATTGATAAACTTTCGGACTTTTTTATAGAATATAACATAGATATTGGCATGATCTCTGAAACACATGTTGTTCCTGCCGATAGACTGTATATTGCTAATTATCGCACCTACAGAGGTGATAGACTTTCACAAAGAAGAGGAGGAGCTGCAATTTTTGTTAAAAACTCTCTGCAATCCTGTCTTGTCTCGACAAACTCTGCTTTTGGATTCGAAAGTGTGACTGTTGCTGTTATACTCCCACAATTTGGTACCATCCATTTTACGGCTATTTATAATCCACCGCGAAATCCACTTTCTGAAAATATGTTAAAAAAATTACTTCCTGAAGATCAGCAAGTTATTATTGCCGGAGACATGAATGCTAAGCACCTCGAATGGGGATGTCGTCGTTCTAACACCAATGGACGTATTATGCATAATTTTATCTGCAATCATACTGTCGCATTACATATACCTTCTGAAGCCACTTATCGTCCTGCCTCTCCAAATCTCTTACAAATACTTCTATCCCTATTTCCTTGGAAGTCAAGGCAGAACTTACATCTGATCATGTACCTGTCATTGCTTCTCTTGGTGTTTCTAAAGAAGACCCTCCTACTACCAGAAATAATACTGACTCGATTACTTTTCACAATATCTTAATCAAACATCCTCCTATTTTCACTTCACTTTCTACCAAACAGGATATCGATCTTGCCATTCAAATCTTCACTGACAGTATACTGAAAGCTTTCAGAGATGCTACAGTTACCATTCAATTAACTAACAATAATATTCGACTTCCGCGCAGTATCAGAGACATTATCAAAGAAAGAAACCGATTGCTGAAGCTTTGGCGCCGTAACTGGGACCCTGCCCTTAAAAGAGAAATCAATCTTTTAATAGAAGAATCAAGAAGCTTATCACTGATTTTAAAAAGGAAACAAGAGAAGATTTTATATCTAAACTTAATATTAATGATGGTTCTTTGTGGAAGTATCTTCAAAATCTTAAAAGAAGTAGTATTAACAATAATAGACCTATTCATACGGATACTAAAATTGCCTATTCACTTAAAGATAAAGTTGATATTTTCGCTGAATACCTGGAAAAGCAGTTTACTCCTAATATGGAGCTCATGAATCAGACCTTTAAAGATGTTCTGGAAAACTATGTGTATTCCTGGCTTCATTCTTCTTCGGCTCATAACATCCCAAGGCTTACTTCTCCTATGGAAATTACTGATATTATTAAATATTTCAACATCAAAAAAGCTCCTGGAAGTGATCAAATTACTAATAAAATGCGTAGTAACCCCCTTACCTAGAAAACTTATCAGTAAATTCGCTAGTATTCTCAACGCTTGTCTTACTCTCAACTATGTCCCTGATCCTTGGAAGCAAGCCAAGATCTTTCTTCTTCCCAAACCGGGTAAAGATGTGACCAAGCCTGATGGATCAGTTTGTTATCCAGCCTTGGTAAAATTTATGAAAGACTTATTCTCACTAGATTGGAACCTTTTCTTCACCTGCGACCTAATGATCAGTACGGATTCAGAAAAAACCTCAGTACTACTCGACAACTAGTAAGAATTGTAGAATTTGTGGGATCCGCATTCCATAACAAGCAAAGTGTTGCGCTCCTTATGCTGGACGTGGCAAAAGCCTTTGACCGCGTCTGGCATGAGGAGCTCGTCTTCAAGCTTATCAACTTGGGACTTCCTAGAGAACTCATTCTTCTGATCTTCTCCTTTTGGCAGAACCGCACTTTCTTCGTCGCTCAAGGAAATGAAAAGTCTAATTCAAGACCTATAAGATCCAGCGTCCCACAAGGAAGTATTCTCGGTCCAGTACTATATCTTTTCTACATATCAGATTTTCTTCACCCTGGTTTGAACAATTACTCTCTGTTAGCAGGTATGCCGACGGTACGGCGATTGCAATTAAATCCATCCAAGCTAATCATGCAATAGACAAAATGCAAAATTACCTCTATGCCGTAGAAGACTGGTGCACAAATTGGCGCATAAAAATCAATGCTAGCAAGTCACAACTTTTAATTCTTAGCAAAACTAAGAAAAACATTGCTTTTAAAGATCTCTACCTTTTTCAGGAAGCTGTTCCTTTGGTCACAAAGGCCAAATACTTAGGAATTATTTTGAACCAAACGCTCACATGGTCTAATCACATTAATAGTGTCAAGAGCAAAGCCATGGGCATAATATGCAGATTTCTCCCGGTCATTGGAAAATATTCAAATCTTAGCTTGCGTACGAAAAAACATATATATACAACTTGCATTCGACCGATACTTTGTTATGCTGCTCCTGCTTGGAACACGGTCACTCAAACTCAACTGCATCAATTACAAGCAGTGCAAAATAAAATTCTGCGCATTATTACTGATTCACACTATCTTATCCGCAATAAACTTTTACACAGAGACTTAAAACTTGAGACGATTCCAGATTACATCAGAAGATCTAATGAAAAATTCTTCAACAAAGCTGTGCAATGTGACTTTGTTAATTACTCTCAAGTCTTTAATTATGAAATTCTCTTCGAAGATAGAAGCGTCAGACCACTTGCAGCTCACACCTTCAAGGGAGGAGACGACAACTTTTTCACTTAGATCCTCAATTGGTAACTGTTTATACTTCCAATGCATCTGATTTTGATTGAAGTTCTTCTGTAGCTTGAATATTATTCTTGGAGACTGATAAAACTAATTCCGTGAGATTTTTCGCATTGTGATGATATAGTGTTGTAAACAGGTTGCTTAGGTTGTTGTTGAGTTGCTGTAGTGTATTGCTTTGAATAGTTGTATTTAAATTGTGTTGTATAGTTGTTTTGTATTGTGTTGTATTTAGCACTACTGATTGAGGTTATTTAATTGTATTTGAATTTGTCAGTGGAACTCTTGCTGTAGTGTACCTTCTCATATTGTTGTCATTGATTTATGTTGTCTTGAGTCCTCCTTGAAAGCTATGATCGCTCGAACTTGTCCGATTGAATTGTCTTGCTCCTTTTGGTACTTCTCTTCTTCCCCTTATCTCCGTTTTCTCATCTGAGATTTTCTCCACATCTGGATTGGTTTATGTCAAGTGCCCTTAGGTTTTAATTCTGGAACCGGCAACATTGCTCTTCGCAATAGCTCGGTCAATTATAGAGTCTAAGTCCCTAAATTCTTAGAATGGTTTGATCTGATCTTTTACATAAGGAGAGAACGGCAAACTCGTTCTCTGCCATGTATTAACGAAGTTAGATGAGTTTAGGTGTAGGAATAATCTTACCTTACTTTGAAAGAAAAATGATGTGGAGTCAACATAAGAGAATGTAAAGTTTCCAACAAAACCGTGCATGTAAAATTGAGATGGGAAGTGCGTTATCAATTTAGTACCATTAATAGGTAAGCCTGACTTAAAAAGAAATCATGACATATCAAGTAGGTTAGAATACATGGAGATGCCGTCTCTGCTATTACAGTACAAAGAAAGTGAAGCCAGGGGATGGAAATAAGCCACGCCAACGTGAGGGCAAGAAAACGATTACCTTACTAAGCGAAGTGAGGTAAAAAGCCAGCTGGTTTCAAGTTTTCAGTGTGTTTCCCGATTTTGTATGCCTAGATCTGAAAGGCCTAAAAGGTACTGGATTGTTACAGCGAAATAATGTCTACATTTCCGACTTCATGTCCATGTAAAAGAATGTTTTAGAACGTGCATAAAAAAGGAGAATAATCGAAATATGTGTTTGAATGGCTTTCAAGAAAGAGTTTGAGTATTTTCTTTGTACACGAAGAAATATATATATAGTTTTCTGATTTACCTTTTCATAATAATAATAAAAGTGATATTCGTAATTAACTTACATGTGATGGCAAAACGATAAGTAAACAAGGGGAGAGGGAGTGGCTAGCTCTCCATGGGAAAGAAAAGAGTTTACTTTAATGTCTGATCATAATTACATTACAGGTGTGTTACCTTTTTAACTACATATTATTTTGTGCTAAGTAAATATACAGGGTGATTATAATTAAAGTTTAAGTTTCAAAACGCTATAAAAAAAGAACCACTCATGAAAATGACGTCAAATTTGAAAGGAATGTTATTGAAGAAGGCGGAAAGCGTATGGCAGAAGAAAAAATTTAGTTTCAAAAGTGAGCAACAGATGGCACTGCAAGCGGAAGAAGACGTAAATTAAAATTTTAGTTAAATTTCAGTGTTATAAAGCCGCCAGGTACCAGGCTGTTCCTCATTTCACGTCTCAGACGTTCGCCATGGGTGTTTCACTGCAGGATCGCGTCTGCTGGTAAAGCTGTATTACAAGAATGATGATTGTGCAAGAGTAGCTCTGCAAAAATTTAGGACACTGAAGGGTATAAAAGAAGGCGTTGGTCCAATGAGTGTCGTAGGTCTAAAGAAAATGATGCAAAAATTCGAAGCGACAGGTTCGTTTGATGTGCAATCTGGTAGAGGGAGAAAACGAGTGCATTCGATGGTAGTTGAAGAAGTGGCCACAGCATTACAAGAGGGGTCGGCCGGTGGTGTGCAACCGTGCAGTGCACGAGAAATTGTCTGAACATTGGACAGGCCTACGAGCGCGGTGCTGAAAATTGTACGAAACATCCTGCAATGCTATCCGTACAAAATTGGCCATGTGCAGGAGTTGCTTCCGTCTGACTTGACAGCTAGGGAGACGTCTGCGTTAGAATTCCTGGCTCGCATGGAAGTGGATAATGAATGGCCGTGGAAAATTGTGTGGACAGATGAAGCCCATTTCCATCTGATAGGATACGTGAATACCCAGAATTGTCGAATATGGGCAACAGAAAATCCACTGGCAACGCACCCCGTACCACTTCATCCTGAAAAGGTCACGGTATGGTGTGGCTTTACGGCATCATTCATCCTACAACCATATTTTTTCGAGCAGACGGGTGCTTCCGCTCCTGTTATCGCAACCGTCACTGGTCAGAGGTATGCGTCGATTTTGCGCAACCACGTGATTCTAGCTCTGCAACAGCATAGATGTGTGGATGAAATCATTTTTATGCAAGATGGCCCTCCTCCGCACATTGCACATCCCGTGAAGCAGCTTCTGAGGCGCCATTTCGGAAATGCTCGAATTATCAGCCGTCATTTCCCTACAGCCTGGCCGTCCCGATCGCCTGATGTTACTCCGTGTGATTTCTGGCTGAGGGGATATCTGAAGGGTGTTGTGTTCTGTGCTCCAACTGCAAATTTAGCGGAATTAAAGGCACGCATTTCGCAACACATTCTGAACATCACCCCGGAGACACTGCGATCCGTTGTGGAACATGCTGTTTGTCGCTTTCAACATGTTGCACACAACGGTGGACACCATATTGAACATGTTTTGCGCCAGTCTCGCGACAGTTCCGAACTGCTTTGATGAATGGTTCTTATGCGGTATGTCGCCGCAAAACTCTTGAAACCGATTTGTCCCTTTCGATGTGATATGTACAGTCATGCAAATAAAATTATTCAACAATTCTAATTTGTCAATGCGTTTTAATGTGTAACTTCCACCTTAACCCGTTGTTTTACGAATCATTTCTCGTTTCTCGTCGTGATTCTCCCGCTTACAGCGCCATCTGTTGCTAACTTTTGAAACTAAATTTTTTCTTCTGCCATACGCTTTCCGCCTTCTTCAATAACATTCCTTTCAAATTTCACATCATTTCCATCAGTGGTTCTTTTTTTATAGCGTTTTGAAACTTAAACTTTAATTATAATCACCCTGTATATTAACTGGATTTGATTTTTAGTCACAAATTTTTGTGTGAGTTTTAAAATAACAACATAAAATTTACATATTTCTATCATTGTATATTCAAATTAAGTTTTTTCGAAACATAAGTAATATTTATAACATGACGAATTTGAGAATTACATATACTTAGAATAAGTAAAGTATAATCAAATTATAGTTTGAGTACATAGTTACTGTTTTGTGTTTACAATACTTTTCATGCTATTATTCATTAATTACATGATGCAATTACATAATGTAGAAATTATAGCAATTACGTAATGTAGAAATGAAATGGCGAGAAAAGTAAAGGAACGAGATCGTGAAAAATCTGCAATCCTTTACTTCTAACAGGAACAAAATTGGGTGTGGTTAGAGCACGTCAATCTGTCTAAGCCACGACTACTAAGGGCGTGCTTTTCCCCTTTTTTGGCTTCACTTTGACTGAGTGGAGGGCATCTCCATGAGTTCTAACCTCCTACGGGTTAGTCAAATACATGGACCTTATAAGAAATAGACTAACCCAGTGGGCGGGGCGCTCGTCACCGACATGTCGGCAAGAAAGAGTAGGGACGATCTGGTTTACTTTAACACTGAAACCTATGGCGTTTGTATCACATAACTCTTTTTAATTATTTAATGTGATACGTTGTATAGTGATAAGACTATGAAAGCCACAGTTTTTTCCAAATAGGATTTAATATATCTCATTAAAGCACTTTTTACTGCATTTCGCGCATTTTTTTCACGCGTAATTCTTGTACAAACATCTCTACTTTGGTAAAACACTAAAAAATATAAGCACAAAATTTATGAGCTTAATTTTGCTTAAAAATAATGTAAAATTAAATGAGATTGATAGTACGCGATGTTTTGAAATAAATAAGGTAAAATTAAACAAGATCTGATAATTTTTATTTTTTTTTTAAATTTAATGAGCATTTTCAGGCAGTGATTTTCCAAACTATAGAATTTAAAAACGATCATAGTTATTTGATTATATGATCATTAAATTATTAACATTAAAGTGGATTAGTTATTTTAATAATTCATAAAATTCGGAGCATAAAATTTTCTGAGCGTAATGAAGGAAAAAAAAGATAAAATAAAATCTAGAAGCACTTTTTTTTTTAAAGTTTTGTGTGTTTCCTATATTTATTGAATATCATGTTCTTCGCCCGTAAACCACATACATTTGAAAACAGCATATCCGTACAGTGCTCTCTCTGAACTCGCTGAGTTTGTTAATCAAAAATTCGTTAAAATTTTACAAAATGTGAAATAGATTAAAACAAATTCGAAATTCGGCGGTCCATATGCCTATGTTCGGGTGGAGGATCACGTTATTCAAAATTCGATGGCTCTAGATACTGTCGTTTTTGTCACAGTGCGAGAAACATACATGTATTCATGCATGGGCTAATAAATTAAATTAACAATAAATAAAAAAAATCTTATGCAGAACTAAAAATAAATTAAAAAAAGTAATCATTATAAAATACAAGCAAAAGTAATTATTACGATTAAATACAATTTTAATATTAGAATTAAATGTATAAAAATTATTATGGAGTCATAAGTGTTTATCACTATGATGTATTAAGAAATATAATTGAAATAAAATTCCCTTATAGAAATTGTGCTATAATACTCATCTACAATTTAAAAAAAGGAGCACAATTTAGAATTTTAAACAAAACTTTCAAAAATTCGTTTTTAAATATTTTAATATTTTTTATTTACTTACACCAATAAAAAGCATAAAAATTGCTTGTTTGAAATTTTCTATTAATTAGATTTAAAATATTATTTTATAAAAGAAGTAGTTACAAATTTCCTTTACAGCATAGGAAAAGCTAAAAAAATATCCAGTCCTGAAAGCATGCAATAGCTTTATAATTATTTGGAATGTTAATTATGCTCGATAAATATGCTACATTTTTAAAAATTAATCTCAATTTCAAAAATAAAAACATGTAGAAATTCTAATTTGTGAAATGAGGCGCTAAAACCAGCTTTTTCTTGACAATTATACACGCAATAGGCAATCAATGTAAATTTCTGGAAGTCGTCCCTACTCCTCCGGATGTGATGAAGGTGACAGCTGGCAATGCCTCAGACAAGCGAGAAAACCCGTTTGGGTTAGTCTATTTCTTATAAGGTCCATGCTTCCTCCAATTGAGATCTCTACAGTACACCAAATCACAAGAATTACAGAAATTATCGGACAACATATAAATAAGAAAGAGACTGTTGCTGCCCTTTTTTTTGGACATCGAGAAGGCTTTTGACAAGGTTTGGCATGCTGGCCTCCTTGTCAGAATGATAAATTATCAATTTCCTCCGGACCTTATTACGACAATATTCAGCTACCTAGACAGTAGAACTTTTCAGGTTAGAATTAGAGATACTTTATCGAGCAAGAAAATTATTCAGGCCGGTCTTCCGCAAGGAAGTTTACTTTCGCCAATATTATTTTGTCTATACATCAACGATATGCCAAATATCCCAGATACTACTTTTGCTTGCTATGCGGATGACACCGCAATCATGTGCAGTTCTATTAGCCCCATCAAAGCAAGAGATAAGCTTCAAAAAGCCGTTAATATCCTCACCAAGTGGTTTTATGCTTGGAAGATCAAAACCAATGCAACTAAGTCTCAAGTCGTATTTTTTAGACACAACCTCAAAGAAGTAAACAACATAACACTAGATGTTGCCACAGTACTTACAGTTAAAAATATTAAATACTTGGCTGTAATTCTTGACGATAAGCTTACATTCAGTCCCCATATTATGTATACTATTATGTCTCATATTATGTCCCCATATTATGTATTCAATGTTTTATATAAAAATCCCAGATCTGCAACAAATAAAAGAGTAACACTGAACATTGCTGGCTTTTTTACAATATACTTTCTACAACAAACTTGAACACATCTGTTTCTCGGTATTTTTCTTCGAATTACAAAATACAACTGAAATATGGCCATCCGATTCGACTGCCTCTTTTTAAAAAGAGTTCCGAAGAAAGACACAGGAATTTATAGATTTAAAATAATGCAGAGCAAAGCCAGTGTCTGCATTATTACCTTTCTAATTCCAAAGCCTTTTCTTTTTCACTTAGTACAGGGTGATCAGCGAATAAGCCCTGATTTCAAAATTAAATATCTCTACAACAAAGAACGATAGAATTATGCGGTAAACTGTACGTTCATTAGCAAAAGTGTAAAAATGGTGTACAAAACTTTAGAAAATTTAGTTACGAAAATCGTTAACGGATGGCGCTCTACGCTAAAAACTCTTTTCCTGGAAAGAGTAAAAAAATAATATAAAGTGAAGCAGCCTTTGCAATCAAAATACAATTTTTTCAAAATGGTCACCGTTCGAAACAATGAGGTGGCGTAAACGAACAATGAAATTTGACATCAAGTCTTGCAATGTCTCAACGGAAATGGAATCGCATGCAACACCAATCAACGATTCAAGCTCATGTAGAGTAGCGGGATTGTTTCGATGGACAGTGTCTTTTAATGCGCCGCACAGAAAGAAGTCACAAGGACTCAGATCGGGAGAATACGGAGGCCAAGCTATTCCTGTGTCAGTAAATTGCGGATAATCTAACGCAATTACTCTTTTCCCAGAGTATTCATGAAGAAAGCGAAAAACTTTATCTGTTCGATGTGGTCGAGCCCCAACTTGCATGAACCAGTCGATATCTGGTCGATCATCCAACGCTAGTTGAGTGCTGACAAATTGTTCCAAAATTGTAACGTAACGTTCAGTAGTTATCGTTTCTCGTACGAAAAATGGTCCGATAATGCCTCTGGCGCATACCGCAGCACATGCAGTAACTTTAGACAAATGCAGTGCTTTTTCTTCACACGAATGAGGATTTTCGGAACCTCAAAATCTCCAGTTTTTTTTTATTAACGATTCCATTCAAATGAAAATGTGCCTCATCTGTGAACCAGATGTAGCTCACATGAAATCTGTAATTGTCGACCATTGTTGGAATCTGATTCGCAAAAACAACCCTTTGTTGGATAGCTTTCATGGGTAGGAAACAGCCGTAAACTATTTTTTAATATTTTTTGCGTGCTCGTATACTTCAAACCCGTCTTTGATGCAATCCGTCGGATACTTTTCCTAGGATTTTACTGAACAATTCCAGAAACTTTGGCTGCATTATCAGGAGTGACTACAGTTTGCCTAGGCCCAAAATTTCCCTTTCAATCATCAGCCACGCTGCCAGTCCATTCTCATTTCGCGAAGATCATGCGAATGGGTTTCGCATCGGGTTCAACTGGAACATTGAATCGGTTTTGAAAACTACGACGTGTTGCCTTAGGACTGTGTTCTAATCGGTGAAATTTCAGAACCCAAAAAACATGTTGTTCAATGGAATACATTATTTCATTTTCTACGCTAGCCTTTTTTTCACTAGCCAACAGTCGTACTGCTCACTTTCGAATTAGAAGCCCATTTTTAAATGCTATTCATAGATCATTGCGATTAGAGCGCTATCTGTTAACGACTTTCGTAACTAAATTTTCTAAGCTTTTGTCCACCATTTTTACAGTTTTGCTAATAAACGTACAGTTTACCGCACAATTCTATCGATCTTTGTTGTAGAGATATTTAATTTTGAAATCAGGGCTTATTCGCTGATCACCCTGTATCAAAGCTTTGTATTTTAGAGTTGAAAGTGTGTTTCAAAAATGCGCTGATGATAGTTGCTAGTTTATATTGTTTTCTGAGCAATTTTCTGCACCCGTTACCCAGACATTTACAAGCTTTTCGGGATCTGTCCAAATTTTATTCAAAGGTACTAAAACTCGCTTCAAGCAAGGTAAGAGGTCTTCTACCATTTCGCTTGACTACCATAGTAGTCTTTAAACTTTCTCCATTCACGGAACTCTAAGAAAAATAACTTTTTTTCGATTAGCTTCAGACTACACGTTGAAAAATATATCTTAAATGTAGTGTTTAAAGTATATCAATATATCATACTTGCTTTATGTAAAGCCAATTTAACAAATGTGTTGTTTTTTATTAAAACAATTAATATTAGTGTATCTTACTCATTAATAGCCTTAACTCCTACCCTAAATGTCAGCTACCGTTGCATTATATTAAGCGACAAGAGTCTACTTGCAAATTTTACACAAACTGTTCAAGTCTAGCTCTACTGATGTTATCTGCAATGGCATTTCAAATTTTGCATTTAATTTGTTTTTAAATTTTGGTTTAGTTGCAACGTACAACATACAGAAAAATTTTCCTTAAAGAAATTGTTCCCAACGGCATTGTGTTAAATATCTGAAAAAATTACGGGGTTTTAATACTTTAAACTTTGACTGACCTGTGGTGCCAGACCAAAACTCAAAATAAAATAAATCATATCATATATCATATCGGATCGCATCGTGGTAGTACAAGTTAAATTTTAGGTTCGCGTTGTGAGTAACTTATGGAAAAGGAAAAATCAATAACCCCAAATTCAATTAAACTCCATGTTTCTTAAAAAAGCCTTCCGGCTCAAACAAATGGAGGAACATGACAGACCACAGTAAATTACACGCAATTAAAGAAGTGAAACATAAAATATATATCAAGCACATTTATTAATTTCTAGAATATTCAAACATAAGATAACTAGGTAAACTGATCAGTTCCCTACCATAATAATACTATGCAAAATAACACTGAATATCACACCCAATTACAGCTTACACATTAATTAAGTTAACATTCTCAAATCCTACAGTTTCATAATTGTAACACTAATATTTTACTTATTTCATGTTTGACATAAAGTGTTAACCATGGTAATTTCCTATAAAAATAAAGGGTACTATTCGGTTTCGAGGGCCCTAAAAATCGCCAAACTGTTGTTGATGCCAATGCTGCCAAAAATAATTGCGGCAACCCTAATACAGAATTCTGTAATTGCGGCAAGAAAGCAAGTATAATAGTAAATAACTATCTAAGATTGATGTTTTAAATTAGATGAAAGGTTAATTTCATATAATACTTTTTTATTATTATAATTTATATGAAAAAGGCTAAACAAGACTGAATGGAAGCATAAGAGTAAATAACTATTTCAGATCATTATTATAATTTATATAAAAATTGCTATACAAAACTGAATGTATGCCTGCGCCACTATTTCGCTACCGACTTATCACTAAAGCATAATTTCATCTCGTTGGTTGTTCAAATGTAATTTTCTATAATAAATAATGTCTTTTCTTTGAAAAAATTCTCGGTAAAGTGCAGAATCGCTCACTTATTTGTTTGCCGCTTTTTACAAGGGTAAAAACAATTGGATTTTTGTCAATTTTCTTTTACTTTTCAAGTGAAAATAGGTCGATGTGTATATAGATAAAGTCAGGGGTGTGCGCAGTGCCATTTTTGTGCAATTCTGGGATTTTTTTTTTTTTTAAGTGAAAATAGGTCGATGTGCACATGGATACCGAGTATGTGCAATTCTTAAAAACGCGTCAAGCAGTGGGTGATTCTGCACTTTACCCAAAATTCTATTGCCGACTTTTCGTCATGGGCAATTCCAAAATTGTTAAATCCATAGGATATCAAAAAAGGATTTAAAATCAAAAAAGGATTTAAAATTTAAACTAGTATGTCAATGGCGTCTTAAAGAAATATAGAACTATGTAATCTTACGCAATCTGAAATCAACGCGTACGCCAGATTTGGCGCGCTGTTAAATGGGCGCGTTTGCTAGATTTGGCGCTTTTGCGCATACATTTGTGCTGCAATTTTTTTACGGCCCTCAAAACCGAATAGTACCGAATAAAGAAATTTGCATTGTAACAATTAATTTTTTAAACCTATGATATCATATTCTTATTTCAGCAAACTTTAAACTGACAACTCGAGCTTGGTTATTGAGAATAATCATTAAGGTAATTCAAAATAAATAAAAACAAAAAACAAAATCATCACTCACTGATTCTTCCGCCCATACAATCCTTCTAAACCAGTGTTTCTTAACCTTTCTAGCGAGTCGCACCCACTGAATCTGAAAATATATCTCCGCACCCCATTGAAAAATGTGTTTTAATTTTTTTAGTCTAGAAAAATACATTTTGGTACTTTTCCGTTTTGCCGGTGCAAGCGATAAAGTCGCCAATAATGGTACAACTGATGCCAAACGGTATATCTTCGCTGGTAACCTTTTACGTCTCGTTTTCAAAACAAGTCGCAGCCATTTCCCATTTCTTAGCAGATTATCTTTCAATACTGCCATACAATTACATAGAATTTTTTACAAGATAGTTGAATTTTATGCCCTAAGACCATTCGCAGTAATTAAGTCAATTAGGATGGAATCAAACCGCTCACCCGATGGCGAAAATATAGATAAGGCAAAGTCAAGGGTTAAATTCATAAATTCTAATGAGAATGCATTAGCGAAGTAAAGCACTGCAGTTTTATATACGAACGGGCTGGCTGCATGGGCGTTTTCGTGGTTTCCCCATGTGTAACGTGTATACGAGCCAGTTTCCCTTAGAAAGTACTCCACGAAGGCATCCCTTCCATGTGTAACGTGTATACGAGCCAGTTTCCCTTAGAAAGTCCTCCAGGAAGGCATCCCTTCCCTTAGGCAGATAGCCCTCGAGGATTTGCCATAATTACACGAAACCAAACCAAACCAGTTTTACATAATTTCTGAATAAGCTATTCGAACGAATGGAAATAATTCTTACATTTAAATTTGTATTCCAAATTAAGATTTAATTTGAAATTAGTGTAGATAATTACTGAGAGAATTAGATTTTTGTAGAGTAGTTTACCTGAGATACGATCACTTAGAGACATGTGACACGAGCCGGCGAACCAGGATGTTGAACCATGAAAGCATACTAAATTCTTAAATTAATGTCTTTTTACAAATTTATTGTCTTTATTTATTGGCTTTTTATAAAATTTTAAGCGATATTAAAATGTTTATGCCTTTAAGAAAAGAATTCTTAGAACTAAAATTTTTTAAATATTTTTCATGTATATAGTGTATGTTGTCGCCAATAAAGTCTGCTTAGCGAGATTTGCGCCGGCGAAACGGAAAAGTACCTGCATTTTTTGCGAAACTTATTGTTTATTGAAAAACATTGTACATTTTATATAAATACAAAACAATATTATTTTTATTAATGACTAGTCTGTTGTTGTTTGTTCATTATTATACTGGAGAAGCGAGGTTCCTTTTTTGAAAGACATACGCGTAAGCCATCATTTGCATTTAAGCGATTTCTCGCTTTATTTTTTATATGCAAAAGCGCATTGCATGTTGCAATGTGTTAAGTGACCTGGGTGCTACCAATTTTTATGAGCTTCAATATTGGATACACTATTGCAGATTTCAAATATTTTATTATAAGAAATTTAATAAATGATATTTAATAATTTTTATGGTTAGGAAGGGGTTTCTCCCGCAACCCCAGGGGTGCGAGCACCCCCGGTTAAGAACCACTGTTCTGGACACAGGGAAAAGTCTCTTTCTTTTTCTGAATTCATCTCTTAAATTCTTAGGAACATTTCAATCAGTCTACTCACAGATAAAAGTCTCTTTCCTTTTCGCGAATTCATCTCTTTGCGGAAGGTAGTCAATGACCTCCGAAGAACCGTTGTCGAAACCCGCACGGCGGCGGATACTCCTCACGGATTTTAAAATGATTCGCCTTCAACTCTGCTTTCATAACAGCAGAGAGGTCTCGGTGAATTACGCTGAATTACGGTAGTCCGAAGTATTCGGCCTATCGGCCTTTACTCGAAAAATTACTCGAAAAATTACTCAAAAAATAAAGAAGATAACCAGAATTAATCAGTGCTTCAAGTAATCGGTAAAGTATTCTTGGAAATTAGCACTTTATTTTAAATTTTTCTGGAAGAAAAAGCTCTTCCAGTAGCTTAGTCAATACAATCCCGATGGTGTTTTGGGCCGAAGCCAGCCACAGGGCGAGAACCCCGCGAACACTTACGAGACTTAAAAATGTTGCAACTCCGCTCCGAAATCTGAATCAACTGCCGGCGCTCGTGAGAGCAAGACCCGCAACGGGGCAAGCCCCCACTCTTTTCTCCTTTTCCTTTTAGCTCGAAAATTAGAATCAGAATGAATTCTAGCAAGGTGTAAGCACCGAGGTAAACTCTCCTCTCCGCCTCCTGAAAATTTAATAAAAAGTCATAAAATTAAAATCAGACCAGTGCCAGAATTTTACTTATATCTAAACTGAGAAAATTCCACCCCAACGACGAATCAAACACCAAAAAATCTGACAATGCAGTCCTGACATCTGTACTCTCAATGTGGGAAATAAAGTGGAGCCCCCCAACTAACAAGCGGAAATTAAGCGATAAGAAAGTCCAGTTGCCTAAGCTTACTGAAAGAAACACTGCAAATACAACAAAGCGAAAGGAAGACAACTTTCGTTACGACGCCATTAGTAAAAAAGCCACCAGCGAAGCAAACGACAACAACGTAACTGCTCTCACTGTTAGGTAAAAAGGCCATAAACCAATAAACCAGGTGGCTCTTGCAACCGTTTCCTGTCTTTGTTTACACCAACAGTCACACCGAAATAAGGCTTTAACAATTTAAGAATACGCTTTTTACCAGATTAAAATATAAACGAGTACAAATAAAAATACTAGAATAATGATAACTTAAAACACATTAATATAAATAAAATTCACGACATAACAATTGAAATCTTATAGCTGTTTGACATACTTCAGGATATTCTGTGTAAATTGGTAACCAAACACTTCTCTTGCTTAAATTTAGATTTTTAACCCCGAATCAATTGATATGTGGATAAGTTGTTTCTTTTCTTTCACTAGGAAGCTTTCTGATTCATCGTAGTACTCGAACGTAATTTTCATCGAGTCATGCTTAGTTTCTTTCTTCTGGGGAATAAATATTCTTTTATAGTTTTCTCCAATAGAAAACCTGCTCGATTGATTAATTTTTAACACTGTTATTCATTTTCACTTAGAAAACTGATTAGTTTCGCAAAGCATTAAGCATTACACGTCATTCTGTTTGATATATGTGGACCATATTTTACATTTGGAAACTAATCTATAAATAAGTGCATATTTATACATTTTAGTCAATAAACACTAGTCAACTAGGGTGTGCGGAAAAAATGTCACCCGGAAAAAAAGGAAACGGAAAGAATGTCCTCGGAAAATAAGGAACGGAAAAAATGTCACTAGGAAAATAAGGAACGGTAAAAAAGGAACTCTAAAATCTCTCCAAATAATGTCGCCGATTGGAGTTGGGGAAACCTGCCAAATTCTAATTTAACGGGCAGGGTTATAGCAGGCTCTCTTGAGGGAGGTTTTAAGGGTAAGACGTTGAGCTGGCTGCAGCTGAGCAAGGTCATGTCGATGGCAGGTTTATCCAACTTGCCTGCGGGAAAATCGTATGTTCTCCCTCGTTTCTTGCTTCACCCGTTTCCTTTAGGAAACCGACCCACGTCACCCGGAAGGCAAAAATTCACGGGGAGCAAATGTTTCTCTTCTGTTAAATACCAATAATTGCCGTCCTTGAAACTAAATTTCATCCATCCCTAACTGGAAGCTAACAGTTTGTTCACAGTAAAGTGTTGATAAATGACGAATTGTCAGTAAAGACGGCACGCGAAAGCTGCTTGTTTGCAGGACTAAATAGCTTAATAATTTGATAAGCTGTAAAAATTTAAACGGAACTATTGGCGTAGTATAGTCTGTTATTTTTTATTACGGTTTAACGAATCTAGCAATAATATTATATTATGCATTCCGTTATTATTTAATCTATCCGTAATAGGAAATATAATTTTCTAAACATTAACGGTTTATCATCAGTTAATTTATAAAACGACAGGTATTTTATAGTGTCATTTTTTTTACATTTTAACGGTTTATCATTAGGTGGTTTTTTTTTTTTTTTTTTTTTTTTTTTTTTTTTTTTTTTTTTTTTTAGTCCAAAGGGATTTCAGTCCCGAAGGACTATTGCTTTCGTTTTGGCATTTTGCGTCGGACTCATAAACGTCGGTTCACTTTTCAAACTGTTGCCACAAAATGTTAGAGTCCTGCATTATATTTGAAGAAATTAAATAATGAAAAATCTGCATAAATGATTGTCTATTTCTCGCATTGTGATAAAACAATGGTACATAGAGCCATCGAATTTTGAATGACGAAATCCTACTGCGAATATGGGCATCTGAAATCCCAAATTTGGAATTTGTTTTATTATAGATTTTATATTTTGTAAAACTTTAACGAATTTTTGATTTACAAACTCAATGCTTTAAAAGCGAGAAATGGCAACGTTATATATAAAAAAAAAATACTTTTATCTCCAGCTCGCGAGACTGTGTATATCGGAAATTCTAAAGATATGCTTAATTTAACATTATTTTGCGATATTGCTCTTGAACTGAATTTTATGGTTTAAGTGCAAAGAACATGATATTTAATAAATAAAGGTAACACTCAAAACGTTAAAAAAACGCCCCTTTGGACGTAATTTAAAATCTGAAAAATTTCAGATTTTTTTTTTTTTTTTAATATTTATCTATTATTATATTATATCAGTATTCATTACTAAGTGTTTATTTTACTAATAAAAGTGAACATATTATAGGAGAAGATGAAAACTGCTCAGGAATCTACAGGATGAAAGTCTTAGTAAAACTAAATGGTTAACTGGAATTCTATCAGATTGTAGAGACATTAGGTTATTTTTCTTTTTTTTTTCAAGTCCAAAGAGACTTTGATCCTGGAGGACTATTCTTTTCGTTTTGCGATTTTGCGTTGAATCGCTATAAACGGCGAATCACTTTTCAAACTGTTGCCACCCAATGTTAGAGTCCTGCATTATATTTGAAGAAATTAAATAATGAAAAATCTGCATAAATATATGCATATTTCTCGCATTGTGATAAAACAACGGTACATAGAGCCATCGAATTTTGAATGACGTAATCCTCCTGCGAATATGGGCATCTGGAAGCCCAAATTTGAAATTTGTTTTATTATCTATTTCATATTTTGTAAAACTTTAACGAATTTTTGATTAACAAACTCAACGATTTAAAAGCGAGGAATGGCAACACTATACGAAAAAAGAATTATCTCCAGCGCGCGGAACTGTGTATCGGAAATTCTTCTAAAGATATGCTCTTTTTTAAATTCTTTTGCGACATTGCTATTTAAATGAATTTTATGGTTTAAGTGCAAAGAACATGATATTTAATAAATAAAGGTAGCACACAAAACGTTAAAAAAAAACGTCCCCTTTGGACGTAGTTTAAAACCTGAAACCTTTAAGATTTTTTTTTTTTTAATATGAATGATGGTCTTTCAGCCGACTTCGACTTGACCAGAAGCAGTTGTCACTTTATTATGCAGTCACCTAATAGGTGGGCCACCTTCGCCTACTCTGAAGGGACGGACAATTAGAACTATGCATTCCCAAGGATTCGAACCCAAGACGTAAGGTATCGCAATTGGCTCCCCCAATCACTACACCGTCTGGGCGGCATTTATCATTAGTTAGTTTATAGAATATGATATTCTATACTAATTAATATAGTTATTTTAAAATAATTAGCTAAATTGGCTTGGCTAGTTCCCCCCCCCCCGCCAAATATTTATTTATTTGAGGAAATAACTTAATTATACGCTTTAACGGTAACATATATTTTACACTATATTTATTTTATATTAAAATTTTTCCTATATATAAATAAATACGGGCATACACGCAATCGAATCGGCTTAATGTACTTTCATTTATACAATAATGCACTTCAGAATGTGAACAGTGAACTTTCTTCTGGTGATTATCTTCCTATGATGATCAGTATTTCTGAGAACTTGGACATCGGTGCTGAGAGCTATTTCTCTAATTCGCAAAAGCCCAAAATCTTATGAACCTGTGGTCATCTTAGAAAGGGTTTACTGTACTTTCTGTCTCTAACTGTGGCAATTTATTGGTATGAAAAAATTTCTTGTAGTAGAATATAATCCATTCATGCAAGCCCTGTTATAAGAATAATTTAATAAAAGAAGCAAAATTATCATTTTATTCAAAATTGCATTTTACGACCAAGGTAGTAAGGAGTTCTATCGGTTAAATGTTGCTATTTTCGATTTTTAACTTGCTAATTTAACATTTATTTATTTATTTATTTTTAGCCCAAAGGGGCGTTAGTCCCAAAGGGCTATTAGTCTCAAAACGAGATTTTGCGTGGTTTCACTTTCTGCGTTGATTCATTTTTCAAACTGTTGCTACAAAATATTATTGCCATGCATTATTTTTAAAGAAACTAAATAATGAAGATTCTGCATAAATGCATGAATGTTTCCGCATTTTCAAAAAACAACAGTACCTAGAGCCATCCAATTTTGAATAACGTAGTACTCCAACCAAACATGAGCACTTGAAATTCCGAATTTGGAATTTGTTTTATTAGCTATTCCCAATTCTGTAAAACTTTAACGAATTTTTTAATTAACAAACTCATCGATTTAAAAGCGTGCAACGGGAACACTGTACAAAAAAAGAAATGTATCTCCAGCGCCCGAAACTGTGTATCGGAAATTCTTAAATTTTGCGCTTTTTAAATATTTTGTGATATTGCTGTGGAATTGAATTTTATGGTAAAGTGCGAAGAACATTATATTTAATAAGTAAAGGTACCACACAAAACGTTAAAAAAAATCCTTTTGGGCGCAATATGAAATATGAAAGCTTTCAGATTTTCCTTTAAATAATGAAAAATCTGCATAAATGTATGTATATTTCTCGCATTGTGATAAAGCAACGGTACATAGAGCCATCGAATTTTGAATGACGTAATCCTCCTACGAATATGGGCATGTGGAAGACCAAATTTGAAATTTGGAATTTGATTTATTATCGATTTTATATTTTGCAAAACTTTAACGAATTTTTGAGTAACAAACTCAGCGATTTAAAAGGGAGCAATGGCAACACTCTACGGGTGGGAAAAACCTTTTTGTCTCCATCGCGCGGAACTGTGTATCGGAAATTCTAAAGATATGCTGCGGCATTGCTATTGAATTGAATTTTATGCTTTAAGTGCAAAAAACATGATATTTAATAAATAAAGGTAACACACAAAACATTAAAAACACGCCCTTTGGACGTATTTGAAAATCTGAAAACTCAGATATTTTTTTTTCCCCAGTGGCGTGGTAAAATGAATCATTAAAAACGAAGCTGAGCTTCTTAATTACATTTTGCAGCTTCAGAATGATACCGCTAATTTGATTATCCAGAACTCGAAGTATTGAATAAATTTGAGTTAAATAAAATTCAAAATTAATGCGAAAGAATTTGTTTTAGCAAATTTCGTGAGATAGATTATGTTCTGCTGTTTTGTAATTTTTAATTAGGACCGTAAAAGAAATGTTTCTTGACGAAGAGGTGAAAACTGTTGAAAACAGTCAATTTCCCATTTATGAGAAAACTTTATTATGACTTTGGAGATTAAAAAGTACAAATAAATATTATAGTTCTCATTTTTCATGTTTAAATAATTAGTAAGAAATATGGATTCTAACGCAGCAATTGTAGTGTAATTCTAAATGAACTATTTATAACATTGTTATCAATGAAGCAACAATCGTATAATTAAAAAAATGAATGCAAAATTCTATTATTATTGTTTTGAGCTCAAGTTCTATGTTTCAAGAGCTTTCAAGTCTGAATTAATTACTTTTCAGACTTAAAATTGCAGTATAACTTTTGTATTTAAAATTTTGTTAGCAGTTTCTTAGCAGTTCTAAAACAAATATCATGCAGAATTTTAGCAGTATTAGAAAAGGACTCAAAAAGAGCTGACAAGGAAACTTCCTATCTTTTGGCTTTTTTAATTGTTTAAGTGTATGGAGTCAAAATTAAAGCTACTAACCAGTTTTTAAGGTTGTTATTAATTAAAACATCTGTAATTTTTAATAAGTATCATGTTTATGAGGAAATGGCAAAGCATACGCAATCGGCGCGGCCGCACCGGGCGGCAGAATTGAGAGAACGCAAAATTTTTAGAACTTTGGAAAGGGCTGGGCGGCAGAATTTTGAAGTTCTAAAGCAGGCACCGTGCGGCAAAACGTCTAGCGCAGGCCTTGAGCATCATTCCAAGTCTTAGTAAATCAGCTTAGAAACTTAGTAAATCGGAACTTACTAAAATAGTCGATTCGTATAATTCCGCTAAGAGCGAGTATTGCTTAACTTAAAACAGTATAAGACTTGTTCTTTTCCTGCAGTGATAATTTTAAAAGTATAAATGAATTATTTTGTACACTTAAATAGAATTGGTGCTCGTTGATTGAACACGTTAACTTATTTTGTTATTACACATTGTACTGTAATTAATTTAAACTTTTGTTACCATCAATGCTTAAGTTAACTATAATGTTACTGTACTGAAATTAATTGCTTTTTCGTAGTCTGTTGTTGCATCTGCACTGCATTGTTAATATAATTAAATAATTTATTGTGCCTTTCTTTCTTAAATGAAATCTAATTCCATTGCATTATATTTTTTCTACGTGAATTACTTTGCATTTCAAAAGCCTTATATTTTATTTCTTTTTGTAATAGACAGAGTTTTATGGATTTTTTATGGTAAGCCTGACTGGCTCTAAATCTCAGCGTGTGATGAATTTTGTAAGAAAAATGCTACTTTAAAAACAGGCAAAACTTAAACGAGAAAGGTCTGAGTTTAGTAGTATAATTGTATGCATTTCAAAGAAATATAGAGTAACTGTTGTAATATAGAGTACATAAAGTTATTGGATTCTACACTTTAACTAGTAATTTTATAGAATAACGATTTCCTAATCGTTAAAGAATTAGAAAAGACCCTTCGTCAAATTGTTAGTAAATGCCTAATCGTAAGTAAAGATGGTGTTAAAGCGTTACTAAATGACGAATTGTTAATAAAGATGGCACGGGAAAGCCGCTAACTAATGTAGCAATAATATTGGAGAGAATTTCCCGCTTACTATTAGTTAATTTATCAAATAACGAACTTATTTTAATCTCAAATTGTTTATTTTTCACTTTACCGGTCTATCATTTGTTAGTTATAGTATAACTAATTAAAGTGTGAAATTATTTATCAATTACATACTTTAACCGATTGGCTAGTTATTTCATTAAAAATCAATGAAACAACTGAATTATACGCTTTAGGGGTAACATATATTTGTAAAGTTGCATCATTGATAACGTCCACTGGTAAGACAAGATTCATGATGCGAAACTTAGTTGAAAATATTTTAGTCCTATCTATTTTCATGGTTTAAAATTTTAGCCATTTATGGTGGAATATTTTCAATTATAATGTATTCTTGGCAGTTATTAATTATGAATGAAATAAATCCTAATAAGCAGATTTCGTAGCATTGCCCGCTTTTGTATTTGAATACAAATACGAAAGTGTTTCATTAGGCAAATATTTGATTAAAGGTATAATTTACAACTAAGTGAGAACCCGTGAATCAAAAGTAATGTTATACAATGTAGCTTCTCAGAAATTATAAGTATAACACAATGATTTCTGAAAAATCAATCAAATTTCAAGTTATTCTGAAAATGTTTTCTACAACAAAATTTTCTTGACAGAGCCATCGCATAAATGCTGCTTATTATTATTAAATCGTCATTTTGAGGAACTGGATAAGAATTTCATACTTCTTTTCATCAGTGGCATTTTGTTGTTCACCTTATGTCATTTGGGGAACCGTACACAACTGTCCAGGAGTAATTTAGTCAGGTATTTTTTTTTAAATGTTAATATGCAAAATATAGAATTAATACTAAATATGCATAAATTTTAGACTTGAGCCTTCTTGACCTGCTTTCGTGGTGTAGTGGTCTGCACGCTGGGCGCGTATTCCAGAGATCCGCGGTTCGATTCCCGGAGAGGGGGTTGCTCATTTTTCAAGTCTCCCGCTTCCATAAAATATCGAATGTCTCTGCAATCTAAGTGAAGAAATATTCTACATAACAGACATTTAACTTTTTCTTATAATATAAATTTTGGGTGGGAACAGTTTTACATTGAGCTGAAAATAAGTTTATGTATTCTGCAGTAAAAATACATTAAAAATAAAAGTAAAATTTACATTCATTCAATTAATTATTTATGTGTACTGAAAATTGTTTTTTCATTTTATGTAAAATTTATTTGGCGAAATTGAATTTAGAAATTTTCTGCATTGGCTATAATTTTCTTCCTTCTGCAGAGATTGATATGTAAACGAGACATATTTTGTCGAATGCCGTTACAGCATTGCCGTATCCTTTTGTGTGAATATATTCAAAATTTTTAAATGCTATTACGTAAATTACAGCATTATATGTTACATGAAGGGGATTAAATTGAATCCAAATTCAAAATATTTACATGTCTTTTCACTCATATTTCTAACAATTTTATTTTCATAGGGAAAGTTACCAAACACTGATGATATAATAAAATTCACAGTAATTTGTGTTCTATATTCTTAAGCAAAATACATAATGTAGCTCATCAGCGCTCCAGCGATCGCCAGGGCCGCAGCTAGAAGGGGGCAAGGGGGGCAAAGCGGGGCATCTGTCCCTGGGCGCAGAATCCAAGGGGCGCCAAACTGATGTTACGACATTGTAGAATTAAATGTTTTCCATCTTCGGCAAGCAGTAAGGGGCGCGAAATCTTCAGTTGTCCCTGGGCGCTGAAAACCCTAGCTACGACTCTGGCGGTCGCTTAACACTGATAGTTCGACAGGGGCTCAAATCCCAGCAAACAAGCTGGTTGCAAGATAATTTAGTTATTTCTTCATGTGTAAGGGAAATACAATCAAGTTTCCCTTTCTCATACTTCGTTAACTCCTTCACGAAGGCATGCCTTCTCTTAGACAGACAGTTCCCGTGCTTTGCCATGATTAAAATAACCACCAAAGAAGAAATGAGGAGAAAATGCAGTAGGTACTAGCTATTCAAGGGATAGAACAATTATTAATAGATGTAGAAGAGCATTTTTGAAATCATTTCTTGAGTACAAATTCCGAGGAGTTCTAAATCACCGAGAGTTCTTAAATGTTAAATAACTTCAGTGCCTTTAATTGAGTCTGAAAATTGGATTGATGGAGTTGAATTTTTTGAATTTTAAAATTTGCAATTTGCTAGAAAAGACGAATTTTCTGCTCAAGTGCTTGCAACAATATTGAAAATTCAAAATTTGCGACTCTATGGGCGACGTGCGTCATTAATTACATCAAATGCTTCTAATAATTCTTCTAATAACTATTTTAGAGTTTAACATAAAAACTCTAAAATTGCAGGGACTGTAAATAATCTAAAGATATTTAGAAATACAACAAGATTTGACAGTTGAGGAAAATTGAAAAATACACTAATTATCATAAAAGATGAACTGAAAATAATTATAATGTAAGAAAGAAAAATTTTCTCCTTTATTTTTGTTTATTTTCACAATTTTAAAAAAATGATATAAATCTAAAATTTGGTTACTTAGGGAAATTGCTATAAATTACGCATAAAACAAATCAGTGCGAGAATGGTTTTGCATACGAACTGCGACTGCAACACATTTCAACCAGTTTTAACCAGCCTCAGATGTTAAAAAGTTCCAGAATTAAGATCTTCTTATTGTAAATGCACAAAGTTTAAATCTTGGCATAAAATTAAATAACTTGGGCATTTAAAGCCCGAATATTGGAAAATATCATAATTAAGAATTTTTAAATTTTTGTAATAGCATACGTAAAAAATAATGATCAACAATTGATTCAAGGTTTTCATACGAATACAATAATCCGAATGGAATGTAAAAGATTATTACTATTCTAATTTATATTGAAAGTTGTTACACGACCTTGAAAAATCAATATTATAATTTATAAGGCAGACATGTAACTGAAATTATTAAATGCCACAAAAATGCAAATATAATGAGACTTTTCTAATGCGACCACTAACGGCGGCTTCAAGCGATTTTTAGGCCACTTATATAGATGGTTGCATTAGAGAGGCAAATGTATAAAAGCCTGTTTATTTATGTTGTAGGAAACACTTTTAGAGTTCGCCGTCATGAGATTCTCTGTACTTATATGTAAAACAGCTACAAATAATACGTCTTACTAAAACGATCTGACATATTTAGGCTTCTAAAATTATTTCAAAAATTTCAAAAAGGAAATCTAACAGAAAAAAATCCTGATTTGGTTAATTTAAAGCAGTCAACACAGTTTATGATAAATAAAACATTAATTAAAGCATCACAGGCTTCAGTATGAGAAAAGATTAGCATGATCATCAAAACAGATTATTTAGGTTATGGCAAAGTACCATAAGATTATCTGCCGAATTGAATATGGATGCCTTCATGGAGGACTGTTTATAGAGAGTAGTTGACAAAAATTATTTCATACGTCTGATAGAAACTGACTCGTATTTATGTTACACATGGAGAAAAACACAAAAATTTCCTGGTAAGCAGCACATCCGCCATGGTTTGAGCGCCAGTCGAACTACCAATATTCAACAATTTTTACCTCTCGGCTGCTAGTGGTCAAAGGTCATTTAAGTTATTCTCTGAATTTCAAAGTTATCTGTCTATGCTTTATTACACAATTATTCATGCTCAGATTTTTGGAAACAAGAGATAAATTAAAAACTGGAATTCTAGATAACCAAGTTAAATAAATAAATTTATTTAATTTTCCGTTTTGATACGTTTTACGTTATGAATACGAAAAGCTCCCACGTATGACTTATTTGGAGCTCAATTTCGAGAGTAGAATGAATAAGCTTCTTTAATTTGGTTTGGTTTACTTGACTATAACAAAGCGCACGAAAGGTATCTGCCAAGAGAATGGTTGCCTTCGTGGAGGGCTTCCTAAGGAAAACTAGCTCGTAACCACGTTATATAGGGAAAAAACCACGAAAAGCTGCTTTGCTAAGAATCGAACCCAGATGTAACAACCAGGGTATTCAGCAACTTAACCGCTCGGCCGCTTTTAAGTTTCCATGAGCTCTACACGTAAATGTAATTAATATAACTACTATAAGTAAAAATCCTTTCTAAGATATCCATCAGCCATCCATCAGATTTCAGCCTATCAGCGGCCGAGCGGTAAAGACGCTGAACACTGGTAGTTCGGTCCGAGATTCCAATCCCGCGAACGGGCTGGCTGCATGGGCACTTTCGTGGTTTTCCCCAATGTGTAATATGTATACGAGCCAGTTTCCCTTAGAAAGTTCTCCACGAAGGCATCCCTCCCTTTAGCTAGATAGCCCTCGTGCGCTTTGCCATAATTGAATAATCCTAATCCATCCATGTTTCTAGTTGATTTTTGGTATTCTGTGAAGATCACCACCCTAGAAAGATGATATTCAGTGCAAGTGTTTGTTTATACCTATAGAAATGCCTGTCACTTTTGAAAGTGATCGTCTTAAGGAGATGGTCGCCAATCGTTTATGGGCTACTAGATGGTCCGGCTCTGAGTAGGTTACGCATTGGTGCATTGTACAATGCATTAAATCCTCTCTAATACGATCATCCCCGTTTCTAATTATTTTGGTCTTTGGTGGACGTGGTCATCTTAAAGAGATAATGCTCGGTACAAGTGTTAATTTCTACTAGCGGGCAAGCCCGCCAGCTGAGCGGGCTGAAGCCCGCTTTTCATTGTTCAATGTTCATGAGTTCCCATTGTAATTTCGCCGGTATTCGAAAGTTGGACCGAACTACCAGTATTCAGCGGTTTTGCGCGGGCTGAACATGCTTTCTTCGTATATGCATGGAGAAGATACTGCATAAACGATACACATGCGTAAAAGCAAGAAAACACCCATGGAGCCAGCCCGTTCGACGGAATTAGAAAGTTGGACCGAACTACCAGTGTTCAGCAGATTTGAGCTGCGCCCGCTTTATTCACATATGCACGGAGAAGATACTGCGTACTCGATACACATGTGTAAAATCACGAAAACACCCATGCAGCCAGCCTATCTGACGGTTTTCGAAATTTGGATCGAACTACCAGTGTTCTGCGCCGGCTTATTCACGTATGCATCCACAGGATACTTCATAAACGTTAGAAATGCAGAAAATCTCGAAAACACACATGTAGTCAGCCCGTTCGCCGTTATTCGAAAGTTGGACCGAATTACCAGTTTTCAGCATTTTGCGCGGGCTGCGCCCGCTATGTTCACATATTCATCCAGAAGATACTCCATACACGATACACTTGCGTAAAATCACGAAAACACCTATGCTGCCAGCCCGCTCGCCGGGATTCGAAAGTTGGTCCGAACTACCAGTGTTCAGTGCTTTTGCGCTGGCTGCGCCCGCTTTATTAACGTATGCGTCCCCAATATCCTACATACACGATACACGTGTGGAAAAGCACGAAAACATCCATGCAGGCAGTCCATGGGCCTGGATTCGAAAGTTGGACCGAACTACCAGTGTTCAGCGACTCATCCGCTAATGAGCCATTGTACGAAATATAATAACGAATATTTTCTGGTTTATTATTCCAAGAGTAGATCGCCGGGATCGAACTACCAGTGTTCTGCGGTTTTGCGCGCGCTGCGCCCGTTTTATTCACATATGCATCCTGAAGACGCTGCATACACGATACACATGCGGAAAATCACGAAAACACCCATGCAATCATCCCGCTCACCGGGATTCGAAAGTTGGACCGAATTACCAGTGTTCTGCGGATTTGGGTGGGCTGCGCCCGCTTTATTCACGTATGCGACCAGAATATACTGCATACGCGATACATATGCCTAAAATTACGAAACCACCCATGCAGCCAGCCCATTCGCGGGTATACGAAAGTTAGACCGAACTACCAGTGTTCAGCGGGCTGCGCCCGCTTTATTCACCTAGGAATCCAGAAAATACTGCATGCACTATACACATGCGGAATGTCCCCAAAACATCCATGCAGCCTGGCCGTTCACCGGGATTTGAAAGTTGGACCGAACTACCGGTTTACATCGATTTTAGCTGAACTGATCCCGCTTAATTTTGGTATGAAGGCATAAGATACTGCATACACGTTACACATGCGTAAAATCAAGAATACACCCCTCCAGCCAGCCCGCCGTCCGGGATTCGAAAGTTGGACCGAACTACCATTTTTCAGCGGTTTTGCGCGTGCTGTGCCCGCTTTATTCAGGTATGCATGCAGAAGATAGTGCATAAACGATACACATGCGTAAAATGAAGAAAACACCCATGGAGTCAGGCCGTTCGCCGGGATCGAAAGTTGAACCGAACTACCAGTGTTCATCGGTTTTGCGCGGGCTGCGACCGCTTTATTCACATATGCATCCAGAAGTCACTGCATACACGATACACATGCAGAAAATCACGAAAACACCCATGCATTCAGCCCGCTCGCAGGGGCTTCGAAAGTTGGACCCAACTGCCAGTGTTCAGCGGTTTTACGCGGACTGCGCCCGCTATATTCAGGTATGCATCCAGAAGATACTGCATACATTATGCATATGTGGAAAATCACGAAAACACTCATGCAGCCAGCCCGCTCGCCGGGATTCGAAAGTTGGACCGAACTAGCAGTGTTCGGCGGTTTAGCGCCCGCTTTATTCACGTATGCACGCAGAAGATACTGCATACGCGTTACACAGACAGAAAATAACGAAAACACCCATACAGCCAGACCGTTCGCCGGGAATCGAAAGTTTGACCGAACTACCAGTGTTCCGTGACTTTACCGCTCAGCCGCTAATGTTGTATAAAGTGCAATCGCGAAAATTTTCGTATTTATTATTCAAACAGTAGATTCGTTATTAAAATTCCTATATTTTTTATAAACTTCAATATAATCACACACAAAATTGTATCAATATATATATTAATGCAATTAATAATTCATAATTATTTATAATAAGAAAAGTTTTCATATACCATCTCCAAGGAACATATATTCAATTTAAAACCCTGAACGGAACTACCAGTGTTCAGTGACTTTACCGCTCAGCCGCTAATGGGCCGTTGTAGAAAGTGTAATCGCGAAAATTTTCGGGTTTGTTTATTAAAACACTATATTTGTTATTAAAATTCCTTTACTTTTTATAACTTCAACAGAATCACACATAGTATTATATTAATGCAATTAATAATTCGTAATTATTTCTAATAAAAGTTTCCATATACCATCTCCAAGGAACACATATTCAATTTAAAACCCTGAACGAAAAAAATTTTTTAGTCAAAAATTAAATTAGTATTTTAAGTAGTAATTTCAGTTTCTCTTATAAAAATCTGTAAAGAAAATATGTAATCTAACAAAGAAACAAATCAAAAGTAAATTTTAAATATTGAAAAAAATGCAGTTTTATCATTGATTGCAGTTTAATCCACTTATCAATGGGTATAAACCCATATACAATCAATTAACAACAACTAAATGAAGACAGTGTTTCTATTTACTATTTTATTTTATCACACATAAAATTGTATCAATATATATATTAATGCAATTAATAATTCATAATTATTTATAATAAGAAAAGTTTCCATATACCATCTCCAAGGAACATATATTCAATTTAAAACCCTGAACGGAACTACCAGTGTTCAGTGACCTTACCGCTCAGCCGCTAATGGGCCGTTGTAGAAAGTGTAATCACGAAAATTTTCGGGTTTGTTTATTAAAACACTATATTCGTTATTAAAATTCCTTTATTTTTTATAACTTCAACAGAATCACACACAATATTATATTAATGCAATTAATAATTCGTAATTATTTCTAATAAGAAAAGTTTCCATATATCGCGTGGTTATAGGATCCATTTTAATTAGATTTTAAAATTTTAGTAAAATAAAAAATCTGAAAGGTTTCAGATTTTGAATTACGTCCAAAGGGGCCTTTTTTTTAACATTTTGTGTGTTACCTTTATTTATTAAATATCATATTCTTCGCAAACCATAAAATTCATTTCAAGAGCAGTATCGCAAAATAATTTTAAATTGAGCACATTTTTAGAATTTCCGATTCACAGTCTCACGCGCTGGAGATAAAAATGTTTTTTCTGTACAACGTTGCCATGGCTCGCTTTAAAATTCTTGAGTTTGTTAATCAAAAATTCGTTACAAAATATAAAATCTATAATAAAACAAATTCCAAATTTGGGCTTCCAGTTGCCCATATTCGCAGTAGGATTACGTCATTCAAAACTCGATGGCTCTAGGTACCGTTGTTTTATCATAATATTTGGTGGCAACAATTTGAAAAGTGAAACGAACTTTCAGAGTGATTCGACGCAAAATCGCAAAATGAAAACAATACTCCCTCAGGGACTAATAATTTTGAAATAAACCTCTTAATTTTAATAACTGTGGTATTCTTGTTTTCAAACTTAAGTGCAAAATTAAACAATTGTTTCCTGTGCAGATACGTTACTTTTAATTAAAATCAAATGAGAAAAAAAATTATGCGAAAATTAATTAGCTAAAAAATTTAGTACTATTCTTATCGCAAACCGTAACTTGAAATTGCATCTACAACTGTTTCTTATACCAAAGCTGAGGATGAATTCGTTTTCTGTTGTGCGTCAATAAATGTTTCACTAAACCGCAGCTTAAGGCTATAACTACATGCGGTGCCAGGAGAGTAATTACTAAAGACCTGACAATGACCGACGCTGGACAACCCGCCTTTCCCCCTGGCTTCCATCGCGAAAGCTTTCCGCTCTTAAACAACCCTCTATTTTTAACCTTAACGAAGAAACCATGGAGGTAGGCTCCATGGAAGCCATGGAAACAAGCAGCCAACACATCTTCTTGCTTCTACTCGCACGTGTTTCCGGCCATCCGAAGTTACGGTTGTTGAGATAAAACTTTTATCACCCAGCTTGGCGATCTTTCTAAACATGCCTTATATTTCCCATTGCAAACGAAGGGTGACATTTTTTCCGTTCCTTATTTTCCGGGGACATTCTTTCCGTTTCCCTTTTTTCCGGGTGACATTTTTTCCTACAACCGTCAACTAGTGTAAGTGCTTTATAAATTTTTCCTTTTCGAATTTTTATTTTGACTAGCGGAACCCTGGCGTTGGAATCGGGGCACCCCGAGTTTCTGCGGAACACAGTTTGAATACCATTGGACTACCATATTAAGAACTTTAGACTCACCATCTCGATTCTTTTTTTCAAACTGCACTGAAAACTGGATAATTCTTTATGTATCTTTCAAATGAGTCGCAATACTGAGTCTGAGCATATTTCAGATGATATATTTAAATCAATTTCATTGTATTCGTTAAATTTATTTCTGGCAAGCTGACGATTTTGAAAATACTAGTTGAGTAACATGGTCAGTAACAATTTATACCTTTAAATATTTGGTCAATGAATTAACTATATGCGTTATAAGCTGAAACTGTTTACTATTTTCCCCTTTTTGCTGCATTATCCTCCATAAAATTAAAAAAAAATTTAATTGAATGGCAGCAGCAAGGATAAGAAAATTTTCACTTGCATGGGATGTTAATGATGTATCAATAATTTTCACTTTTGCACAAACACATACGCAGACTATCGGTTGATTATGAAAATTAGACCAACCATATAGCTTCGTACATACTACTTGATTATCTAAAATATTATTACATTCCTCTGTTTGTTCTTCATAAATACCATTTAAGAATTTACCATTTTACATGTAGGCAGCATCTCCATGGATTTTATGAAATGAACGCTCTCTACAGGGCGAAATGTGGTATTTGTGAGTCAAAATATATCAGCTTAATGATAATGATGCGTTCTACGAGTTCGAGGATTTGGAGTAATAGATGGTAACACTTGATGAAGAATCAAAATTCAATTTATTCGCCTGTAAACACTATTACACAGGACAGTTCCAAAGCAACGTTTACACTAGTAAAAAAAAGTACGATAAACAGGCTGAAACAATCAGCAACACAGCCTTCAGGCTATAACGGTGAAGAGAACTTCACGGCAAAGCACTAAAATAAGATAATCTTTGAACTCAAGATACAATTACTCCGCGTACAGGCAGGATGTATATAGCTTATCTCCGAGATTATTCCCGAGAAAACAGTTAAGAATCCGTTTTAGAATGTTCTCGCTCCGTCTATGGCATATCGTGAATTTTCAGCCAAATGTCGATAAGTGGGCGATTTCGCACCAAATACTTCAACCCTGCGTTTTCTCGAAACTTTCTGGTAACCCTAACTTCGGTTCAGGCGCGAAGCTGACGCTCTCTTGGGTACCCGCGATGACTTTCGATTTCCCAGTATAATAACAATTGAAGATTTTCGAACATGTTTTAGTTCATAATTCACTTAGTGATCGGTGAAGTCCATATAGCATGCAAGAAGGGAATAATAGCATGTCGAGGTAAGTTAGAAGAGTCCAACATCATAGTTCATCAAGCGATGTATGTGAACACGAATGAAACTTCCCTCTAATCAACAAATGCTGCAAAATGAAACCCTAACATCTGTCTCAAAGTATCAAGCCCGTACTGTTAGCAATTGAAACATGGTGCATATTTCTTGGTTTCCGTTTCCTGGGTGCATATTTTTCGATAATAACGTTAAAGTCGAAGATGCTATTTAATCTATGAATACTTTCGCCTGCTACATTACCGTGAACCTCTAAGAAACAAATTGGAAGTAATACTTTTTTATTTTCTACCTTTTTTGAAAATTGACGAACTTTAATACTGCGGAAACCTCTTCTGGAAAGATCATTTTGAATTTTAGGTAATTTTGGCATCTTTTTTAGAATAACAGCTTCGTTGTTTCTCTGAAACGTGTGAAATTGAATTCCGGTTTCTCTTCAAATTTGCTATTTTGTTTTTAAAATCCGTAATATTTTCGGTTTTTAGATAAATGGCTCGGTTCATCATATCTGCTTCTATATTTTCATTACATATTTCAATGTACATTTTATGTAAAGACCTCCAGTAAGTATTTGTCTCTCTTATGACAATAGGAGGGATATTTCCGCGTGGGATGATTTCAGTTTCTGAGGATTCCTTATCGTATCGTTAAAAGAGGAAAATCTATTTTCTTGCAGTATTTCTGCGTTCGTTGTTAATTTTAATGTCGGTTTACAAATTTTAGAGGGAGTCTTCCTTATCTTTTTGCTTTTCTGAAATATCTATTTCATTAACTGATTTCTGCTGATCTTTTATTTATATTTACCTATTGGGAAAGGCGATAAGTTCCTGATAAGTTTTGTAACATGTGTTACTTGGGTCGGCCTGGTTAATTTCCCCGAATTTTTCCTTGAGCATTTCAATTTTTCTCTCAGGAGTCAGTTCATTTTCTGTTAACTTTTGAGCAGAAGATTTTTCGTTAGGGAGCTCTTTTTACCCTGCAATAAGATTTGGAAATACGTGTTTAAATTTATCATAGTTAATTGGAGTGTCTTCAGATTTTTTGGAGGACTGTTTAACACTTTTCGTTTGTTTTTGGCCTCAGAGTCGAGAACTTGAGTTTTAAGAAAATCTTGCCGTTTAGGTTTAGTACTGGAGGTAGAAGGAGTCGAGTAGTCTGAGTCCAGTCATTGTTCTTCACTATTATTGTGATCTGTCCAAAAACGGTCAGGCGGTTCTTTGCTGGCCACCGAGGAGAGAATTTAAAGTGCACATACCAAAATTGAAGGTGATATAATTCTGAACTCGTCTCTAGGAGCTCAATGTTTAGAAAGGATGATGATCAGTTCCTTATCTTCGTTTCTGCCTGTAATTCCGGTTCATTTTTACGTGCTGAGTATTCTTGCTCCTATGAATTGTGTTCTAGATTCTTTATCTAGTTTGGAATTTCAAATCACGCTTCTCCAACTTATTTTAAAGTTCGTCTCTGAATTAAGATTTGATAATAATTTCCCACAGTGCTCAAATTGCGCCGCAGCCCGCCTCCGGAGTTTCTCAGTTTTTAAGATAATTTACAATTCTAGTCGGAAGACACCTGAGCCCTAAATAAGATGAGCTCCGATACTTCTTTTTATAAAACTGAGCTACAATTTCAAGTCGGAAAAAATGTAGAATTTCTAACATTGTAGTTTAACAATAAGCAGATCTTGCAATCTCTCTTTCCCTAGAAATACGAACTCATGAGATCATGAGACGTTCAGGTAAAGTCCCCTTACTGACATGCGGAGAACTTTCTCTTTAAGAAGCGCAATAAATTTTGGGGAAGTTTGTTTAGGAACGTGTAAATTTCTCGCCATGCCATCGTATCTAGTGTATTGTTGTCGATGTTTATAGTTAGTTATCCTCGCAAGAAGGAAAATTTAATTTCTTGAATGTGCGTTAAGTGACAGCGAGTACAATAAGAGTGAAATACTGATATAAACTGCTCAAGCACATCCTATACATCGTCTTCCCACAGTATCCACTAATGTAACCAAATACGGAGGGGGGGCGAAAAGAGTAACCAGCAACTTTTCATTCATCCTTAGGAGTCAGATTCAGGACTCATTTTACCCCTGACACACATCCGCTTGATGGCTATAATTATATCAGCAAAGAGCCGCGGTCAAAGAAAACTTTCTCTCTTACCAAGATTCCCCTCATTTTTTGTTTCCACCCACTCAAACCCTCATTCTGTTCCGCCCTGTTTTTAGCATGATCTGAATTTTCATCAGCTATATTTTAACTATATTTAATTTTTGTGATGGTAAAAGAACTTTTTTCCCCTTACGATCAGAACTTATATTGCGCCGGATTCCGGCTCCGGTGCTTCGTAGTTTTTGTAATAAATTATAATTCTAGCTGGAGCGCATCGAAGCCCTAATTAAAAGGCTGCAGCACTTTTTTCATGTAACTGAATAACAATTTCAGTAGAAATTTTATTTCGAAGATTTTATTTTTAGCAATAAAATTATATTAAAAATAGCTTATTAAATTTTAATTTATGTCTTTACATTTAATTTTAATTATTTGATTACTTTAATCTTTAATTATTTAATTATTTCGATAATTAATTATCTAATAATTATCAATTAAATTAAAATTAATTTATTGTATAATAATTATTGATTAAATAAAATTTTATAAACATTTATTAATTTCATAATAATTAATTATTTAATTGTAAAATTATTAATGAGGTTAATAATCATTTTATTATTTATTTACTCTTGTTCCTCTTTGCTGACGGTCTTCCAAAGGGCTCCGGCACATCTAATTTTAGAAATTAAGCCCTGATTTGCCATAGATTTCAAGAAGTATATTCAAACATGCATAAAAATAGCATGTATAATAATTAATTAGAAATAAAACATAACTTTAATATATTGCCTTCGACGTCTACTACCACTGCTCCTTAACCAAAATTGAATCATGTACGTAATATTTAGTTTTACACCATCTGTCACAAGAATCTAATTAATTAGAAATAAAATATAACTTTAATACCCTTATAACTAGCAGAATGAACTTTCTTAAGCAAAATTAAAATCTTCAGCTTTATTAGTCACTCCAAATCCTTATCCGTGCCAGTATTGCCGGGATATCGCGCAACGCGCGATGTGTCCGGCTCGTGAAGCAAAGCCCATGGGGCACATGACGTGAAGTATTACATGACGAGTCGGTAGCTCTCTCCACATCGTATAACCATAGTTAGTTATGTATGATAGTATTATATATGACTTATCACGAGTGCGCAAAGCCACAATAAATTTTTAAAATATGTTTTACAAATGCACATCTCTGAAAATTACTTCGCTATATTTGCCGAATAAATATGCGGTAGTAATATATACAAATTTGGCAGTAAAGAAATTGGATTATATTTATGGTTTCGTTACAGAAATTGGGTTCCCACAAGATCATTTCGCTTTTCAAAATGTAATGACTTTTTCCGCTGACGTATTACTGGTACTTACTTATTACTGGTACTAAATTAACAACGCACTTCCGGAGACTACATAATATGCACGGTTTTGTAGCCCTGCATTATATGAGTGCTATGTTATGTGCTTTATTACTTCCTGAAAGAAGTTGGAATTGAATTGTCTGACAGAGTGAAATGATATTAATGCTACACACATACATAAATGTATCAGATATTTTTCCACAATTAAAAAAAACTTATTTGAAATATACTAATTCGATTTCATTTTTACACTTTGTTAGAAATTTATCAACGTAGTTAAAGAAATTACCTTCAAGTTTTAACAATTTTAGTTATGTCGGTCTTAAGCAAGGAGGTTAGAATAGATGAAGTAAGCCTTCCCCGTATGTTCCCATGCAATGAAAATGAAGCCATGATACGTCACGATGCGTGACGTCACGACTGATATGGGGGAAGTCGTCAGCCATGTTGTTGCGACGCTTTAGGGTTGCAATTTCGGTTGGGGGCCAATCATTGGCTCTTTAGCGGTATTAGTTAAAACTTTAATTATTTAACATTTTAGAGGACCTTTTAGAGAATCTTAAGTTCCGACTTTTCGCAGTCATATAAAGATGTGTGACTTCTCTCTCGTAGTTTTTTAAAATGACGAATTTCTCATATGATTCATGATACGTTTTTAAAACATTTTCACATATATTTCAAATTCATATATAAGTTACAAAAACTTTCTTGTCAACTTACTTCTGAATTTTCAGTTTATACTTTTACATACATGCATACAATACATGCATAATGTTAGACAACTCAAAATGTACTTTTTGACAAGAGATTTCCCGCAGCTGTATTCTTAATTTCCATGAGGTTATAATGGGTTTGAAATCACGTTTTCATATTTATGTAACTACTTTTCTTTTATAATTCATGGTAGTTTCATGTATTATATAAAAATTATAAGCCTTTCAATACAGTACTTGTATGATAATCTTAATATCTGAACTATGCCATTTCAGTACTGATGGAGTTAAGCATATTACTTTTATTTACATTACACGTTAAATTATTTAGAGAACATTAAAGATGTGGCTACAAATTTGTATGAAGAAAACTTCAGTAATTTTTAAGCTTCTAAAGCTTTCCTGAATCAAAAGTTACTTTTCTAAAATTGTAAGCAAATTTTATATGATAAATGGATAAATACATGCTGATGCTTTAATATATCTAGCCAGTTCGCATTTTAAACTTCTGAAAAATTTAATAGCTTGTCTGCATAATAATTCTTGTTTTTCATTTTTAATCTACTTCTTGTTTATTATTTTTAATATGCAGTTTGATGTTTGCTCACATGGAATCGAATGTCTATTATTGCAACAATTTGGTTAAAAATGTTATTTTGTGTGCATATCCAGAAAAAGTTAGCTAAAAGCTTTATGATTTTAAATACTGATTTGAGATATACACCTTTAAATTTTGATGTTTTAGCAGAATGCTATAAAAACTATTTCAATGCTCTAATGGCTGGGGGAATCTATATTTTAAAAATATATTTTTTATAAATTTAGCAGTGTAAAAATTCCATATCAAAAATACTATTTTTGTTCTTTATTTAGCTAAAAAGAAAATTTTAAAAATTAATAAATACACAAATAAATAAAAAATAAAAAGAATACCTTTTCACACAAAATTTACAAACACTATTTACCGATACATTTGCTATTGAGAAAATACTTTATACAATACATAGAAAAACTGGTAAATTTATGAATTAAACAAGGGAAAAAACATACATAAAATTTTAAATTTTAATTTTATATTTGCTTTATACGAGTAGAGAATTTTATATTTGCTTTATACAAATAGAGAATATTTGTTAAATTCAAATTTCATTCCTTGAAGCAATGGCGCAAAAAAATTATTAAAATTTAATTTAATTTTACTATTTTCTCGTGAAACAATGTTAATATATTATTTATTATACATATCTGAATATTTAATGATAATTCAGTACTCTTCTGTTATCGGGATGGGAATCAAAAATGTATGTATACACACACATACATATGCATGGTTCATATATACATACTACATTCAATATACATCCATATAGAGATTTCTGAATCCGGTCCCGATAACAGAAGAGTACCAATAATTCTATAATTAGTTAATGTCCTTATTAATTAATTTGCATAAGTAAAAACAAAAGTATTATTTAGCTTTAGATCTACATCTTTTGATAACAAACATATGCAAAATACTTGTACTTATAGTGAAAATAAAACAAAAATTGTTATTTTTCACTCTTTTTTTCTAACACAGTGCAAGTCATTCCATTATATTCAAATTTTATTAAAACACAGTAACTGGATTTTTTCCATTAAAGTCAACAGCTTTATATAGAATGATATAATGCTAGACCTACTTTACCTGAATTTTTATTTATACGAATTTATGGGCAAATGCCAGAATAAATGCAAAAAAAAAAAAAAAAAAAAAAAAAAAAAAAAAAAAAACATCTGAATAAATCTTAGCCAACACTGTTATGATAGTATTTTTTTTTTTTTTTTTTCCAATAAAAAGTTTTTAAGGTATACCATTTTAGTTCAGTTCCCCCCCCCCCATTAAAGGAGCTACCCTAAGAGACATATTTTATTTACATATATCTCATTGATATGTTAAAAATATAGCTTAAGTGAGTTTTATGTGCATACTGTAAGGAAGGGGAAAGCCTTAATTCAAAACCTGTTTTAAAGCAGTAAGTAAATAAATAAAATACATTGCTTTTATTAGCATCTCAAAAAATAGTGTTTTGGCTTCTAAAAACAAATCCTAAGCATCACATCATGATAGATAATAGTCTTACGTAAGAAGAAATATCTGATTAGGAATACATTCTTTATATTTATTTGATAAAAAAGATCAAAACATATATGCAACATCACATTATGAAAAATCCTGCGAATCATTACAATACTGTAAGACATTGATTAGTAAGGTAAACATCAGTTGATCATTCTTTCACAGTAGCAATAAAGTTTTCATTCAAAATTCTTAAAAATATGCCAAAACAAATTTACGATTGGTGCGTAAGATTTAAGGTCACACAAAAGTAAATTTGATTTAGCAGAGCTTGATATCTTCCATAACATAAAAATCTGCTACATGATGGAAGTTTTTGTGAACAAAATACAAACATTTTATAAATACTTAACCTTAATGACTAACTTCAAATTAATCCAATAATGATGGAAACTGAAATTAAAGTTTATCATATAATGCCTGAATTTCAATATTTTGATTTATTTATAAAACAAATTAGTCCATTTTTAATATGAAACATTTTTTATGAAAACTATAAAACTTAAAAAAACATACATTTTAAAAACTGGATATCATTGAATGGTAGTTTGGTAAACCCAATGCCTTTTACATACTGTGGGGTCAACAGTTGTGTTGGATTAGGCACATTAAACAAGGCTTTAGTTTTTTAAACCCATCTTTCCTAGAACATTCAAACTGATTTTCTTCAAAATGCACCTTCAAATTTAACAAAAGCATGTATGAAGTTTAACATTAAAATCAAAAGCACTAGTATTTAATTACAGTTGCATGTACTAAATGAATTTAATCACACTATTAAGAATGAAATTTTGTGAAAAATTTTAACTTTTATATGAAAATAGGACAAAATTAAGAATAAATAATTAAGTTTATGAAGCTTCCTGAAGGACACAGAATATATTTACCTTACTATACAGAATAACCTAAACAATTTATAATTTATGTTATACTACAGGGATAAATAGAAGGGCTAACTCATTTCTTTGTTCGACTCCTCGCCGACGCGAGCCTAATGGGGGGACGTAACAGGCAATAATCTGACGTCACTGTGATGTCAACTGTCCTGATTTCCCGCGTTTAAAACAGTAGTTTCATTGAGCTGCGAGACGATTTTCTAGAGGTTACATATCCCAAATTAATTTTAATAATATATATATCTGTTTTCTAATAATGTATATATTTAAAATAATTTATATATATGTAATTTTAGTCAGTTTTTATTTTTAATTCTATATTGTAAAGTATCGTTTACGTAATATGCCTTTTTGCGCTGCAGTAACATGCCGTAGCACTTACAGAAGTATGAAAGGATGAGATATTTTATTTCATGGGACCAAAGGATCCAAATGAGAGTTTGCTTTTGACGAAAGAATGGATACACAAATGTCAAAGAGAAGATTATATTAATGTGAAGAGCGGGAAAATCTGCAGCGAACATTTTCTATGCAGTGTTTATGAAGATGATATGAAAAATCGCTTGTTTGGATAGCCACAAAAAGAAACTGTTGAAATGGAATGCTGTGCCGAAAGTAAATTATGATGTCAATAATAAATCGAAATTGATGATGACAATAATAAATCAAATTTTAATGATTTTGAAATAAAACTCACAAATGAAAATGTAGATCATCAGATTTAAGGATAAAGAAGAATGCATTGATAATTTGAAGAACAAAATAATATCCTTAGAAAATTGTATTAAAGTATTGAAAAATAGAGAAAAGAAAAATTTTAGAATGTTTGTTCAGCGACAAAGAAGGTGGACGACATCTAGACAGAAATTGGTATCAGAAATTAAAATCTCAAATAGCGAAATTTGGGGGGGGGGGAGCATAAATCGGAGAATTTGGAAAAATGTCTAAAGCCTATTTTTATAAAGACGCAGATTAATGCATTACTGAAAAATCAAGTGGACTAGTGAAAATATTTCACGTTGCATTGTCATAAGAGCTCTGTCATCTTAAAGCTATGATTTTTGGAAAGAAAAAAAATAAGAAAAAAATTGGAATAACCTAATATTATCAAATTAAAGAAATGGTGTTTATTTTATTTTTTAGTGTTTTCTAAATTTTAGTGTAGTCCAAGAATTTAAAGTAATGTTCTTACTCTAAAGAAGGAAAGAGGCGAATATTTGTATTCTGTAGAAAAAATATGCGCTCTCAGTTTCAACGAAATGCATATAGATTGAAAACTCTGCTATGACTCTAAACAGACTAAGTTGGTTCTTTTCAAAATGTGCAGTTTGTTTTAATCAGAGGTCTCATTTTCGGCTCTGCCTCAAATTACTGAGAAACCGCGTTTTAGATAGAGATAGAGGATTTGTTTTAGAAGATGTAACTGTTTTAAATTTTGATATTATTAAAGAGGTTTTAAATAGAGATTGAGAAGAAATCAAATTGTGTCACAAACTAAAACCAAATTATTTAATGGTCAAGGAAAACGAGAGACAAAAAGTCGCTCCAGAGAAAACATTATTTTCAAAAAGTACCGCAAAAGGTATACTCTACCCCACAGGAAATCAGAAAGCATCTGACTTCTATGAGTTAATCGATAATATCTTCGGTATTATCAATAGTACCAAAATAATACCAACAAGAATAACAAGTATTTAACAAACTAATTTTGTTAAGTACTTGTTAAAGTTATTCTTATTGTATCCTTTGTAACTAATTATTGATTAGATTTTGTGCTAGATTAGCATTCTAGATAAAATATAATAGTATAAAACATCAAAGTAATTGGCATAGAAAGACCTGCTTCCTTTACTCACACTTTTGAAAAATTAAATAACTGTTTTAGGTACTCTGAATAAAGCTATTTTGTCAAAATTAAGGTAACAATCTTATACACATTTATTTAATTGTAATATAGATATAAGTATAAATTATAAAATTATTTAAAAAATATCTGTTGTATTGAATCGGAAGAGAATTATAACAATGTAAAATTTACAATCAGGTAAAAAATCAAACGTAGGTTAGCAGAAATGTTGCCATATATGTCATATATGTTTAAACCTATGTCAATGTAAAATTGTTTTTTGAGTAAATTTAAATAGCTGCTATTATAGTTATCTTAGAAGCAATATAAAAATTCTCTCAGTTAGCATGCAAATAAAGAAATGATTAGAAATAAACGTGCATTAAATAAAAAAAACCTGCAAATAAAAATAAAAAAAACCCACAGAACTTTATATTAAAAGAGTAGCACATTTTATCTATTATTTTAAAATTGAGTAAGCATTATTAAATTTTTTAATGGTTCAGTCTAAAATGCATAAAGCAGTAACATTGCCTCTTCCAAATTATAGCTATCTTTCACACACAGCTCATTTTAAACGCTGGTTCAGAAACGCTAATTTCCAAGCTGTGAATTATATTGGCGCGCTCAGTGTCATCATGGGTACGTCATCACTTCTCACTTTCTGCTTCAGGGGGAAAAGCTCTATGAGCTAGCCCTTCTCTTCTAAGTCCTGGTTATACTAACCAATTTTTTAACACTGGCGCCAACTGATATATTTGGTGACAATACGTCAGAATCAAAATACAGCATACGACTTTTATTCACAATTCGTAGAGTAAAATTTAAATAAAAAAACGCATATTACAATCCCAACCGAGACAAAGTTTACATGAAATGTAGGATACAATTTTACAAACAGTATAAACTATTAGCAACAGTAAAAAACAGAAACAGTATTGGCGATATTTTGCTGCACAAATGCACACACATTTCACAACTGATTTTATATTTGTAAAAACATTTCAGCGTCAATAAGTGACAGCTAAATGAAAGTACAAATTTTGAAAAAAAATAATACGTGAACCTCACAAAAACACGCTCCTGCGACCGATATCCATTGATCTCGACCAGAAAGAATTACTTCTTCGCCTTTTTTCATTTTTTGCGAAACAAAACATCCTAAAGTTATTTCTAGAATGATTTCATCAATTTGGTGCAAGGTCCATGATGTAGACAGGTTGACGTGCTACAAGGAGGTTAGAATACATGGAGATGCCGTCTCTGTTATTACAGTACGAAGAAAGTGAAGCCAGGGGTAGGAAATAAGCCACGCCACGTGAGGGCAAGAAAACGATTACCTTACAAAGCGAAGTGAGGTAAAAAGTCAGCTGGTTTCAAGTTCTCAGTGTGTTTTCTGATCTTGTATGCCTAGATCTGAAAGGCCTAAAAGGCACTGAATTGTTACAGAGAAATAATGTCTACGTTTCCGACTTCATGTCCATGTAAAAGAATGTTTTAGAACGTGCATAAAACAGTAGAATAATCGAAATTTGTGTTTGAATGGCCTTCAAGAAAGAGTTTGAGTATTTTCTTTGTACACGAAGAAATATATATAGTTCTCAGATTTAGATTTTCGTAATAATAATAAAAGTCATATTCGTAATTAACTTATATGTGATGGCAAAACGATAAGTAAACAAGGGGAGGGGGAGTGGCTAGCTCTCTATGGGAGAGAAAACTAATTACTTTAATGTCTGATCATAATTACATTACAAGTGTGTTACCTTTTATGTGTTTAACTACATTTTATTTTGTGCTCTAGTAAATATATATTAACTGGATTTGACTTTTGGTCACAAATTTTTGTGTGAGTTTTAAAATAACAACGTAAAATTTACATATTTCTATCCTTGTTTATTCAAATTAAGTTTTCTCGAAACATAAGTAATATTTATAACATGACAAATTTGAGAATTACATATACTTAGAATAAGTAAAGTATAATCAAATTATAGTTTGAGTACATAATTACTGTTTTGTGTTTACAATACTTTTCATGCTATTATTCATTAATTACAGGATGCAATTACATACTGTAGAAATTACAGCAATTACATAATGTAGAAATTAAATGAAATGGCGAGAAAAGTGAAGGAAAGAGGACGTGAAGAATCTGCGATCCTTTATCACTACCAGGAACAAAATTGGGTGTGGTTAGAGCACGTCAAAGAGGTTAGAACTCATGGAGATGCCCTGCACGCAGTCCAAGTGAAGCCAAAAAAGGGGGAAAGCAAGCCCTTAGTAGTCGTGGCTTAGAAAGATTGACGTGCTCTAACCACACCCAATTTTGTTTCTGGTAGTCGTAAAGGATGGCAGATTTTTCACGTCCTCTTTCCTTTTCTCGCCATTTCATTTTATTTCTTCATTATGTAATTACTATAATTTCTGCTTTATGTAACCGCATTAATTTCTGCTTTATGTAACCGCATTAATTTCTACATTATGTAATTGCATTCTGTAATTAATGAATGCTAGCATTAAAAGTATTGTGAACGCAGAACAGTAACTATGTACTCAAACTATAAATTGATTATAATTTACTTATTCTAAGTATTACTTATTCTAAGTATACATAATTCTCAAATTTTTCATGTTATAAATATTACTTATGTTTCGAAAAAATTTAATTTGAATAAACAATGATAGAAATATGTAAGTTTTATGATGTTATTTTAAAACTAACACAACAAATTTGACTAAGAATCAAATCCAGTTATTATATATTTACTTGAGCACAAATTAAAATGTAGTTAAAAACATAAAAGGTAAAACCTGTAATGTAATTATGATCAGACATTAAAGTAAACTGTTTTCTTTTCCATTGAGAATTAGCCCCTCCCCTTGTTTACTTATCGTTTTGCCATCTCATATAAGTTAATTACGAATATCAGTTTTATTATTATTATGAAAAGGTAAATCTGAGAACTATATATGTTTCTTCGTGTACTTTACACAAAGAAAATACTTAAACTCTTTCTTGAAAGCCATTGAAACACACATTTCGATTATTCTACTTGTTTATGCACGTTCTAAAACATTCTTTTACATGGACACGAAGTCGGAATTGTAGACATTATTTCGCTGCAACAATCCAGTACCTTTTAGGCCTTTTACATCTACGCATACAAAATCAGAAAACACACTGAGAACTTGAAACCAGCTGGCGTTTTACCTCACTTCCCTTAGTGAGGTAATCGTTTTCTTGCCCTCACGTTGCGTGGCTTCACTTTCTTCGTACTGCAATAGCAGGGACGCCATCTCCATGTATTCTAACCTCCTTGATCGACGCGTACTGATTCTACATTCCGTGTCTCAGCTTCTAATGATCCTGATTAATCGAACTCTCTCGATATCAATCCGGATAATCTACTGATGCATATTAAGCAGCTCTACCTGTTGAAGTCCAGATTTACAGAATTGGAGCAAAACCTTAGCCGAGGAAGAAGATCGACGCCTCTAGCCAGCTTTGACCTGAAGTACGTGAAGCAAGAATCCCAGGTAACGCTTTCTACATTAACCTCTCTTGCCAAGCACCTAAACTTGCCATTATTCAGCATTCCTCCTACAGAGGAGGAATGCATTCAGAAATTAAGTCGACGTAGCTAAAGATCTTCAGACAAAAGACAAAAATGTTTCGGATAATTCTATATAAAAAAATAAAACAGTTTCGGCCAAAAATAATCAAAAGTCTCCTGTTAAAAAATCAACAATCAAACCAGCTAAGCTACAAGTTGAAACAACTTTAGCTAGCACTAGCAAAAAAATAGAAAAATTATCTCTCAATGAAAGTGAAAACCAGATTCACCGCGAACTAAAAAAAAGCTCGTAAAATTGATAGTGAAGGCTTCCAACAGCCTCCCGCCATCTTGTTCCACGAGGAGAGCAAAGAACACCAGAAACAGTTTCCAACAATAGTTTGCCTCCCTTTTGGAGCAAGAATTCTGATGCTCTCCTCCCCCACTCAGCCAGCAGAGCAAAATCACCCCCCCCACTCAGCCAGCAGAGCAAAATCACCCCCCCCACTCAGCCAGCAGAGCAAAATCACCCCCCCCCTCAGCCGAGGGAGAAAGAAAGTCCGGAGGAACACGCTGAAACCGGTACTCCCCCCCTACTGCCAGCTCTTCCGAAGGGCCTATTTTTCGTGTGTTTGGTGTATTTAATTATGGCAAAGCACACTAGGGCTATCTGCCTAAAAGGAGCGATGCCTTCGTGGAGGACTTTCTAAGGGAAACTGGCTCGTATACACTTTACACACGGGGAAAACCACGAAAACGCCCATGCAGCCGGCCCGTTCGCGGGATTCGAACCTCGGACCGAACTACCAGTGTACAGCGAATTTACCGCTCGGCCGCTGGTGGTCTCGAAGGGTCAAAAAGAAGACCTTATTTTTTCATAGAGCCAAGGCATTTAAGTCTGATTCACCTCAGGTGTACAAGTACTTTGAGTTTTGACTAGTTCAATCTGTGCCGCCTATGAAGGCCATTCACGGTTTTTAGTACATTAAGGTGCTACTGCACCTCGCCCGAAGGCGTGACATTAGAACAAGGTGCAATCATTCCGTGGCAAAGTCAAGCTGAATATACGAAAATTAGAAAATTAGTACTTGGAAAACAAAATCATCCAGCATTCAAGTCCATGCATGATGCATTCGGTCAGGATACTAACGTAAGGTTACTGAGATAGGGTGCGCAGTCCAGCAGGTAATCAAGAGTAGAACCACAGCAGTGGGCGCGGTGAGATCACAGAATACACAGTCCTTAACACATATTAATTAATTCAGCCTCTAGCCTGCTTCCAGGTAAATAGCCAATTTTGGCAGTAACACAGTCCTTGGTTAAATAGAGCACAAAACACAACTTCATATGTACACTATTTACATATTACATCACCACTGCGCATTATGGTGAATTGAGCGAGGTCTCTTCACCACGCAGTCCACCGTAGGGCCATAATTACCAAGTTCTCTTCACCACGCTGTCCACCGTAGGGCCAAAATTAACGAGTTCTCTTAGCGTGTGCACTGGAGAATTATCCATTTTTTCGAAGAAGTTGTGCACCTCCATGAGGATTTGTTCAGGAATGAGCTTTATTTTCAACTCTGCGTGAATGATGCTATTTCGTACAAAGCAGGGCGCGTTAGTGATGGGTCTCAAAATTCTGTTTTGAAGGACTTTCTTCTATCCGTCTTATTGGTAATTGCCCAGGCTGGGGCAGCGTACTGGCCTAATCATAGTGAGATAGATCATGTGTTTAGATTTTAAACTCAATTTCGCTTTCCTTCCTATAACAGCCTAAAGCGACAGGAAAACTCCGTTTGCTTTATTTACTTGGTTGGTTACGTGGTCTTTGAAGGTGAGCCTATCATCTAGGGTAACTCCCAAGTACTTTGCGGACGAGCAAACTGGAATCACATCATTCTCTATCTTGATATCCGTGTTCGAAGTGACATTTCTTCTGTAGCGACGGAATTGGACAATTTTATATTTCGCGATATTAATTTTAATTCTCCATAGTTGACACCAAGCAGATACTATGTTGATGTGAAACTGTAGGTTAGTAAGAGCAAGTTGGGGACTTTTAGATTCCGATAAAATCCCCGTGACGTCTGCATATTTCAAGGTTTTAGCATTCATTGGTTGGGTAAATCATTAACGAAAATAGTGAATAATTTTGGGCCAATAACAGACCCTTGCGGGACGCCACTGGCAATGATTTTCCTTCTGGAAAGGGAGTCTCCAACTCGCACCTGAAAGGTTCTTCTTTATAGGTAGGAGATGATTAACTTCACAAGACTGACAGGAAAAAGAAAGTTATTAAGCTTGTAAATCAGTCCTTCGTGCCAGACCTTGTCGAACATGGACCTTATAAAAAATAGACTAACCCAAACGGGTTTTCACCCTCGTCTGAGGCGTTGCCGGCTGTCACCTTGATCACATCCGGAGGAGTAGGGCCGACCTTGCAGAAATTTAACAGTGGTTGCCTTTTGCAGCCTGTATAATTGTCAAGAAAAAGCTGGTTGTAGCGCCTCATTTCACAAATTAGAATTTCTACATAGTTTTACTTCGGAAATTGAGATTGATTTTTAAAAATTTAGCATATTTATCAAGCATTATTAACGTTCCAAATAATTATAAAGCTGTTGCATGCTTTCAGGGTTGGATATATTCTTAGCTTTTCTTATTTTGTAAGGAAATTTGTAACTACTTCTTTTAGAAAATAATATTTTAAACCTGAACTAATAGAAAATTTAAAACAAACAATTTTCTCTTGCAATTTTTATGCTTTTTATTGGTGTAAATAAGTAAAAAATACCAAAATATTTAAAAACGAATTTTTGAAAGTTTTGTTTAAAATTCTAAATTGTGCTGCTTTTTTTAAATTATAGATGAGTATTATAGCACAATTTTTATAAAGGAATTTTATTTCAATTACATTTCATTATACATCATAGTGATAAACACTTTTGCCTCCTTCAAAATGTTTATACATTTAATTCTAATATTAAAATTGTATTTAACCGTAATAATTAATTTTGCTTGTATTTTACAGTGATTATTTTTTTAAATTTATTTTTAGTTCTGCATAAGGTTTTTTTTTTTTTTTTATTTATTTATTTATTTATTTACTGTTAATTTAATTTATTCGCCGAAGGGGACGGTAGCCTAGAAAGGCTGTTAATTTCGAAGTGGCATTTTGCGCTGTTTTACTATAAATTTCCGTGTTTCCTTGCAAATTGTTGTTACCAAATATTATCGCCCTGTATTATATGTAAGGAAATTAAATAATGAAGAATCTGCATGAATACATGTATGTTTCTCGCACTGTGACAAAAACGACAGTATCTAGAGCCATCAAATTTTGAATAATGTAATCCTCCACCCGAACATGGGCATCTGGGCGGCCAAGTTTCGAATTTGTTTTAATCTATTTCATATTTTGTAAAACTTTAACGAATTTTTGATTAACAAACTCAACGAGTTCAGAGCGACCACTGTACGGAAAATAACAGTTTTATCTCTGCGGAAATTCTAAAGATATTCTGTTTTCAAATGTATGTGTTATGATATTCAATAAATATAGGTAACACACAAAACTTTAAAAAAAGGTTACTTTTGGTCGTAATATAAAATCCGAGTGCTTATATATTTTATTTTACCTTTTTTTTCCCCTTCATTACACTCTGAAAATTTTATGCTCCGAATTTTATAATTTTCTAAAATAAATATTCCCCTTTAATGTTAATAAGTTAATGATGATACAATCAAATAAATTATTGTTTTGTAATGTTATTATAGTTTTGAAAATCACTACCTGAAAATGGTCATTAAATTTTAAAAAAAATTATCAAATCTTGTTTAATTTTACCTTATTTATTTCAAAGCATCACGTACTATCAATCTTATTTAATTTTACGTTATTTGTAAGCAAAATTAAGTTCATAAATTTTGTTTCTAGTGTTTTTACCGTTTTAGCAAATAAAGATGTTTGTACAAGAGTTACGCGTGAAAAAAATGCGCGAAATGCAGTAAAAAGTGCTTTAATGAGATAGTTTAAATGCTATTTGGAAAGAACTGTGGCATTCATAATCTCATGACTATACAACGTATCACATTTAATAATTAAAAAGAGTTATGTGATACAAACGCCCTAGGTTTCAGCGTTAACGTAAACCAAATTGTCCCTACTCTTTCTTGCCGACATGTCGGTGACGCGTGCCCCGCCCAATGGGTTAGTCTATTTCTTATAAGGTCCATGCCTGTCTAAGCAACGACTACTAAGGGCGTGCTTTCCTCTTTTTTTAGCTTCACTTTAACTGAGTGGAGGGCATCTCCATGAGTTCTAACCTCCTTGATCGCCTCGGTCAGGCTTAAGGAGGCGCCGGCCATTGCTTCCGGCTTCGCATTGTTCGGTGGCATCGCTGCGGAGCTCATTACTCGCACGTCCTTCTCCATTGAGAGTCACCCTCCGACGGCGTCTTCTCTCCGAATCGATGATTAAGACTAGCGGCTCAAAACAGGGATGGCTGTGAACGGCTCCCTATGAGAAAATCTTTTAAACGAACTGCGCATGCGCCGTTTCTTTTTATCGCCAACAAATGATGGTAAACCTATTGTAATTTCTCGCCAGCGTTTCGCGTTTTATTTGAATTAGCGTAGGTGTTATCAGTGAGATTAATAACAACGATAATAAAAAAAGTCATTTCAAATGTTTACGCAAGGAAATATTTTTTGCTCTTTTTCACACTATATATGCTATCATCGATAGAATTAAGAACTTTTAGTAATTAGGTCAAAATTAATTTTAACGTGTAAATTTCAAACTCACAAATTTGAGTACAGATTTTCATCAGATGTCTGAAGGCAGTTACTATATTTCAGTACAGCAAATCCTGGAATATAAAAGAAAAAAAATTTAATTTAAGTCTATTCTTCAGCTTCATTCTAATTCCTATCGATACATCTCTCTAAAACAGTTTATTACAGAAGTTTCAGATGTAAAAGAAGTTCATAAAAGTATTAATCAATGAAATTATTTCCAATGGTCGGTGAAATTGGTTGCAGTTTCAGACACTGTTGCAGAAGTTTTCACATACAATTGCTGTTTATTGTGCAAGTAATATTGAAACTAACTAAAGTGCTTGCATAGATTTCTGCATCTTGGCGGAAAAAATGGAACATTAGTGGAAACAAATTATGTATATATTGATACTGTAAAATTTGGGAGGTTTCAAAGACCCAGCAGAAAATATGGTGGCATTGATATCAGTTACATATTTACTTTTCCAGACTATTATATCTGAAAAGTACGAAAAGCATTTCATCTACACCATCAGCTTCTTACAAAAATAACTGAGGCTCATCTCAGTTATTTTTGTAATATAGTATGTACGTATTAATAAAAGATGCTGTGAATGTAATTTGCTGTACAAGATAATAAACTTGAGTGTCATCAGGATTTTTAAATATATGTTTGAACAATTATGTACAAAACATTCCTTCAAATTCACTTGAAAGAAATGAGGAAACGAAACTGAAAAATTCAAGAATCAGTAAAAAGCAACTTTTTTTATATTTGGATGATATTTTCTTAATGCTATGTTTAAAATCACAATTTCTTAAACTGTTTGTTTTAAGTATACATTTATACTTCTTGCAGGGTTAAAGTAGCCCTAAATCAACATAATTTATTATATTATAAATAATGAAAATTGTACATTACTTATATAAAGAGAAACATAAAGTGACATAGTATGTTAAGATAGGTTTGCAAAGGTAATTTAAATATTTTCATTGTGCAAGACTTGTATGCTTAAGAATTTTTCAATCTTGGTGTTATTTATCGTATAAAACATCACGATTCAAATAAAAATACTATTTTGTGGTATAATTCCATTATAGGGGCCGTAGCAAATTGCAGCAAAAATATATGCGCAAAATCTAACGAAAGCGGCGATTTCACACCACGTAAATTTAAATAATTCTATATTTGTAAGTCATAGCCCACACGATATATTGATTAGGGAAGCTGACTGCGATACTACAAGGCCTAGGCTCGAATTCCGGAGAAGGCATGGTTATAACTGCTGGTTCCTTCATAGATTTTTCCGCACAGCCCTATTGGTTTATTAGGTGCCTCCATAATAAAGTGACCACCACCTGGCCTTAGTTGTGGCCAAGCCGAAGGCCCGCCATTGGGGGGGGGGAATATTTGTAAGTCGCCATTGGAATACTGGTTTATTTTTTTTAATTCTTTTTTGATAATGATATGGATCTAACAATTTGGGAATTGCCCAATGACAAAATGTCTGCAATATAATTTTTCCAAAGAAAAGACATCATTCATTATAGAATATTATGATCGAAAAACCACGAGATGAAATTATGCTTTAGCGGTAACTCAATAGCGAAATGGAGATGCAGGAATGAACCTGTATTCTGAAGAAAGGATTAAGAAGTCAGATATTGGATCGAAGGAACAAAAATCCCCTTCCTTATAACTGATAGGCAGGCTCACCTATTTTTGGTATCAAGAGATGACATCTATTGAATTTTGTGAACTCCAACTGAAGATGAACCACAATACAACTGTAGACTGGAAGATATGCGTGAGGTGTGTGCCATAGCTTTAATTTCTCAGCCTAAGTTGAAATTCGGTGGATGTGGAAAAAATTATGAAGCAGACAAAAGCCTTTTCAGTAGAAGCAAGAATAACATTGGACGTCTTCTTCTGCCACAATGGGTTTTCGGTGGATTGTGCAGAGAATCAAAAGAATGTTTTAGTCGCTATTCCAGATCGATCGGTGAAAACCTTATGGAACATCATAAAGGTTTGGTTTGGTTTATGTGATTAGAGCAAAGCCTCGAGGGCTATCTCCCTAAGGGAAGAGAGGCCTATGTGGAGGACTTTCTAAGGGAAACTGGCTTGTATACACGTTACACATAGAGAAAACCATTAAATTGTCCATACAGCCAGCCCGTTTGCGGGATTCAAACCTCAGACTGAACTACCAGTGTTCAGCGACTTTATCGCTCGGCCACTGATGTTCGAACATCATAAAGGAAAATGTCACAGAAGGAAGCATTATTTATACTGACTGCTAGAAATCATATAAGTTGGATGAACTGCGATATGTCGGCATTGAACATTTTACTGTCAACCACAACTAGAATTTTGTGGATCCCGAAACGGGGACCATACGCAAACGATACAACGACTGTGGGGCAGTGCTAAATGGCATAATAAACACCATCGGAGCATATTTCAATTCTTATTTGTCCGAGTTTATGTATAGACATTTGCACACACACAAAAAAAAAAAAAAAAAACTTAAATTTTTTTCTGCGATGTTGCAGGATCTTAAAAATTTTATGCCTCCCGTTTAATTTCACTTATTTTTAACCTTTTTTTTTAATAAATTAAATTAACAAAAAGTGTAATATATGAAGTTAACCTTCCATCAACTTAAATTAATAATCTTAGATGCTTTCTTACAGTTACAATTAGCCGTTTGTTTATATTAAATTATAATAATAAAGTGTATTATATGAAAGTAAACTTTCATCTAAATTAAAATAATACTCTTAGATAGTTATTTTTTATTATTATGCTTTTCTTGAGTTAAGGTTACCATAATTATTTTGGCATCAACAATAGTTTTGGTAATTTTTTGCGGTCCCTATAACGGAATTGTACCGTATTTTTAAATGAAAATCTAGTTATTTAAGTCCTTTTTATCTATAAAAATACATACTGCAATTATTTACTTAAGTCATAAGGCCTTTTTCAAAAGTTTATGTCTAATTTAAAATAATTAGTTAATGTCAACTTAATCATATATATAATTATTGTAAAATCGCGGTGTTTAAAATGCTTTTCGCTACTGAAAAAGAGTGTTTTTGTTATAACTTTATAGAATTAAAAATCCCTCAAAGTAGTATATTTATATTTTAAAATGTTTGTTAATAAAAATTTATTTATTTACATGATGTTTCTTAGAATGAAGTAAAAAAAAAAAAAATGATTGCTTGCTTATTTATATTCATGAAGGTATATTTCTAATACAAGTAATAATAACTTTTGAAAAATGTTTCATGATTCGAGTAAAATCTGGATATAAGGGCCTTTATAGCAGTCGAAACAATGTCGTTTCTTGTCAAATTGTATGTGCCATGTTCAAATGCATGATTTATGTGAATTCAATCACAAATTTGATTCTGCTTTGATCTGAGTGTTTCATGATTTTTTGCTGTATTGAAGAAAATTTTTTGGAAATTAGTTAATGGCATTAAGGTTCTTTAAATTAGTGTGTTCAAGATTCGGCGTATATGAATCTATTCATGCACATTATGTTTCTGAGAATAAAATCAGAAAAGTGTTATCCTCCTTATTTATAAATATGTTGGTAATTTCAAATGTAGGTAATAATGGAACTCTGATGTAAATAGAATTATTATAAAAAATGTTGTATGATTCTGACAAAATTTGAATGTAAAGGGTTTTTATATCATTTGACACAAGGCTGCGGTTATTCACTTAAATCAATTAGGCCCTTTTCAGATTGTATCTGCCATGTCCAAATGCATAATTGATGTGAATTTAATCACAAGTTTGATTCTAATATATGGAGTTTTTCTAATTTTGAAGAAAGTGTTTTGGATATTGACTAATAGCATTAATATTCTTTCAAATAATGTAGCTATTATTTAATGTAGAGTTTATGTGAATCTATTCAATCATGTTGTTCCTGAAAGTGACATCAGAACATTAAATACCTGTTTATTTATATTCATGAAAAAATATTTCAAACCTAGGTAATTATTTATTACTATTGTATGTAGAGCTAATATAAAGTGTTTCGCATTTGTGTTAGAAGTTGGATGTTTGAAGTTTTTGCTTTGCAAATTATTTCAAACCTTAAAAACTATGTCTTTAGTATTACAAAGTTTGCTTTATCTAAGTGTAATCGTATAACAAGTTAGGATATATAATTTAGATCTTTTATGCTTGTTCTCAGCATTAAAAATCAAGTTAGGTTATATGCCAAAAAAAAAAAAATAGAGAGAATCTTTTCAAATTATGTGTCTAATATTCAGATGTTTGATTTAAGTCAGTTTATTTGAAAATGAAACTGAAGAAATTTATTACTTGCTACTGCATTGGATTTTTTATTTTCCCCTGTCTGCTGCAGCTGCACTGCCTCCTGTTAAAAAAGTTACTACAGTCAAAAGTCGTTAATTCGGACACCCATAATCCGGAATGATCTATAATCCGGACCTCAAAGCTACAAACTTTCTGCGCATGCGTCGCTTTGACGCACGCGCAGAGGCGTTTACCCGTGTGCGTAAGACCTTTACGGCTGCAAATATATGTGTGCGCATGCGCGTTTAATGTATAACGGACGGTAAAAGGTAAGCTAAAATTGTCTAATTCAGTTAATGTTGCAGATTGCGTTGTTCCTTAATCTTCGAATTGGATCCGGCTTATTATTTTTTGCAGATTGTTAGAACAATTTTATAAAAGTAAACTTGAACTTTTGATTATGTCAAATAGAATTTCCGATATATATTTACTAATATGTAAAGGATTTACAAAGCGAAAGTATGTTTCGAAATCCGAAATCTGTTTATCAATTTCACGCTGCTCTGCGGCGGGGGGAGGGGGGGAAACGCCGTGAAGCGTAATGAATTGGAAGTTGATCTGTCAGTACTATCCTTATCTTCACGGCAGATGTTTTTATTTTATTTGGCTTATGATTCCTTACTAAATGTAGTATTTCATGTCGATGTACTCCGTCTTTGATATGATTTAAAGCAATTATAGGACTTGAACAGCGGAACTTTGTAACTAAACAAGAAATTATGTCTGTTTAATAGAATTAATGAGAAAGTATTATCACATGAAAGGAAGCAACTTAAACAACTTACATTGAAAGAAATGTTTAATAAAGTAAACAAATAAATATTAAGCTTTTTTTTTTTTTTTTTGTAAATTTTGATACCCTATAGATCATAATTGTTCTTTATTTCATAAATTACGGTTTCATATTTTTAATTTTGTAATTTCTGCATGTCATCTTACCAGATTTAAACTGATGATCTATAATCCGGAAAAATCGATAATTCCGAATCGCCGAAGTCCCGACGAGTCCGGATTAACGACTTTTGACTGTATTATTAGTATGCAGTGTAGCTGAAAATCAAGTAAAAACATTTTATGATAAAATTTTTGTATCCGAAACTGCAAGATAATTTTCTTTTTTCCCTTTTTGTAATTTATTATGTACTTTAAAACTTGTTATTGAGTTCTTACATTTCCTTATTTTTCAAGTGTTAAAATACTATATGAAATTTTTATAGATGATTACTATATGATATACTATATGATTTTTTAGTAAAATAAAAATTTATTTTTGATTTGTGCAATTTTCTTACTTTATGAAATCACAAAACTTGTTTAAGAACTACAAAACTCGTTTAAGAACATTTTATTACAAATAATGTTTAAACATTTAATACTTCTAAAATCTAAATTTATAGGTGATGAAAGCATAAATGAAGAAGTACGTCATACTCAATTAATCACACTACATAAGAGAAACATTTACGAAAGTCAGTAAACATGTATTGCCACTATTTCATTATTTTTTTTTTTTTAATTTGCATTTTTAAAATTCTCTAAAATGGGGCATAAATAATATAACGATAGAAATAAAATGACTGCATAATAGGTATATAAAGCGGTTGAAATCTGATGCAAGAAAGTTAATTTTACTATATTATGCAATGATGAATTTCAATCAGTAAGTTGGAAGGTTTGTTTAGAAGGAGATTCTGATATAACCCTAGAGCTTCTGTGGAAGTTTCTATTGTTGGTCGTAAGGCATTCCTCCTTAAGGCAGATATCTGTAAAATACTTTTACATAATCCAAATAATCCTAATCCCTTAGTTTTCAGTGAAGATATTCCTTCTGTTAGGTAGCTAGCACACATTTCATCATTCTCAGTTAAACTAGCAAACCTCTTTAAATGTAATAGCTTTGATTCCCATAGAACATTTTAAAATTTAGGAAAATATTTTTTTGTAATCTACATGAGCATTAAAGTTATATATGAATGGAAAATACTCAAATAATTATTCCAAAACTAAATAAATATGATTATGGTTATTAGAGAAAAAATTCTGAAATTTGTAGGTTTTTTTTTTTTTTTTTTTGTTGTTGTTGTTGTTAAGGAAGTCTTCAAATCAATCCATAATAAAATTATTACTTTCAGGTTAGGTTAACTTCATATGGACTATCTGCCTAAGGGAAGGGATGCTTCCATGGAGGACCTTTCTTAGGGAAACTAGCACCCAAAATATTTATTTTTATGACAGGAATTTCTCTTATTTTGTTCTCAGAAGCACTATCAAAATATTCGAAAAATGTCTCTTCTGCCAAGTGATGGCTCGGAAGCTGAACGTGAATGTTTTCACGGAAAGAATTTTAATATTTAACTGTTCAGTTTTCATTGTTCGCAATGAACTCTGTCTAAATAGCAGATCTTTCATTTTCAGCATTTAAAACAGTTATCATATGTGTGAAAAATATTATTTATATATAAAGTGAAAAAGGAACCACTCTCATATTCGAATTTTCCGATAATTGATAGAAACAACGCCAAGTGGCGCATAATAGCCAAATGTAGTAGCCCAATGATCATTTGAAAATAAATACATTTCACCATGTCCGTGAGCATGCGCATAACAGGCCTTCCGTAAGGAGCCGCTCACAGCCATCCCTGTTTTGAGCCGCTAGTATGATCAAGTGACGATCAGCTAGAAACTCAAAGACAGAACTAAAATTGGACGGCCTACTGTTACTGCGTCCTAGCTCAAACTGGAAATAATGCTGTTCTACTGGGATAGGTTTCTACCGGAAACGCGTTCTCGTATAGAATTCATTTGTTAATAGATTCCGACCTATTTTCGGAAATATGGATAAACGTGCTTCACCAAATTGTTCAGATAATTCTAGAAGCACAGCTCCTTTTATTTTCTGTCCATTTAGTCTCGAGCTCGATCACACTACTTTCATACCACAGCTACGCTACTTGCATAGCAATACGTAGCTCTACGGGAGCAGAAACTATATTACGATGAATTATATTAATAACTTGAAAAACTATTAAAATTATACAGTTTCAAACAACTGGTGGATATTCTCTACATATAATAAAAGAAAAAGTGTGTCTGTGTGTCTTTCGTTCGCGCTGCGCATAACCCACGGCTATGAAATTTGGTAAATAGGTGCATCTGGACAAGAGCCAGTGCACCTCGAAGCGATTTTTTTCCAAATTCGAATTCGAATTTTTTTTTTATTTTATGTTTTGTGACGAAATCGCGTCATTTTGAGACCTAATGGGATATAGGAAAGCGAGATTTTACTTTACACACTCCATTTTCCCATCGTCATGAAACGTAGGTACTTAGCTATTTTACGAACTTTAAATAAATTTAATACTTAAATAAATTTCTTGTTTCAATAAATCGATTAAATACGAATTTATTTAACAAAGGGAGCTTATCATCTTTTCAACGGGATATTTTCTAAAAAAGTTTGTTTTTAAATATGTACAGTTTATTTTTCTTTGATTTTTGGACACGTTAAACTTTCATCCTTGCGACTGCTTTTACAAAAGTAATTTTGGAAAAAGGATAATATTTTGTATTTTGTATTTAAAAAAAAAAAAAATTTTAACAAGCTTCCGAGTACACTTCTCACATCTTTAAAAATGTGATTTTGGCAACAATTTTCCTTTCTTATTATTGTTGATAGATTTTTTGATGAAATCGCATCATTTTGAATAGTTTCATTCTTTTAGAAATATAGGTTTGGCAACAATTTTTCATCGTATTTCTTATGTCACTGTGTTTAAGAGATTGGCATATTTCATTGTAATTTTTTTTATATATAATACATTTTTATTTATTTATTATTATTATTATTATTATTATTTTTTTATATATAAAGTTGTGCTTCAGAGTAAAATTTTGAGCGGAATTTTTTGTTTTTTGAGTTTCTTTCATTTTTTTTTTTTTTTTTTTTTTTTTTTTTTTTGCTTATCTCATTGTTTGTAAGATATTGAAAAGTTTTGTATGCTTTTTTTTCTTCAACGGAAAGTTGGTTAATTTTTTAATTAGGATAATTAATATTTATATTAAGGGATATAGCTTATTTCATTGTAATTTTTTTCTCTAAAAAATATAAGATAAAATATCATTAATTATACTTTGCTTTTCAGAATTTTTTGTTTTTTGTATTCTTTTATGTTATTTATTGCTCATTTCACTTTCTAAGATATTCAAAAGTTTTGAGTGATTTTTTAGTAAACAAAGTTCTTAACCTCCTTTATACCATTTGAGTTCTTAAGATTTTGCAAAGGGAAGTTTGTTAATTTACTTATTAGGATAATTAATATTTGTTTTAAGGGATATTGCTTATTTCATTGTAATTTTGTTATACGTAATAACTTTTTTTTTTATGAAGGTGTTCTGCAGAGTAAAATTCTACACAGTTTTTAAATTTAACGTTTAGTGTTACCTTCAGCCATTTTTCCGGTACATTTAAAAGCCAGATGTAGGCTGCCAGCGAAGCTGCTAGTATTTTATAAAAATTTGATTTTAATCTGTGTAAGGTTTAATAAAATTTATTTAAATTTCTATCTTTTCCAGACAGAGAATAATGAATCTTCATTGCAAATACAATTTGTATTTTTCATTTCATTTCGAATTTTGTATCCTAATAGCGTAGGTAAACACTTTTATGTGCTTAAATATGCTTTTCACATACATCCTGCAAAAGCTTAAAATTTTCCCCTCAAACTTTCACTCCGATAAGAAAATCGAATCAAAACACTCATTGAAGTAATATAGTATAGATAGGCAACATTTTTATCATTTGATGAAAAACACTTATGTGTTGGAGATTATTATTATTTTGTTTCTATTTCGTAGCATCGTGTAAAATAATGTCACCGATTCCACAACGTTTCCTTTTATTAAATCATAAATGCAAACAAGTATTAAGTAATGTATTAGAAATTATTTAATTACAGCTCTCATAATGAGCAGTTATTTTTAATTCCACATTAGTTACCAAGTAGAGCTCTTATTTTTAATTCCACTTTAGTTAATCTCATAGTTTCCTTCTCAACAGGTACACGCCCACAAAGCCATTCTACTGATTTCATTCAAACCAGAAGGTTAGATATAATACACAGAGAAGCCTTTTCAATAATGTCACCGATAATAATACCGAAGTGCAGCCAGAAAGGGAGCGGCAAAGCATGCTTTTAGCAGGCGGGACTTGAAGTCATTTTTAAAAATATCTCTACCTTCAGTTGTCTTGAATTTTGAATATTTGGTTTCTGGATTTTAAATGATGTTATAAATAATCTTTAAGCTCTTTAAGCTCAATCTGCTTTTTTGTTTGACTAGACTCGGTGACTTTTTCAAAAAAAGTCTAGGCGAGAGAGTAGTGAAAACTTTGTGCCAGCCTCTTTGTGGTAAGAACCATAGAGTTTTCGTGCACAATTACTTCAAGTTATACTGATGCAAGAAAGGAAAGATCTCCGATCATCTGCCCGAGTGAAATGGAGCAATCTCAGAGAAAAGTTCAACAGACAGGGCGTCATGGATTATGTCGGCGTCTGACTAGAGACAAAATCACTCTGATTTTTAAATCGATTTATCACAGGAACCGAGCACTAGCTGTGCTCATGAAGGATGAGGTGCAGTTTAGCACGTTTAGACAGAAGAAAGAAACACCGCTTAAAGTTGTTATCCGCGGCCTACCTGAAGACTCAACAGTTGAAGAAATTAAAGCTGAACTTATAAGAGATGGATTTCCTGTACTCAGCGTCTCGCAGTTTACAAGAAAATTAAATGGAACAGAAGTAAAGGTCCCAGTTTTCTTTGCTTTACTCAAGCGGAAGGACAAAGATAGGAGCATTTATAGAAGGAAAACGCTACTAGATCTCCGTGTCAAGTTTCGGCGATTTAGAGGTAACCGAAGAACGATGATATGTTTTAGATGCCATCGCTATGGCCACGTCCAGATTTTCTGTAATAATGCGCCAAGATGTCTCAAGTGCGGGCAGGGTCACCTGAATTACAGCTGCAAACTTGCCAAAGAACTGAAACCTATATGCGCGAACTGCAAAAATTATCATATAGCCACGTCGAAGATGTGCGAATTTCGACTGAAAATTCGTGAACTCACCACCAAGAAGAAACTGAATCCAGCGCGGAAGACACAGTCAGACAATTCCCCTCCGTTGTCTGAATTCCCAGCTTTGAAAGATGAAAATCAGTCTTCAAAATCCCACTCAGATGCATTACCTGCAATGTCGGATATTACGATGGATAAAAGTCTAAAATTAATTGCTCTTAAATTTTTAGAATTTGTGGATAAATGCAAGAAAATTGAATCTTCGCAAGAAAAAGTTCTACTTGCTCTAGGAATGGTAGAACAGATGATGAAAATTGATTTGTAATTTCTCCTTTTTTTACGGTAAGATGTTTTCACTAGTTTCGACTTTTAGTTCCAAGGCTTCCGATGGATGGCGCCAACTGATGGACCCTTTTGCCGAATGAGCTTTTCGACCATGTCCGAAGACCCTCCTCTAACTGTCACCCCCCTCTTTCCAATTCCGACTCCTCCCACTTACCCGTCCAAACCAACGAGATAATATACTGGTTATATGAAGTCGTTGGTTCAGACAAGGCCAACTTCTCCAACTTCTACGTAAGTTGGCCTTGGTTCAGACCATGGACCTTATAAGAAATAGACTAACCTAACCGGATTTTCTTCCTCGTCTGAGGCGTTGCCGGCTGTCACCTTGATCACATCCGGAGTAGTAGGGCCGACCTTGCAGAAATTTAACAGTGGTTGCCTATTGCAGCGTGTATAATCGTCAAGAAAAAGCTGGTTGTAGCGCCTCATATCACAAATTAGAATTTCTATGTAGTTTTACTTTTGAAATTGAGATTGATTTTTAAAAATTTAGCATATTTATCAAGCATTATTAACGTTCTAAATAATTATAAAGCTGTTGCATGCTTTATGACTTATGACTTACTTTTTTTCTGGTCATTAACTACTAAAGAGTTTTTGCCAGTAGATCGCATTAAAGTGCACTAGGCAAAGATGGTACTAGGGAAGTATCATTTTTCAAATAAATGGTACTAGGGAAGTACCAACACCCGTGGGCGAAGAAAATTCAGCTGCGTGAGCAGGCATATCTTAATACTTACGAAAGTAGGCATTCAACACAAAAATTGTGCAGTGGTAAGCAATGGCATTAAATTGAAGCATGTAGGCAGGTTCAGTGAGTTGTATGGCAAATGCAGGTGGTGAGCTCAATATAGCTAGTAAGAGTGCAGGATAAGCAATAGTGAGACATCATGAAAATGGCGCGAAGACAGTTTGAAGCTGTGAATGGCATAAGAGTTCAAAGTCCTTCAGAAGTATGCAGTAGTTAGATAGGCCGTAAAAAGTTCAAAAGTTCGTAGAATCATACGATAAAGTAAAAATTCATACAAAATAATTTAAAAAATCAAATAGTAACATAAAAATCTTGAATAAAATATTTTCTTGATTAACATAAGTATAAGATGCAACACAAATAATAGGATAGAGTCCAATTAGAGTTCAAGTAAATTTTAAAATTAAATTTGACAAGTTACCACCATAAGGAATTGTGATGAATTGTCCTTGGGCGTTTGACAGTATATTCAATGGTTGGATCATAATCCAACATTTGTTTAATTGCGTTATACTGACTATGCTTCATCTTCTCGAAGAAGTTGTGAGCTGTCATGAGTATACAGTTATGCACAAATGGAATATCCAGGTCGTTATGAATTATAGAGTTTCTCACGTACCAAGGTGCATTCACAATACTACGTAGAATTTTATTTTGAAGTATATCCAATTTGCGCTCAGTTTTATTGGCGATTGCCCATGCCGGCACTGCATATAGCATGATCGGTCGAATTAGAGATATGTAAAGCATTTTCTTTATTTTTAGACTGAGCTTCGATTTTTTGCCGATAATAGGATAAATTGCCATGTAGGCTGCATTTGCTTTGTTTAAGTTATAAGAAATATGATCTTTGAAGTTGAGAGATTTATCTATGTAAACACCTAAATATTTATAGGAATTAGCTACAGGGATTAGAGTTCTATCTAAGTAGATATCAGTATTAACGCTTAATCTTGTTTTGTATCTTCGATAGAGCACAATACAACATTTAGAGGCGTTGAGCTTAATTTTCCAAGTCTTGCACCAGTGATTGATCATATTGAGATTCATTTGTAGATTACTTAGAGCGAGCTGGGAACTTCTGGATTCAGTCAGTACTACAGTGTTGTCAGCATATTTGAGTATCTTCGTGTTGAATGGGTGCGGGAAATCATTGATATAAACATTATAGAGCCGGGGGGAAAGAACGGATCTTTGCGGCACCCCGTCTGACAGATAAGGCATCACCGCAGCGAACTTGAAAAGTCCTGTTTTTCAGATAGGAACTAATGAGTTTTACGAAACTGTTTGGAAGCATAAAATTATTCAATTTATGCAGGAGGACTGTATGACACACTCAATCAAAGGCCTTTTCGAAATCGAGATAGCATGCAGCCACCCCGTTTTTCTTAGTAAAGGCTTGCGAAACAAATTCCACCAAATTGAGAATTTGATGAGTCGTGCAGTGTCCACTGCGGAAGCCGAATTGCAGATCATCTATTAAATTGAGTCTTTCGAGATGGTTAGTGAGCCTTGAGCAGAAGATTTTCTCAAATACTTTTCCTAATGAAGGTAAAAGGCTGATAGTCTGTAGGAAGTGACGAGTTTAGGATCTTTCTTTGGTTTTAAGATATTGACTATTATGGAGTGTTTCCATTGCTGAGGGAAATATTTATTTCGGATGCAGGCATTAAAAATATTGACTATATTAGTAATACAACATCTAGGAAGAGCTTTAAGTGCTTCATTGCTAATCTGATCATAGCCTTTGGCTTTCCTTGGCTTGAGTTTGTGAATAATTTCTCTTACTTCTCTTGGTGAAGTAAAGGGAATGAATTTTGTTATAGGATAATTGTTAATACTGTCAATTATAAAATTAACTTCTTCTTCTTGGGAGTTGTTCTCAGGCGGGTGAGGTTGAAATATTTTCTCTAATTCATTAGCCATTATATTAGCAATCTCGTCCCCAGATTGATAGGAGATTCCCATGTGATGAATTGCATGAGTTTGAATTGGTCTGCTATTTCTTAGAGATTTAGCAATTTTCCATACTGCTTGATCTTGAGGATCCAGGTTTGATAGGAGAAAGTCCCATTTTTTGTTTCTGAATTCCATAATTTCTTGCTTGATTTTCCTGTTTAAAAAGTTGATGTGCCTTTTGGCACGAGGGTCTGCGGACCGCTGCCATTCCTTATGTTTTCTATTCTTCTCAGTAATAATATCTTTTATATATTTAGGAAGGGAGAGAAAATTAGTGCTTTTGCAGGGATAAGTCGCATTATTGATTGCATCTTTCATTTTAGTGGTGAATTTATAAATTTCATCTTCGATATCACCGCAATGATTATAATTATTTCTGCAATTATAGTCTTTCATGGTATCAGAGAATTGGGTCCAATTTATCTTAGTTCTGTGTTCCTTTAACGGGGGATAAAAGCCATAAAAGTCGAAGTTCACTGGAAGATGATCAGAATTTAAGTCCGTTATTACTTCTAAGAGAGGAGTATGAGGAATATTTTTAAGAAGTACAATGTCCAAAACTTTGCCATTTCCGTTAGCACCAAATCTTGTTGGAGAAGTGGGAGCAGCAAAATTGAGGTCGTTGCTAATTAAATAGTTATGTAAAATGTTTCCATTGCTATTAGATCCTCTAGAATTCCAAGCATTATGCTTTGCATTCAAGTCCCCTGCGATGATAGTCGGGAAGTTGGTGGAGGTTAAGATATCCAGGTTATTATTAGTCATCAGATTATTAGGAGGATTGTAAATAGAAATAAATAGGTAGGCTTCATTTAAAGCAGTATAAATGATAGCTGAAGTAAATTCGAGCAGACTATTGTGAGGAAGATCATATTCCGTATGCTTTAAGTGATTTTTAATGATAATTGTAGTACCACCCCATCTACTTCGGGTTCTGTCTTTCCTTATAATATTGTAGCCGTTTATTTTAAATTTATCGCAAGCTTTAAGGTGAGTTTCACCTATCATCATGACATCAATGTTGTACTTATCCAAGTAATCTTTAATTTCTTGATATTGTTTTATGACACCGTTCGCATTGAAATAGGAAATTTTTAAGAAGCTATTGGTAGCTGAAATCATCGCGTTTATATTGCTATGAGGTCTAAAAGTCATAGTCTAAAGAAGTGAAATATTCAATTGCGGCCATTCCGACCTCGAATTTACCCATGATGTTTTTTGCTTTTTTAAATTCTGTAAAGAATTCTTTCGCTTTTAGGAGTTGGGTTTTTATCCACTCAAAAAATGAAACTTCTTTAGCTTCGCTTTCTTGTATATTTTTGTTTTCCTTTTGAGTTTTCCAGCTTGGTTGGTTTTTAGTATTTTCTTTTTCCGTAGCTCCAGGGAGAGTAGGAAAATCTCCTTTATTTAATTGAAATTGTTTCTGTTCATGCTTTTTCTCGTTTTGATTGCTCTTATTGAAGACTCTTTTGGGTAGGTTATCCGGATGGTATTTACATTCCTTAGAGTTGCTCGGGTGGCAATCGCCGCACAGAATGCAGAGCGCTGGTAGTTTGTCCTTGTTCTTCTTACAGGTGTAAGTTTCGTGCGGTTCAGCGCATTTAAGACACCTAGGTTTGTAATGACATAGATCTCGAGTGTGTCCGTATCTCTGGTACCTGTGGCATTGCACAGGGCCAGGTCTGGATTTGTAAGCACGGACTATGACGTCTAATCCACAAAGTTGCTTTATTTGGTAGATTTGTTTACCCTTTTCGTTTCTTTTGACCTCGAGTAAGAATATAGGTAGTTTAACAATTTTTCCTTCTCGGAATCTTTCGAGCTGACGTATCTTTTCTACAGGAATTCCGTGTTCAGTGAGTTCTTTGTGAATTATTTCCACGTTTGAGTTTCTAGGCAGTTTCTTAATTACTACTTTGATTGGTTTTTCGGAATTAATTTTGTATGTGTGGAATTGCACATCTCGTTTGGCCAGAAACTCCGTGATTGCGCGATAGTCATCTTTATCCCAGACTTTGATGTTGAGCATATCTCCTGTGAGATTGCCTTTTTCTTTTTTTACTCCTAAATTTTCGATTTCCTCTTTTAACGTATCCCAGTTGGCTGTAAAATCTGAGAGAACAATTGGGGGAATATGTCCAGTGCTTTTTTTGGCGAGAGTAAATCCTGCGGACTCTGAGTTCGATTCCTGCTCCATGCGGTCATCGTCCTGTAGGTCATTGAACTTATTTTTCTGTACGGGTAGTTCAGCTTCCGATGAATTTGAATGCGTTCGTTTATGCGTGATGCGGGGGGTTTTAAACCCGTCGCTGTCAGTAGTAATTTTCTTTTTTTTATTCTTAGATATAGTCGAACGCTCTATATTTTTTGCATCGCTTTTTTGTGTTTTATTAGATGCTTTTGCCTTTAACATAGCATCGCTTTCGTTGTTATTTTCCATAATGGAAATGTTTGTTTGATTTTTATGCATGACGGCCAGATTTAAGAATGCGTCGTAATCTTGAATGATGCGTTCAAGTTCCGCTATACGTTTGAGATCATCGCTAGTTTTGTTTTCAACTGAGTTGAATTTAAGGAGATCAGCAATAGCTTGCTCTTTTAGGGTTGTGTAAGAGCTAATATTGGGTGGGAGATTAGCTCTCTCTAAGTGTATATTAATTCTACCGAAGGCTTGTTCGGCGGCTGAGATTTCATTATCTAAATTTTCGGATGGCTGACACTCACTCATATTTCACCGAGGTAAAGCATAGCGAGGGAATCAAAAAGCAAAAATAGCTTACCTAAATCCAGAGCAGCAGCTTCGGTGAAATACCGGAAGGCGTACTCCAAAGAAAAGCAAAAATATCCAAATGGATGCGCAGACGATGCGTTGAAAAACCCGATCTGGACGCGATTAAAAAGGCAACCAGCTCAAAGCAAATTCCAACTCAGAATATATGTACATTACATTCAGAATTCTGATATTATAACTCAGAATGCACAAAATGTATATCATGTTGCATGCTTTCAGGGTTGGATATATTCTTAGCTTCTCTTATTTTGTAAGGAAATTCGTAACTACTTCTTTTAGAAAATAATATTTTAAATCTGAACTAATACAAAATTTCAAACAAGCAGTTTTCTCTTGTTTTTTATTGGTGTAAATAAGTAAAGAATACTAAAATATTTAAAAACGAATTTGTGAAAGTTTTGTTTAAAATTCTAAATCGTGCTGCTTTTTTAAAATTATAGAAGAGTATTATAGCACAATTTCTATAAAGGAATTTTATTTCAATTATATTTCATAATACATCATAGTGATAACACTTTTGACTCCTTAAAAATTTTTATACATTTAATTCTAATATTAAAATTGTATTTAACTGTAATAATTAATTTTGCTTGTATTTTATAGAGATTATTTTTTAAATTTATATTTAGTTCTGCATGAGATTTTTTTAATTTACTGATAATTTAATTTATTAGCCTAAAGGGGTGGTAGCCTAGAAAGGCAGTTAGTTTCGAAGCGGCATTTTGCGCTGTTTAACTATAAATGTCCGTGTCTCCTTGCAACTTGTTGGTACCAAGTATTATCGCCTTGTATTGTATCTAAAGAAATTAAATAATGAAGAATCTGCATGAATACATGTATGTTTCTCGCATTCTGACAAAAACGACAGTATTTAAAGCCATCAAATTTTGAATAATGTAATCCTCCACCCGAACATGGGCATCTGGATGCCCGAATTTCGAATTTGTTTTAATCTATTTCATATTTTGTAAAACTTTAACGAACTTTTGATTAACAAACTCAACGAGTTAAGAGCGAGCACTGTAGGGAAATTAACAGTTTTATCTTCAGTGCGGAAATTCTAAAGATATGCTGTTTTCAAATGTATGGGGTATACGGGCGAAGAGAATGATATTCAATAAATAAAGGTAACACACAAAACTTTAAAAAAAAGGTTCCTTTTGGGCGTAATATAAAATCTGACTGCTTCTAGATTTTATTTTATATTTCCCTCCCCCTTCATTACGCTCAAATTGTATGCTCCGAATTTTATGAATTATTAAAATAATTAATCCACTTTAATGTTAATAATTTACTGTCATATAATCAAATAAATATGATCGTTTTGTAATATTATTACAGTTCGGAAAATCACTGCCTGAAAATGTCTATTAAATTTAAAAAACAAAAAATCAGATCTTGTTTAATTTTACCTTATTTTATTTCAAAGCATCACGTACTAATCTTATTTAATTTTACTTTATTTTTACGCAAAATTAGGTTCATAAATTTTGTGTTTAGAGTTTTTACAGTTTTAGCAAAGTAGAGATGTTTGTACAAAAATTACGCGTGAAAAAAAAAAAAAAAAAAAGGTGCGCGAAATGCATTATAAAGTGTTTTAATGAGGTATATTAAATCCTATCTGGAAAAAACTATGACTCATATAATCATACAATCATATATCATAATCTCTTCGCTATACAACGTATCACATTTAATAATTAAAAAGAGTTATGTGATACAAACGCCATAGGTAGTCAAAGTCCCCAGGACTAAATACTCATCCACACTTCAATTTATGCCAGACAGGCAAAGAGCTCTGGTGGCCAAGACAAATACCTTGCATAAAGATTTAAAAATTGAGTATATGCATGACTATAATTTCTACATTATGCTATAATTTCTACATTATGTAATTGCATCCTGCAATTAATGAATAATAGCATGAAAAGTATTGTGAACACAAAACAGTAACTATGTACTCCAATTATAACTTGATTATACTTTACTTTCGCTTAAGATTTCTAAATATGTATAATTCTCAAATTTTGCATGTTATAAATATTACTTATGTTTCGAAAAAACTTAATTTGAATAAACAATTATAGTAATATGTAAATTTTACGTTGTTATTTTAAAACTCACACAACTAAAGTGACTAAAAATCAAATCCAGTTATTATATATTTACTTGAGCACAAAATAAAATGTAGTTAAACACATAAAAGGTAACACACCAATATTGTAATTAGGATCAGACATTAAAGTAAACTGTTTTCTTTTCCATAGACAGCTAGCTACTCCCCCTCCCCTTGTTTACTTATCGTTTTGCCATCACATATAAGTTAATTACGAATATCAGTTTTATTATTATTACGAAAAGGTAAATCTGAGAACTATATATGTTTCTTCGTGTACTTTATACAAAGAAAATACTCAAACTCTTTCTGGAAAGCCATTGAAACACAAATTTCGATTATTCTACTGTTTTATGCACGTTCTAAAACATTCTTTTACATGGACATGAAGTCGGAAATGTAGACATTATTTCTCTGTAACTATTCAGTGCCTTTTAGGCCTTTCAGATCTACGCATACAAAATCAGAAAACACACTGAGAACTTGAAACCAGCTGGCGTCTTACCTCACTTCACTTAGTAAGGTAATAGTTTCCTTGCCCTCACGTGGCGTGGCTTATTTCCTTCCCCTGGCTTCACTTTCTTCGTACTGTAACAGCAGAGACGCCATCTCCATGGATTCGAACCTCCTTGCTCTACCCCTTGTAGAACATTCGGGTCATTTCCAAAGGTAATATAGGATAACCGAAAGATAAATCGAATAATGTACTTTTTTTAAATAATTTTGTAAAGGCCAGATAGAAATACTTGTTAACGTATTAATAATAACCTTTACCTTTACAGACACTCGCTTAAGGTTTCAACTACAGACAGTTTTTACCAATAGATCATGTATGCCTTAGGCCTTTCTGACTTGTATTAAAAGAAGATGTACTACTGGTTACATCTGTCACCCGGAGGCGTGGAAAACAATTGAAAAACTAAGGTTTGGAGTTGTCTGATCGTGGGGAAGCAAAAGTTTCCGCAAATCTTAAGTAGTAAAGCAATCATGAAAGTGGTCGCATTCAGTTTCTGCTAAGTAATAGTTCGGAGTTAATTAGCATTCAGTATTGACAGCACTTTGTTACAAAATAGGAAAACATTTAAGTTTGCCTTCAAATAATCAGTAAATTCCATAAACATGCACCAAAACATCAAAGTTCAATTAGACTTCGGTCAAAAACAGAAAGTTCGTAGAATAAGTAGAAATTTTCATTCACACAATATTACTTTGGTCAAAAACATAAAGTTCCAAAAATTAATAGAATTTCTGTGCACACAATAATGACTTTGGTCGCAAACACAGAGTTCATTAAATTATGAGGAATTATAACAAAAAAGTCATGTCGTAAAAAGAACGTAAAGTTAGAATCGTAGATACGCCCATGTAGACGTGTCGAAAACGAAAGTAGTAGCACAGTTTCCACCTCGAATCTTGGAAATAAACATAAAGTTTACAGTCTTGAATACAAAATACATGATAAAATACGAAGAAAAATGAACAATTTACATTTATTAAGATGCGTGTAGTGAGGGTCTTTTTACCACGCTTTCAATTGTGGGATCGTAATCACACAGACTTCGGAGGGAGGAGTAAGCTGAATTAGATAACTTTTTCAAAGAAATTATGAGACAAGATTAATATCTGCTGATGCATGGCCCTTACATTAAGATCATGCTGAATATCAGCGTTTCTTATAGACCAGGGAGCTTTCACTATGGAACGTAGAGTTTTTATTCTTTCGAACATCAAGTTTAGCATGCTCTGTTTTATTGGCGGTTGCCCAAGTCGACACAGCACAAAGCATGATAGGCCTAATTAAGGTGAGATAGAGAGTTCTTTTGATTTTGAATTTAGAAATAATTTAGAGTTCTTGCTAGTTATGATAATGCTATAGTGCACAAAAAGTCATATTTGCTTTATTTGCCCTGCTTTCACATTATAGGCGAAAGTGAGCCGATTATCAATAATAACTCCTAAATATTTGTAAGAACATTCACGAGGAACAAACTCATTCTTAATTTTGATCTCATTATGGATGAATACACTTCTTCTGTAACGTCTGAAGAGAACAACGCAACATTTGCGTCAGTTTAAATTTATCTTCTAATCCTCACACCATTTATTTACGATCTACGATGCTAACTTTTAACTGCAATTCATCCATGGCGAGTACTGGGTTGAGTGAGTCCGTAACGGCGACCGTGTCGTCTGCGTATTTCAACATTCTACAGTCAGGAAGGCTTGGTAAGTCATTAATATAGATGTTGAAAAGACAAGGGGCGATGACCGCTTCCTGTGGGATCCCACTATAAATTATTTTCTTGCGAGAAATAGCATCTCCGCGTTTGACTTGACAAGTCCTGCGATTAAGATAGGAAATAAGGAGCTGAATGAAACATACAGGAAGCAGGAAGTTGCTAAGCTTGTGGATTAGTCCTGCCTGCTACACTCGATCGAAAGCGTTTTCGAAATCGAGGAAGAACACAGCGACTGCTTTCTTTTTCTGAAAATTATTTGCAACATATTCAACAAGGTTAAGAACTTGGTGAGGAGTAGAGTGACCACTTCTGAAGCCGATTTGTGAGCTATTGGTAAGATCAAGCCTTTCAAGGTGGTTTGTCAGTCGGATTTTGAGAACTCTTTCAAAAACTTTCCCTAAAGCAGGGAGCAAGCTAATAGAACGGTAGCTGTTAACCAACTTAGGATCTTTACCTGGTTTGGGGATAGTTATGATAATGTTATGTTTCCATTGTTGCGGAAAATATCTCAGTTTTATGCAGGCATTAAAAATTTTTGTGAGCAGAACAATACATTTTCTGGGAAGAGCTTTGTGAGCATCATTGCTAATTTCATCAAAGCCTTTTGCTTTCCGCACTTTAAGCTGTTTAATAATTTGCCTTAATTCTTTTCGACAGGTGAGTTCAATAAAATTAGAGGGGTGCTGCTTTTCAGAGATTGAACAAAGAATTGAATTTCTTCTTCGAACTGAGTGTTTTCATCAGGGTGTAGCTTGACAACTTTTCCTAGCTCTTCAGCCATTAAGTTTGCAATCTCAACTTCAGAATGGTGCATAAAACCCATGGGATTAATAGGAGAGACAGTATTTTTTCCTGCTTGTTCTTGTATACCGGGCAATTCTCCAGACTGAATCCGGTTGTAAGTCCATATTTTCAAGTAAGAAATCCCATTTATCAGAGCGGAATACTTGGATATCGTTTTTAATTTTTCTGTTTAGATAATTTATGTGTCTTCTGTCTTGAGGATTTCGGGATAATTGCCATTGCTTCCTAACTCTATTTCTTCTTTTAATTAATTATTTAATTCTAGTCGGGAGTGCAAGATGATTTACAGAATTTCTAGGAGAACTGGCTTCGTTAATAGCAATTTGCATGAGTAAGGAGATAGAATTAATTTTCAGTATCACCACAGTGATTGAAACTACAATTTCAGTTATAGTCCTTAAGCTGGTCGGTAAATTTCTAGGAGCATACTTTTACCTTTACCTTTACTCGCATTTGGTACCAACTACTGTGAGGTATAACCAATAGATCAAGTATGCCTTAGGCCTTTCACATTTGTATCAAAATGAAAATGTACTATTAGTACATCTATCACCCAGAGGCGTAGAATGCATTCAAAAACTCTAAGGTTTGGAGTAAACTGGTCGTGGGGAAGCAAAAGTTTCCATAGGTCTTAAATTGTAAAGCAATCTTTTACCAAGAGCCAGAGTCTCATTCAGTCTTTGCTAGATATTAATTTGGAGTTATTGAAGAAGAAGCATTCTGAAATGCGAGCTCTTTGACACAAGATAGGAAAACGGTTTACGTCTGCGTTCAATTAATCAGAAATGTCCTTCATGCACTGAAACGTCAAAGTTCAATCAGACTTTGTTCAAAAACACAAAGTTCATAAAATTTTGTAGAATTTCCGCACGCAAAAGTCACATCACATGAAGACACGTTAAAAATGTATTCGCAGATACATGGGCGTATCAACGAAAAAAGTAGCAAAATTAGCTAGGAGCATATCATTCATTCATTATCGTTATTGCCGGAATATCGCTATTACAATGCGATGTGTCCGGCTCTTGACAAATCCGCCCGAAGGCAGCATGACGGTGAAAAGGCTGGACCATGGACCTTATAAGAGATAGACTAACCCAGTGGACAGGGCGCGCGCCACCGACATGTCGGCAAGAAAGAGTAGGGACGATCTGGTTTACTTTAACACTGAAACCTATGGCGTTTGTATCACGTAACTCTTTTCAATTATTAAATATGATACGGTGTATAGTGATGAGATTATGAAAGCCACAGTGTTTCCAAATAGGATTTAATGTACCTCATTAAAGCACTTTTTACTGCATTTCGCGCATTTTTTTCACGCGTAATTCTTGTACCAACCTCTTTATTTTGGTAAAACGGTAAAAACTCTAGGCATAAAATTTATGAACTTAATTTTACGTACAAATAACATGAAATTAAATAAGATTGATAGTACGTGATGCTTTGAAATAAATAAGATAACATTAAACAAGATCTGATATTTTTTTTTTTTTTAATTTAATCACCGTTTTCAGGCAGTGATTTTCAAAGCTATAATAATGATACAAAACAATCATTTATTTGATTATATAAACATTAACTTATTAACATTAAAGTGGAATATTTATTTTAGTAATTTATAAAATTCGGAGCATAAAATTTTCTGAGTGTAATGAACGTGAAAATAAAATCCAGAAGATTAAATTAATAAATAAAATAATTAAATAAAATCCAGATTAAAATAAAATCATAATTAAAATAAAATCCAGATTTTATATTACGCCCAAAAGGAACCTTTTTTTTAAAGTTTTGTGTTTTACCTATATTTTTTGAATATCATGTTCTTCGCTCGTAAACCACATACATTTGTAAACCGCATATCTTTAGAATTTCCGCACTGGAGATAAAACTGTTATTTTCCGTACAGTGCTCTCTCTGAACTCGTTGAGTTTGTTAATCAAAAATTCGTTAACGTTTTACAAAATATGAAATACATTAAAACAAATTCGGAATTCAGCCGTCCAGATGCCCATGTTCGGGTGGAGGATTTAATTATTCAAAATTTGATGGCTCTAGATGCCATGGTTTTTGTTACAGTGCGAGAAACATACATGTATTCATGCAGATTCTTCATTATTTAATTTTTTTTAATATAATACAGGGCGATAATATTTGATAACAACAATTTCCAAGGAGATGCGGACATTTATAATGAAACAACGCAAAATGCCGCTTCGAGCTAATAAATTAAATTAATCGTAAATAAAAAAAACTTATGCAGAACTAAAATTTTTAGAAAATTATCACTATAAAATACAAGCAAAATTAATTATTACGGTTAAATACAATTTTAATATTAGAATTAAATGTATAAAAATTTTTAAGGAGTCAAAAGTATTTATCGCTCTGATGTAATATGAAATATTATTGAAATAAAATTCCTTTATAGAAATTGTGCTATAATACTCATCTATAATTTTAAAAAAAGTAGCCCAATTTAGAATTTTAAACAAAACTTTCAAAAATTCGTTTTTAAATATTTTAGTATTTTTTACATATTTACATCAATAAAAAAGCATAAAAATTGCTTGTTTGAAATTTTCTATTAGTTCAGATTAAAAATATTATTTTCTAAAAGAAGTAGTTACAAATTTCCTTACAGCATAAGAAAAGGTAAAAAAATATCCAACCCTGAAAGCATGCAATAGCTCTATAATTATTTGGTGGTGTATTTAATTATGGCAAAGCACACGAGGGCTATCTGCCTAAAGGGAGGGATGCCTTTCGTGGAGGACTTTCTAAGGGAAACTGGCTCGTATACACGTTACACATGGGGAAAACCACGAAAACGCCCATGCAGCCAGCCCGTTCGCGGGATTCGAACCTCAGACCGAACTACCAGTGTTCAGCGACTTTACCGCTCGGCCGCTGGTGGGCCCTATAATTATTTGGAACACTAATTATGCTTGATAAATATGCTAAATAAAAATCAATCTCAGTTTCAAAAATAAAAATATGGAGAAATTGTAATTTGTGAAATGAGGCGCTACAACTAGCTTTTTCTTGACAATTATACACGCTGCAATAGGCAACCACTATTAAATTTCTGCAAGTTGTCCCTACTCCTCCAGATGTGATCAAGGTGACAGCCGGGAACGAGGAGACGAGGGAGAAAACCCATTTGAATTAGTCTGTTCCTTATAAGGTCCTTATTGCTACGTAACGGCATAATTCCTCACATACCAGTAATTACATAATTTTCATTATTTTCTAAAAATTTTAAAGATTACATTAATTAAAAAAAAGAATATTTTTTATCGCATTTACACTACGCGTACTTTCTATTTTCTCTTAAAAATAACAATGATGAATTGTTTATTATTGTAAATTAATATCAAATTCTTTACTTTAAATTTACATTTATAAGATTTAGGCATTACAAAAAATAAGTATAAGAAATTGTTTATATTTAAAATTACCATGATACAGTGAGCGAATTCTACCAATTGTTAAAACGATGTACAACGTCGTACAATACCTGTATCTCATACAGCTTCAATATTTTCAAAGATTTTTTAAGCTTTAGTATTTCTACAAATAAATTTTTTTTAAATTTAAATTCATATTGTGGAACATTTTAGTTTTATCATTTTTACAATTTACCTTATTGCTACGTAACGTCATAATTCCTCACATACCAGTAATCTAATTTCTCACAATGAAAGAAAATAATATAAGAAAATAAATACTACAAATATGGAGCACTAAGCAATGCTTCACATACGCACACATACACATATTATCAATGAACTCATATTATCAAGTGCGATCAGGATACCAAAACCTATGTATTAAAATACTGAAGTAAACATTACTTATAGGATAAAAGTTTACAGTTTTGCTACTATTAAGTAGATCGTCGGACTATCGATATTTATCGTAAGTCGGAAAGCATTATCAACATATCAAAACCAAACAATTAAAAATACAATTTAATTAACAAAAAAGATGTCTGAAATATGATTTACAATTAACACAACAATACAAATTTAAAATACACAAATGATACGTTAAACAGTGCACATAAAAAAGTTGCATTACTGCACGTCATCACACGCAACCTCGTTTTCCCTTGCACACAACAATCCGTATTCCCTCGAAAAACATCAAAGAAATGCAAAAACTCGGTGTCCATGTGCACATCCATCTATTTTCACTTGAAAAAAATTACAGAATTGCACAAACTCGCCATCGAGCACAACCTTGGCATTGCGCACCACATTGGATTTGCCCTTGCCCATGTACACACCGATCTATTTTCACTTCATAAAATCAGAGAATCGTAAAAACTCGGTATTGCGCACCACATTTGCTTTCCCCGTTATCACATCGAACTATTTTCACTTAAAAAATTCAGAGAACTACGCAAACTCAGCATCACGCACAACCTCAGCACTGCGAACTACATTTGCTTTGCCCATGTACACATCGATCTATTTTCACTTAAAAAAAATCTGAGAATTGCACAAACACGGCATCGCGCACAACCTCCTCATTGTGCACTACCTTAGCATTGCCGTGTACTTAGCGATCTCTTTTCACTTAAAAAAATTAGACATTGAATAAACTCTGCATTACTCATATACTCAGAAATCTGCTTTCACTTCAAAGAAATCGGAGAATTGCAGAAACTCGAGCATAAACAACTCCATTGATTCGAGTGATTTAAAAAAAAAAAAAAAAAATGTTTCCAGAAAAATTACACAAAATGAAAATAAAGCTACCAGAATAAAGTAACTACCGAACATCCAAATTGCCATATTTGACAAGCATCCAATATTTTTCTTAAGTCAATAATAATAAACGAAACTTACCTTCGGTCCTCTTCTTTTTTTGCACCCCATCATATTTTCCGCAAGCACCCCACCCAACACTCCATTCGTCTTCAAGCATAACTCTATGCACACTTCCCTACAAAAATTTTTCCAATCTGTCACCGTATTTTTAGTAATATGTAATTCCGATCGTATAAAAACATTACCGCACTTACCCAACCACATGTAGGTAACTCGCAAAACACCACACATGCTCAATTTACTTTTTGCAAACCACAAGTGCTGTCGAACAGACCTTGTAATTCGATGCTTACATTCGCCTCCAGTAACTCTACACATCCACTCAAAACCATCTATACAGTTCTTTCGCTCTACTAGTTTCATATCAGTTTCACAAACTGGGCATTTATATGGTCTTGAAATCAAACGTTTCTCCATACATCCCTCAATCATGCTTTTTTTACCTGTTCGTTCCAAGTGATAAAAAAAAAATCCAGATTCAGATAACCATCCATCCTGCAGCAAGCACCGAATCAGATACACACATTCTCTCTTTTCTGTATTTTGAGGAGTTACGGTTATAATATTTTTAAATCATGCATTCAATATTTTCAATCGTTTGGTATCTTAATAATACATTTGTGAGAGATAACTCATTGCGTTAAATGCTAACACTACCACCCAACACACAAAAGGTAGATTTGTAATTTAAAAAATCTCGCGCAGAACATTATAAACCTAACATTTTAACTCAGTTAAAACTTCATTTAAGTTTTCTTTAAATACGAAGATATAGCGTACTTGATGTGTAAGGTGTGGATATTATTTGTATTTAAGAATTTTTAATTTCATGTTTGTTATTTTGATGTATTCAAAGTTTTAAAATTTTTTGAACAAATTTATAAGTTATATAATATTGCATAAAATTGTTATTACACATTTGCCTATCATATTTTCTTTGCATAATGTAGCCATTTGGCAACAATAATAATTTTTTAAAAAACTGGAAAAAAAACTTAGTTTAGATTTTTTTTTGGGGGGGGTATTTTTCCTATTTTATTTGATATCCTTTCTAACGTATTTTTGACTTAAATTGGAAAATAAAATAAAAATAAAAATTAATGTATTTAAGGGCTAAATGATGATTTAGTCACCATTTAACTTTTCATTTCATAGGAAAAACTTTCCCCTCCCTTTTTCTTTGTTTCTTTGCTTGTTTCTTAATTTTGGAGGACATTATCAATTACTCTTTTCCTTTATTTTTCGAAAGCAAACGATAAAGCCTTTTAAGCAGAAATGCCTTAAATTTAAGAAACGATTCGAAAATAATCAATAATCAAACCATAAAATAGAAAAGCACAATAAAAGCAATAGTGCTACAGCAAATGCCTAGCCTATGTAAGCAAAACGGGCATACATTTCGAATAATTTCATCTTTTTGGCATTACTTCTCGTTTCTATCACTTACTTAAAATGAATTTGAACTTTCCTAAACATGAAACAATGCAAAGTGAACTTTCGTAAAGTAAAAATAGATGTATTTCCATTTAATATGTACTCTAGATCAGCAGCAAGAAATCGAAAACGTATAATCTATTAATTACATGTCATATCTTGCCCCTTTTTAGATACTGAAATAAAAAAATAATATAAAAAAGCCAATAGTTACATATTTTACTTATCTCTCTGAGAAGATACAACAAAAGTACGTATGAAAAATAAATTTTATCAGGCAACTCAAGCACATATGTATAAAATATGCTGTAAAAAGAGACATACAGTTTACTTTCTGCAAAGTTCTTGAAGTTCTATCATAAGGCTGGCCTTTTTCTCTTTTCTAAGCCAACGAAATCAAGCTTCTTCTTAATTTGTTTATGTGTTTTAAATTTTCCGTCGATTTATGTAACATGGAAGTATAACCTACTAAAGTAAATAATTTTGCACAGGTGTTACATTAAAAAGAACGTATATGGTGTATAATTTGTTCTATAGTATTTAATAAATACGCAGTGTCAAACATTAGCATAAAAGACTGCTTTGTTCTTTGTTTGCTGTTGTTTTTTATTTAGTCAAGAGTCATTCCCAGCTATAACATGTGCTTTTAATCTAAAAGTAGATTACATTTTTGTGGTGATGTTACGTCTATTCACTATCTATTTTTAAGAAAGTTGTGTCTTATCCTATACTTCGTAGGTGCCATCAGTTATCTATCTTTCTTCTAAAGTACAGCTACTGATACTTTTGTGCTTTAAAGTTTTAAAGCATGGGAATGAAATACCATGTTCTTACCAGTTCCACCTACTGTTGCATTTAGGGCCTGAGAGCTGTGGAATGCCGAAGAGAGGATTTCTCTAGACGAGAAGAAACTGGCGTGTTCAAGAATTTACTTGGAACTTGGAACTAATTGTAATACTCGTATGCAGTTATTATGAAATAGCTCTTTCAAGCTCCATAGTCTCCGAAGGGCATGACGAAAGCGAGAGTTCCTTAAATAATTTTCCCAGAGAAAATCACAGAAATAAAGTACAAAGGGAGAACACTTTATCTTCCATAAGGCAGAAACCATTGGCGAGAACTGGAAGCGGTGGCACACGCTGATCTATCTGCTGGTCGAAAAGGAGCAGAAGATACTAATCCTGAAAAATTAGTTATTTTGCGTAATTTTGTACTATCGCACCTACGTAACACACAGATTTTTGGAGATATTTCAGGTTCTGATGGATGTTGAGAAGTATCCTTCATTTGTTTCTTGGCGCAAAGTTGTTTATATAAAAGAAAAAATCGGTAGCCAAATGGTAGTGGATCTCCTAGCGGCTTTGGGAGCATGGGCCATTAATATTTTTAATGTGATTTGTCGAATTGAAGTTAGAATTCAGAGTAACTCCTAGTTATTTAACCATGGGGACGTACTGTATTAGCCATGGGGGTACACGCCGTGTCATCGGTGTAATGTGCAAGAAACATTATACTATCATCATTTATTTGATTTGATTTATTGATTATATCTTCATTAACTTATTAACATTGAAGTGGAATACTTATTTTAGTAATTTATAAAATTCGGAGCATAAAATGTAATGTAATGAAGGAAAAAAAGATAAAATAAAATCTAGAAGCACTCACATTTTATACTAAGCCCAAGAGGAACCTTTTTTTAACATTTTTTGTGTTACCTGTATTTTTTGAATATCATGTTCTTCGTCCGTAAACCACATGCATTTGAAAACAGCATATCTTTAGAATTTTCGCACTGGAGATAAAACTGTTATTTTCCGTACAGTGCTCGCTCTGAACTGGTTGAGTTTGTAAATCAAAAATTCGTTAAAGTTTTACAAAATATGAAATACATTAAAACAAATTCGAAATTTGGCCGTCCAAATGCCCATGTTCGGGTGGGGGATTACATTATTCAAAATTTGATGGATCTAAATACCGTCGTTTTTGTCACAGTGCGAGAAACATACATGTATCATGCAGATTCTTCATTATTTAATTTCTTTAGATATAATACAGGGCGATAATATTTGATAACAACAATTTGCAAGGAGACACGGACATTTACAGTAAAAGAGCGCAAAATGCGGCTTCGAAACTAACAGCCTTTCTAGGCTACCGCCCCTTTGGGCTAATAAATTAAATTAACAGTAAATAAAAAATCTTATGCAGAACTAAAAATAAATTTAAAAAATAATCTCTATAAAATACAAGCAAAATTAATTATTATGGTTAAATACAATTTTAATATCAGAATTAAATGTATAAAAAGGTTTAAGGAGTCAAAAGTGTTTATCACTAAGATGTATTATGAAATATAATTGAAACAAAATTCCTTTACAGAAATTGTGCTATAATACTCATTTATAATTTTAAAAAGGCAGCCCAATTTAGAATTTTAAACAAAACTTTCAAAAATTCGTTTTTAAATATTTTAGTATCTTTTACTTACCAATAAAAAGCATAAGAATTGCTTGTTTGAAATTTTCTATTAGTTCACATTTAAAATATTATTTTCTAAGACAAGTAGTTACAAATTTCCTTACAGCATTGGAAAAGCTAAAAAAATATCCATCCCTGAAAGCATGTAATAGCTTTATAATTATTTGGAACGTTAATTATGCTTGATAACTATGCTAAATTTTTAAAAATCAATCTCAATTTCAAAAATAAAAATATGTAGTAATTCTAATTTGTGAAATGAGGCGGTACAGCCAGCTTTTTCTTGACAATTATACAGGCTGCAATAGGCAAACATTATTAAATTTCTGCAAGTCGTCCCTACGCCTCCGGGTGTGATCAGAGTGACAGCCGGGAACGCCTCAGACGAGGGAGAAAATACATTTGTGTTAGTCTATTTCTTATAAGGTCCATGCTTCCGGGTCTTTGGTACACTGGTACGCGTAATGCGGCGCAGCACACCGCAGACACTTAATTGGCAGTATACACACTGCGGAGCTATGAAAGTAGCCTTGACAGCGCCAACACTGGCTCGGGCCCTTCTTTCCAATATGTTTCTCGATCATAATTTCCACTCCGGACATTAGAGTTTGCTCAAATACACTCATGTCCATAAATTAAGGATAATTCGGAGTCACGCGGAAATCGAACTCAAAAATAAATATATCACCTGTAAAATCACTACACACATCTTCAAGAATCATATGCAAATTTCAGAAACTAAACAGTTGACACCGATAGTACGTCACAATGACGAGAGTGTAAGAGAGGGATATATAAGGAATACAGACAAAAAAATAAAATTGTTCGCAGGCGCTTTATAAGCATTTCAGTGGAATAACCGAATAGTTATGACACAAAGGACGCATTTGGATAATTTTTTACGTGGTAGAATTATCGGCCGTCTGGAATGTGGGCGTACCCAACTGGAAGTATCAGACGAACTTGAAATTGCCCAGAGTGTCATCTCCAGGTTTTGGCAACGATTCCAAGATGATGGTAATGTGAGTAGACGTTACAGCACAGGTCGCTCCAGATTTACAACGCCGAATGAGAACCGGTATTTGGCAGTTACTGCCAAAAGAAACAGGCGGAGCACAGCCTAAGACCTGTCTCATCAGCTCTCTTCAGCCACTGGTACGACAATTTCAAGGCAAACCGTGTACAGACGCTTAGGGTAGGTTTGTCTATTTGCTTGTAGACCTGTCAGATGCTTTCCACTTACTGCAAATCACTGTCGCCTGCGGTTAGCCTGGATTAGAGAGCATGCATTGTGGATACCGCAACAGTGGGCTTGTGTGATATTTTCCGACGAGTCCAGGTTTAGCTTGCAGTCTGATTCTCGCCGGACTTTCATATGTAGAGCTCCAGGTACCTGTTACCACCAAGAAAACATCATTGAACGACACAGTTACGGAGGTGCAGGAGTGCTCGTTTAGGGTGGAATTCTGGGTTCCAGAACTGACCTGCATGTTCAAATTGGAACTATGACAAATCTATTGGGACGTCATTCTGGAACAACATCTACGTTTGTTTCGGGGCACGATAGGCGCACAATTTGTGTTTATGGATGACAACGCCCGTCCTCACCGTGCAAACATCGTAAGCGAATGCCTTCAATCGAAAGATATCACCCGTATGGACTGGCCAGCATTCTCACCGGACTTGAATCCAGTAGAGCACGTGTGGGACATGTTTGGCCGAAAAGTTGCAGCCCATCAACCTCCTCCTACATGTCTACCGGAACTTCGGAAAGCATTGCTTTTTGAGTGGTGTAATATCCCCCAAGATCAGATCGATAATTTGATACTCAGCATGCCTAGGCCTAGTACGGACTGTATTGCATCGTCTGGGAGACATACAATGTATTAACAATCATACCAACCATGTAATATTTTTTTTTTTAATTTGCTCCAGGGAGAAAAAATCGCTAATTTTTTTAATAATATCAAACAAATAGCATCCTTTTTTGCTCTTTACCTTTTGTTTAATAAATAAGCTTTACAAATAAGTCAAATTTGTTTTGCTTCTAACTCTTTTTTTGCCTGATTTTGCATTATCCTTAATTTATGGACATGAGTGTATATCAAACACGTTGAGAGATGGATTCAATTGAATCAAGAACAGTGGCATAGGATAGCGAGACTAGTGTCTTCTTAATTGGCTTACGCTAATGACTGAGTTGCAATTCTTTTTTATTTTATCAGCTTTGGCATTGTTAGGCAGTCCGCGAAGTATAGCCTTTACGGGTCGATTCTCCTTTAGTTAAATGATTTATACTCGGTCCCCTGATTTGTAAGAATTTGGGCGACCGAGCGATAATCGTTTTCATCTTGCATTTCTATTCTCAAATATTTACCCTTCATTCTGCAAATAGCCGTGGGTACTTTGGACTGCACTAGCGAAGTTAAAAATTCAAAATCCTTAGGGTCATTTGCAAAGTGAAGGAACTTTTTACGAAGTTTAAGTCAACAAAGTCCCTAATGGGTAAAATTGAAGTCGGCATGGAAGGCATCGAATACATTTCAAATATTGAATATGAGTTCTAATAACCATGCTCATGTGACAAATCTGATTGATGCGACGCATTCTTACTTAAGGATATCCCTTTTCAGTGCAAATGGTGTTTACTACAAGAAACTAGAATTAATGGACTTTTTATCGGCTCATGATATTGACATTATGTTGATAAGTGAGACTCATCTCAAGCCTTGTGATAAATTCAAAATCCCAGGTTATAGCGTTATTAGAAGCGATAGGCTCAGGACTTCTAGCGGAGGTACTGCAGTTGTGATCAAGAATCACGTTAAATTCAACACCATCAAGTTCCAGACGACAACGAGATTAGAATACACTGCAATTCTTGCTACCAGTACGACCAATGAGAATTACCATCATAATGTCAACGACTTTCCCTACCATACTTGAGGGCGATCTAAATGCAAAAGATCGCTTCTGGGGAACCAGGATGGGTAACAGAAATGGTAGTCTGCTTAAAAACTATATCTATATAAATAACTTATAGCTAGTCACCTCAAGTGAATACACTTTCTACTGTCGAAGTGGCGGAGACATACTAAATATTGCATTACTTAAAAATACTAGTCAGATTCCCTACTTAGAAGTCAAGAAAGAACTATCGTCACACCACTATCCAATAGTGTTTGATTCATGGACCTTATAAGAAATAGACTAACCCAAACGGGTTTTCACCCTCGTCTGAGGCGTTGCCGGCTGTCACCTTGATCACATCCGGAGGAGTAGGGACGATTTGCAGAAATTTAACATTGACTGTCTATTGCAGCGTGTATAATTGTCATGAAAAAGCTAGTTGTAGCGCCTCATTTCACAAATTAGAATTTCTACATATTTTTGAAATTGAGATTTATTTTTAAATATTTAGCATATTTATCAATCATAATTAACGTTCCAAATAATTATAAAGCTATTGCATGATTTCAGGGCGGGCTATTTTTTTAGCTTTTCCTATGCTGTAAGGAAATTTGTAAATACTTCTTTTAGAAAATAATATTTTAAATCTGAACTAATAGAAAATTTCAAACAAGCAATTTTCTCTTGCAATTTTTATGCTTTTTATTGGTAATAATAAATAAAAATAAGTAAAAAATACTAAAATATTTAAAACTAATTTTTGAAAGTTTTGTTTAAAATTCTAAATTGTGCTGCTTTTTTTAAATTATAGATGAGTATTATAGCACAGTTTCTATAAAGGAATTTTATATCAGTCATATTTCATAATACATCTTAGTGATAAACACTTTTGACTCCTTAATTTTTATACACTTAATTCTAATATTAAAATTGTATTTAACCGTAATAATCAATTTTGCTTGTATTTTATAGTGATTATTTTTTTAATTTATTTTTAGTTCTGCGTAAGATTTTTTTTTATTTACTGTTAATTTACTTTATTAGCTCGAAACAGTATTTTGCGCTGTTTCACTATAAATAAATGTCCGTGTCTCCTTGCAAATTGTTGTTACCAAATATTACCGCCTAGTATTATATTTAAAGAAACTAAATAATGAAGAATCTGCATGAATACATATATGTTTCGCGCACTTTGACAAAAACGACAGAATCTAGTGCCATCAAATTTTGAATAATGTAATCCGCACTAGAACATGGGCATCTGGACGGTCGAGTTTCGAATTTGCTTTAATCTATTTCATATTTTGTAAAACTTTAACGAATTTTTGATTAACAAACTCAACGAGTTCAAAGCGAGCAATGGTAACACTGTACGGAAAATAACATTTTTATCTCCAGCGCGTAAATTCTAAAGATATGCTGTTTTCAAATGTATGTGGTTTGCGGGCGATGAACATGACATTCAATAATTATAGGTACCACACAAAACGTTAAAAAAAAAGTCCTTTTTGGGTGTAATATAAAATCTGAATGCGTCTAGATTTTATTTTATCTTTTTTTTTCCCCCTGTATTACACTCAGAAAATTTTATGCTCCGAATTTTATAAATTACTAAATAAATAATCCACTTATGTTATAATTTAATTACTTAATGTTAATAATTTAATGATCATATAATCAACTAAATAATCGTTTTATAATGTTATTATAGTTTTGAAAATCACTGCGTGAAAATGTTCAATAAATTAAAATATATATATATCAAATCTTGTTTAATTTTACTTTATTTATTTCAAAGCATCACGTACTATCAATCTTATTTAATTTTATTTTTACGCAAAATTAAGTTCATAAATTTTGTGCTTAGAGTTTTTGCCGTTTTTTAGAGTTTTTACCGTTTTTTAGAGTTTTTACTGTTTTACCAAAGTAAAAATGTTTGTACAAGAATTACGCGTGAAAAAAATGCTCGAAATGCAGTAAAAAATGCTTTACTGAGATATATTAAATCCTATTTGGAAACACTGTGGCTTTCATAATCTCATCACTATACAACGCATCACATTTAATAATTAAAAAGAGTTATGTGATACAAACACCGTAGGTTTCAGTGTTAAAGTAAACCAGATCGTCCCTACTCTTTGTTGCCCACATGTTGGTGACGCGCGCGCCGCCCACTGGGTTAGTCTATTTCTTATAAGGTCCATGGTTTGATTTTCATGGCTTTTACCCTGACCTTCCTAGGAAACGCACTAAAGTGAATTGGACCAGCTTTACATATAAACTAAGGAACATGCCTTGTAACCCCCATGTGAGAGACAGCGGGGAAATTGAAAGTGTAATTTATTCGCTGACTTCTAAAATTCAAAATGCGATTAAGAGTTCTTCGTATTCTTGCAGAGATACCTTGAGGAATGAACTCCCTGAAGATATTTCTTGCGACATAAAGGAAAGAAACAGAATTAGGAAAAGGTTTAATGTTACGCAAGACTCTTCACTTAAAAGGACTGTAAACTACCTCAACAGGAAAATTCAGGCCGGCATCATGGAATTCAGGTCAAGTAATTGGGATAATCTTTTAGAGCATTTTAGCACTGATTAAAGCTCTATGTGGAAAATTGTGAATGCGATGAAAAAGATAGGACGTATCACATTGCTCCAATTAGTCACATGGGATCCACCCACTATTCTGAAGAAGACATAGCCAATGTGTTCGCAGAGAAACTTGAGGAGACGTTTAGGCCCAACCCCTCGACCAATCCCCAGCACGAAGAGGAGGTTCAAAATGTCGTTAACATGCTCAAAAACAGGGTTAATACGGATTATATAAAATTCATCTCCCCGAAAGAAGTCCATACTATCATTGAACATATCAATACCAAGAAAGCTCACGGGTTTGACGGGATCAGCAATCGTGCTCTGAAGGCCCTCCCATAAGGTGCATAGTGCTAGTTACAAACATCTTTAATGCTTGCAACAGGACGAGTTATTACTCTTCGCAGTGGAAACACTCGATTATTATCACTATACTGAAGCCGGGGAAAAACCCCTCACTTGCAGACTGTTATCGTCCTATTAGCCTTCTTCCGGCTATCGGAAAAATATTTGAGATAGCTTTAAACAACAGAATTACAGACCACCTAGAAAGATTGGATCTGATAGACCCGGCCCAATCTGGTTTCCGGAAACACCAGAGTACAACCCATCAAGTACTAAATATCGTTGAGTTTATCACGAGAGCTTTTTGCCACAAGACTGGTGTGGCAGCATGCTTCATAAACCTTGAGAAGGCCTTCGACAAGGTCTGGCACGAAGGACTGATTTACAAGCTAAATAACTTTCTTTTTCCTGTCAGCCTTGTGAAGTTAATCATCTCCTACCTAAAAAGAAGAACCTTTCAGGTGCGAGTTGGAGACTCCCTTTCCAGAAGGAATATCATTGCCAGTGGCGTCCCGCAAGGGTCTGTTATTGGCCCAAAATTATTCACTATTTTCGTTAATGATTTACCCAACCAATGAATGCTAAAACCTTGAAATATGCAGACGTCACGGGGATTTTATCGGAATCTAAAAGTCCCCAACTTGCTCTTACTAACCTACAGTTTAACATCAACATAGTATCTGCTTGGTGTCAACTTTGGAGAATTAAAATTAATACCGCGAAATGTAAAATTGTCCAATTCCGTCGCTACAGAAGAAATGTCACTTCGAACACGGATATCAAGATAGAGAATGATGTGATTTCAGTTTGCTCGTCCGCCAAGTACTTGGGAGTTACCCTAGATGATACGCTCACCTTCAAAGACCACGTAACCAACCAAGTAAATAAAGCAAACGGAGTTTTCATGTAGCTTTATACTGTTGTAGGTAGGAAATCGAAATTGAGTTTAAAATCTAAACACATGATCTATCTCACTATGATTAGGCCAGTTATGCTCTACGCCGCCCCAGCGTGGGCAGTTGCCAATAAGACGGATAGAAGAAAACTAGAAGTCCTTCAAAACATAATTTTGAGACCCATCACTAACGCGCCCTGCTTTGTACGAAATAGCATCATTCACGCAGAGTTGAAAATAAAGCTCATTCCTGAACAAATCCTCATGGAGGTGCACAACTTCTTCGAAAAAATGGATAATTCTCCAGTGCACACGCTAAGAGAACTCGTTAATTTTGGCCCTACGGTGGACAGCGTGGTGAAGAGAACTTGGTAATTATGGCCCTACGGTGGACAGCATGGTGAAGAGACCTCGGTCAATTCACCATAATGCGCAGTGGTGATGTAATATGTAAATAGTGTACATATGAAGTTGTGTTTTGTGCTCTATTTAACCAAGGACTGTGTTACTGCCAAAATTGGCTATTTGCTTGGAAGCAGGCTAGAGACTCTGAATTGATTAATATGTATAAAGGACTGTGTATTGTGTGATCTTACCACACCCACCGCTGTGGTTCTACTCCTCATTCGCTACCTTAAAAAAAAAAAAAAAAAAAAAAAAAAAAAAAAAAACAATAGTAATAATAATAATAATAAATCTCTCTCTCAGTAACCTTACGTTAGTATCCTGACCGAATGCATCATGCATGGACTTGAATGCTGGATGATTTTGTTTTCCAAGTACTAATTTTCTAATTTTCGTATATTCAGCTTGACTTTGCCACGGAATGATTGCACCTTGTTCTAATGTCACGCCTTCGGGCGAGGTGCAGTAGCACCTTAATGTACTAAAAACCGTGAATGGCCTTCATAGGCGGCACAGATTGAACTAGTCAAAACTCAAAGTACTTGTATACCTGAGGTGAATCAGACTTAAATGCCTTGGCTCTATGAAAAAATAAGGTCTTCTTTTTGACCCTTCGAGACCACCAGCGGCCGAGCGGTAAATTCGCTGTACACTGGTAGTTCGGTCCGAGGTTCGAATCCCGCGAACGGGCCGGCTGCATGGGCGTTTTCGTGGTTTTCCCCGTGTGTAAAGTGTATACGAGCCAGTTTCCCTTAGAAAGTCCTCCACGAAGGCATCCCTCCTCTTAGGCAGATAGCCCTAGTGTGCTTTGCCATAATTAAATACACCAAACACACGAAAAATAGACCTTTAGGAAGAGCTGGCAGTGGGGGGGAGTACCGGTTTCAGGGTGCTCCTCTGGACTTTCTTTCTCCCTTGGCTCGGGGGGGGGTGATTTTGCTCTGCTGGCTGAGTGGAGCAGAAGAGCATCAGAATTCTTGCTCCAAAAGGGAGGCAAACTATGGTTGCAAGCTGTTTCTGGTGTTCTTTGCTCTCCTCGTGCAACAAGATGGCGGGAGGCTTTTGGAACCCTTCACTATCAATTTTACGAGCTTTTTTTAATTCTCGGTGAATCTGGTTTTCACGTTTATTGAGAGATAATTTTTCTATTTTTTTGCTAGTGCTAGCTAAAATTGTTTCAGCTTGTAGCTTAGCTGGTTTGAGCATTGATTTTTAACAGGAGACTTTTGATTATTTTTGGCCGAAACTGTTTTATTTTTTTTAGATAGAATTATCCGAAACATATTTGTCTTTTGTCTGAAGATCTTTAGCTACGTTGACTTAATTTCTGAATGCATTCCTCCTCTGTAGGAGGAGTGCTGAATAATGGCAAGTTTAGGTGCTTGGCAAGAGAGGTTAATGTAGAAAGAGTTACCTGGGATTCTTGCTTCACGTACTTCAGGTCAAAGCTGGCTAGAGGCGTCGATCTTCTTGCTCGGCTGAGGTTTTGCTCCAATTCTGTAAATCTGGACTTCAACAGGTAGAGCTGCTTAATATGCATTAGTAGATTATCCGGATTGATATCGAGAGAGTTCGATGAATAAGGATCATTAGAATCTGAGACACGGAACATAGAATCAGTAGGCGTCGATCAAGGAGGTTAGAATACATGGAGATGGCGTCCCTGCTATTGCAGTACGAACAAAGTGAAGCCAGGGAAAAGGAAATAAGCCACTCAACGTGAGGGCAAGAAAACGATTACCTCACTAAGGGAAGTTAGGTAAAACGCCAGCTGGTTTCAAGTTCTGAGTGTGTTTTCTGATTTTGTATGCGTAGATGTGAAAGGCCTAAAAGGGACAGAATTGTTGCAGCGAAATAATGTCTACATTTCCGACTTCATGTCCATGTAAAAGAATGTTTTAGAACGTGCATAAACAAGTAGAATAATCGAAATGTGTGTTTCAATGGCTTTCAAGAAAGAGTTTGAGTATTTTCTTTGTGTAAAGTACACGAAGAAACATATATAGTTCTCAGATTTATCTTTTCATAATAATAATAAAACTGATATTCGTAATTAACTTATATGTGATGGCAAAACGATAAGTAAACAAGGGGAGGGGCTAATTCTCAATGGAAAAGAAAACAGTTTAATGTCTGATCATAATTATATTACAGGTTTTACCTTTTATGTGTTTAACTACATTTTAATTTGTGCTCAAGTAAATAAATAATAACTGGATTTGATTTTTAGTCAAATTTGTTGTGTTAGTTTTAAAATAACATCGTAAAACTTACATATTTTTATCATTGTTTATTCAAATTAAATTTTTTCGAAACATAAGTAATATTTATAACATGAAAAATTTGAGAATTATATATACTTAGAATAAGTAAATTATAATCAAATTATAGTTTGAGTACATAGTTACTGTTCTGCGTTCACAATACTTTTAATGCTAGCATTCATTAATTACAAAATGCAATTACATAATGTAGAAATTAATGCGGTTACATAAAGCAGAAATTATAGTAATTACATAATGAAGAAATAAAATGAAATGGTGAGAAAAGGAAAGAGGACGTGAAAAATCTGCCATCCTTTACGACTACCAGAAACAAAATTGGGTGTGGTTAGAGCACGTCAATCTTTCTAAGCCACGACTACTAAGGGCATGCTTTCCCCGTTTTTTGGCTTCACTTGGACTGCGTGCAGGGCATCTTCCATGAGTTCTAACCTCCTTGGCGTCGATGTATACATGGCGTCGGTCAGGCTTAGGGAGGCGCCGGCCATTGCTTGCGGCTTCGCATTGTTGGGTGGCGTCGCTGCGGAGCTCATTACTCGCACGTCCTTCTCCATTCAGAGTCACCCTCCGAATCGATGATCAAGTGAAGATCAGCTAGAAACTCAAAGACAGAACTGAAATTGGACGGCCTACTGTTACTGCGTCCTAGCTCGAACTAGAAATAATGCTGTCCTACTGGGATAGGTTTTTACCGGAAAGGTGTGCACAACTCGTTTTATTTACTGTCCATTTAGTCTGGAGCGCCATCACACTACTTTCATATCTCAGCTACGCTACTTGCACAGCAATACGTAGCTTTACGGGAGCAAAAATTATATTATGACTGATAGATTATAAAATAACTTGAAAAACTATTAAAATTATACAGTTTCAAACAACTGGTGGATATTCTCTACATATAATAAAAGAAAAAGTGTGTCTGTGTGTCTTTCGTTCGCGCTGCGCATAAGCTAATAGACCCACGGCTATGAAATTTGGTAAATAGGTGCATCTGGACAAGAGCCAGTGCACCTCGAAGCGATTTTTTTCCAAATTCGAATTCGAATTTTTTTTTTTTTTTATGTTTTGTGACGAAATCGCGTCATTTTGAGACCTAATGGGATATAGGAAAGCGAGATTTTACTTTACACACTCCATTTTCCCATCGTCATGAAACGTAGGTACTTAGCTATTTTACGAACTTTAAATAAATTTAATACTTAAATAAATTTCTTGTTTCAATAAATCGATTAAATACGAATTTATTTAACAAAGGGAGCTTATCATCTTTTCAACGGGATATTTTCTAAAAAAGTTTGTTTTTAAATATGTACAGTTTATTTTTCTTTGATTTTTGGACACGTTAAACTTTCATCCTTGCGACTGCTTTTACAAAAGTAATTTTGGAAAAAGGATAATATTTTGTATTTTGTATTTAAAAAAAAAAAAAAATTTAACAAGCTTCCGAGTACACTTCTCACATCTTTAAAAATGTGATTTTGGCAACAATTTTCCTTTCTTATTATTGTTGATAGATTTTTTGATGAAATCGCATCATTTTGAATAGTTTCATTCTTTTAGAAATATAGGTTTGGCAACAATTTTTCATCGTATTTCTTATGTCACTGTGTTTAAGAGATTGGCATATTTCATTGTAATTTTTTTTATATATAATACATTTTTATTTATTTATTATTATTATTATTATTATTATTTTTTTATATATAAAGTTGTGCTTCAGAGTAAAATTTTGAGCGGAATTTTTTGTTTTTTGAGTTTCTTTCATTTTTTTTTTTTTTTTTTTTTTTTTTGCTTATCTCATTGTTTGTAAGATATTGAAAAGTTTTGTATGCTTTTTTTTCTTCAACGGAAAGTTGGTTAATTTTTTAATTAGGATAATTAATATTTATATTAAGGGATATAGCTTATTTCATTGTAATTTTTTTCTCTAAAAAATATAAGATAAAATATCATTAATTATACTTTGCTTTTCAGAATTTTTTGTTTTTTGTATTCTTTTATGTTATTTATTCCTCATTTCATTTTTTAAGATATTCAAAAGTTTTGAGTGATTTTTTTTTAGTAAACAAAGTTCTTAACCTCTTTTATACCATTTGAGTTCTTAAGATTTTGCAAAGGGAAGTTTGTTAATTTATTTATTAGGATAATTAATATTTGTTTTAAGGGATATTGCTTATTTCATTGTAATTTTGTTATACATAATAACTTTTTTTTTATGAAGGTGTTCTGCAGAGTAAAATTCTACACAGTTTTTAAATTTAACGTTTAGTGTTCCCTTTAGCCGTTTTTCCGGTACATTTAAAAGTCAGGCGTAGGCTGGCAGCGAAGCTGCTAGTACTTTATAAAAATTTGATTTTCATCTGTGTAAGGTTTAATAAAATTTATTTAAAATTCTATCTTTTCTACATAGAGAATAGTGAATCTTCATTGCGAATACAATTTGTATTTTTCATTTCATTTCGAATTTTGTATTCTAATAGCGTAGGTAAGCACTTTTATGTGCTTAAATATGTGTTCACATACATCCTGGAAAAGCTTAAAATTTTCCCCTCAAACTTTCACTCCGATAAGAAATCGAATCAAAACACTCATTGAAGCAATATAGTATGGATAAGCAACATTTTTATCATTTGATGAAAAACACTTATGTGTTGGAGAATTTTTTTTTTTTTTTTTTTTTTTGTTGTTGTTGTTTGTTTGTTTCTATTTCTTAACATCGTGTAAAATAATGTCACCGATTCCACAACGTTTCCTTTTTTTAAATCATAAATGCAAACAAGTATCAAGTAAAGTATTAGAAATTATTTAATTACAGCTCTCATAATGAGCAGTTATTTTTATTCCACATTAGTTACCAAGTAGAGCAGTTATTTTTAATTCCACATTAGTTACCAAGTAGAGCAGTTATTTTTAATTCCACATTAGTTACTCTCATAGTTTCCTTCTCAACAGGTACACGCCCACAAAGTCATTCTACTGATTTCATTCAAACCAGAAGGTTAGATATAATACACAGAGAAGCCTTTGCAGTCGAAGTGCAGCCAGAAAGGGAGCGGCAAAGCATGCTTTTAGCAGGCGGGACTTGAAGTCATTTTTAAAAATACCTCTACCTTCGGTTGTCTTGAATTTTGAATATTTTGTTTCTGGATTTTAAATGATGTTATAAATAATCTTTAAGCTCTTTAAGCTCAATCTGCTTTTTTGCAAGACAATTAAGCAAATATCTTTATAATTGTTTGACTAGACTCGGTGACTTTGTCAAAAAAAGTCTAGGCGAGAGAGTAGTGAAAACTTTGTGCCAGCCTCTTTGTGGTAAGAACCATAGAGTTTTCGTGCACAATTACTTCAGTAGTTATACTGATGCAAGAAAGGAAAGACCTCCTCCGATCATCTGCCCGAGTGAAATGGAGCAATCTCAGAGAAAAGTTCAACAGACAGGGCGTCATGGATTATGTCGGCGTCTGACTAGAGACAAAATCACTTTGATTTTTAACTCGATTTATCACAGGAACCGAACAGAAGGATGAGGTGCAGTTTAGCACGTTTAGACAGAAGAAAGAAACACCGCTTAAAGTTGTTATCCGCGGCCTACCTGAAGACTCAGCAGTTGAAGAAATTACAGCTGAACTTATAAGAGATGGATTTCCTGTACTCAGCGTCTCGCAGTTTACAAGAAAAATAAATGGAACAGCAGTAAAGGTCTCAGTTTTCTTTGCTTTACTCAAGCGGAAGGACGAAGATAGGAGCATTAACAGAAGGAAAACACTACTAGATCTCCGGGTCAAGTTTCGACGATTTAGAGGTAACCGAAGAACAACGATATGTTTTAGATGCCACTGCCAGATTTTCTGTAATAATGCGCCAAGATGTCTCAAGTGCGGGCAGGGTCACCTGAACTACAACTGCAAACTTGCCAAACAACTGAAACTTATACGTTATAAAGCTGCAAAAAGGATCATACAGCCACGTCGAAGATGTGCGAATTTCGACTGAAAATTCGTGAACTCACCACCAAGAAGAAACTGAATCCAGCGCGGAAGACACAGTCAGACAATTCCCCTCCGTTGTCTGAATTCCCAGCTTTGAAAGATGAAAATCAGTCATCAAAATACCACTCAGATGCATTTCCTGCCATGTCGGATATTACGATGGATAAAAGTCTACAATTAATTGCTCTTAAATTTTAAGAATTTGTGGATAAATGCAAGAAAATTGAATCTCCGCAAGAAAAAGTTCTACTTGCTCTAGGAATGGTAGAACAGACGATGAAAATCGATTTGTAATTTCTCCTTTTTTTACGGTAAGATGTTTTCACTAGTTTCGACTTTTAGTTCCAAGGCTTCCGATGGATGGCGCCAACTGATAGAACCTTTTGCCGAATGCGCTTTTCGACCATGTCCGAAGACCCTCCTCTAACTGTCACCCCCCTCTTTCCAATTCCGACTCCTCCCACTTACCCGTCCAAACCAACAAGATAATATACTGGTTATATGAAGTCGTTGGTTCAGACAAGGCCAACTTACGTAGAAGTTCAGACCGTTACGTAGTGGTTCCGACCATGGACCTTATAAGAAATAGACTAACCTAACCGGATTTTCTTCCTCGTCTGAGGCGTTGCCGGCTGTCACCTTGATCACATCCGGAGTAGTAGGGCCGACCTTGCAGAAATTTAACAGTGGTTGCCTATTGCAGCGTGTATAATTGTCAAGAAAAAGCTGGTTGTAGCGCCTCATTTCACAAATTAGAATTTCTGCATAGTTTTACATTTGAAATTGAGATTGATTTTTAAAAATTTAGCATATTTATCAAGCATTATTAACGTTCTAAATAATTATAAAGCTATTGCATGCTTTATTACTAATGACTTACTTTTTTTCTGGTCATTAACTACTAAAGAGTTTTTGCCAGTAGATCGCATTAAAGTGCACTAGGCAAAGATATTTTCAAATAAATGGTACTAAGGAAGTACCAACACCCGTGGGCGAAGAAAATTCAGCTGCGTGAGCAGGCATATCATAATACTTACGAAAGTAGGCGTTCATCATAACAATTGTGCAGTGGTAAGCAATGGCATTAAATTGAAGCATGTAGGCAGGTTCAGTGAGGTGTATGGCAAATGCAGGTGGTGAGCTCAATATAGCTAGTAAGAATGCAGGATAAGCAACAGTGAGACATCATGAAAATGGCGCGAAGACAGTTTGAAGCTGTGAATGGCATAAGAGTTCAAAGTCCTTCAGAAGTATGCAGTAGTTAGATAGGCCGTAAAAAGTTCAAAAGCTCGTAGAATCATACGATAAAGTAAAAATTCATACAAAATAATTTAAAAAATGAAATAGTAACATAAAAATCTTGAATAAAATATTTTCTTGATTAACATAAGTATAAGATGCAACACAAATAATAGGATAGAGTCCAATTAGAGTTCAAGTAAATTTTAAAATTAAATTTTACAAGTTACCACCATAAGGAATTGTGATGAATTGTCCTTGGGCGTTTGACAGCATATTCAATGGTTGGATCATAATCCAACATTTGTTTAATTGCGTTATACTGACTATGCTTCATCTTCTCGAAGAAGTTGTGAGCTGTCATGAGTATAAAGTTATGCACAGATGGAATATCCAGGTCGTTATGAATTATAGAGTTTCTCACGTACCAAGGTGCATTCACAATGCTACGTAGAATTTTATTTTGAAGTATATCCAATTTTTTGCGCTCAGTTTTATTGGCGATTGCCCATGCCGGCACTGCATATAGCATGATCGGTGGAATTAGAGATATGTAAAGCATTTTCTTTATTTTTAGACTGAGCTTCGATTTTTTGCCGATAATAGGATAAATTGACATGTAGGCTGCATTTGCTTTGTTTAAGTTATAAGAAATATGATTTTTGAAGTTGAGAGATTTATATATGTAAACACCTAAATATTTATAGGAATTAGCTACAGGGATTAGAGTTCTATCTAAGTAGATATCAGTATTAACTCTTAATCTTGTTTTGTATCTCCGATAAAGCACAATACAACATTTAGAGGCGTTGAGCTTAATTTTCCAAGTCTTGCACCAGTGATTGATCATATTGAGATGCATTAGTAAATTACTTAGAGCGAGCTGGGGACTTCTGGATTCAGTCAGTACTACAGTGTCGTCAGCATATTTGAGTATCTTCGTGTTGAATAGGTGCGGGAAATCATTGATATATACATTATAGAGCCGGGGGGGAAAGAACGGATCCTTGCGGCACCCTGCTATGAATTCTTTTTCTGACAGATAAGGCGTCACCGCAGCGAACTTGAAAAGTCCTGTTTTCCAGATAGGAACTAATGAGTTTTACGAAACTGTTTGAAAGCATAAAATTATTCAATTTATGCAGGAGGCCTGCATGCCACACTCTATCAAAGGCCTTTTCGAAATCGAGATAGCATGCAGCCACCCCGTTTTTCTTAGTAAAGGCTTGCAAAACAAATTCCACCAAATTGAGAATTTGATCAGTCATGCAGTGTCCACTGCGGAAGCCGAATTGCAGATCATCTATTAAATTGAGTCTTTCGAGATGGTTAGTGAGCCTTGAGCAGAAGATTTTCTCAAATACTTTTCCTAATGAAGGTAAAAGGCTGATAGTCTGTAGGAAGTGACGAGTTTAGGATCTTTCTTTGGTTTTAAGATATTGACTATTATGGAGTGTTTCCATTGCTGAGGGAAATATTTATTTCGGATGCAGGCATTAAAAATATTGACTATATTAGTAATACAACATCTAGGAAGAGCTTTAAGTGCTTCATTGCTAATCTGATCATAGCCTTTGGCTTTCCTTGGCTTGAGTTTGTGAATAATTTCTCTTACTTCTCTTGGTGAAGTAAAGGGAATGAATTTTGTTATAGGATAATTGTTAATACTGTCAATTATAAAATTAACTTCTTCTTCTTGGGAGTTGTTCTCAGGCGGGTGAGGTTGAAATATTTTCTCTAATTCATTAGCCATTATATTAGCAATCTCGTCCCCAGATTGATAGGAGATTCCCATGTGATGAATTGCATGAGTTTGAATTGGTCTGCTATTTCTTAGAGATTTAGCAATTTTCCATACTGCTTGATCTTGAGGATCCAGGTTTGATAGGAGAAAGTCCCATTTTTTGTTTCTGAATTCCATAATTTCTTGCTTGATTTTCCTGTTTAAAAAGTTGATGTGCCTTTTGGCACGAGGGTCTGCGGACCGCTGCCATTCCTTATGTTTTCTATTCTTCTCAGTAATAATATCTTTTATATATTTAGGAAGGGAGAGAAAATTAGTGCTTTTGCAGGGATAAGTCGCATTATTGATTGCATCTTTCATTTTAGTGGTGAATTTATAAATTTCATCTTCGATATCACCGCAATGATTATAATTATTTCTGCAATTATAGTCTTTCATGGTATCAGAGAATTGGGTCCAATTTATCTTAGTTCTGTGTTCCTTTAACGGGGGATAAAAGCCATAAAAGTCGAAGTTCACTGGAAGATGATCAGAATTTAAGTCCGTTATTACTTCTAAGAGAGGGGTATGAGGAATATTTTTAAGAAGTACAATGTCCAAAACTTTGCCATTTCCGTTAGCACCAAATCTTGTTGGAGAAGTGGGAGCAGCAAAATTGAGGTCGTTGCTAATTAAATAGTTATGTAAAATGTTTCCATTGCTATTAGATCCTCTAGAATTCCAAGCATTATGCTTTGCATTCAAGTCCCCTGCGATGATAGTCGGGAAGTTGGTGGAGGTTAAGATATCCAGGTTATTATTAGTCATCAGATTATTAGGAGGATTGTAAATAGAAATAAATAGGTAGGCTTCATTTAAAGCAGTATAAATGATAGCTGAAGTAAATTCGAGCAGACTATTGTGAGGAAGATCATATTCCGTATGCTTTAAGTGATTTTTAATGATAATTGTAGTACCACCCCATCTACTTCGGGTTCTGTCTTTCCTTATAATATTGTAGCCGTTTATTTTAAATTTATCGCAAGCTTTAAGGTGAGTTTCACCTATCATCATGACATCAATGTTGTACTTATCCAAGTAATCTTTAATTTCTTGATATTGTTTTATGACACCGTTCGCATTGAAATAGGAAATTTTTAAGAAGCTATTGGTAGCTGAAATCATCGCGTTTATATTGCTATGAGGTCTAAAAGTCATAGTCTAAAGAAGTGAAATATTCAATTGCGGCCATTCCGACCTCGAATTTACCCATGATGTTTTTTGCTTTTTTAAATTCTGTAAAGAATTCTTTCGCTTTTAGGAGTTGGGTTTTTATCCACTCAAAAAATGAAACTTCTTTAGCTTCGCTTTCTTGTATATTTTTGTTTTCCTTTTGAGTTTTCCAGCTTGGTTGGTTTTTAGTATTTTCTTTTTCCGTAGCTCCAGGGAGAGTAGGAAAATCTCCTTTATTTAATTGAAATTGTTTCTGTTCATGCTTTTTCTCGTTTTGATTGCTCTTATTGAAGACTGTTTTGGGTAGGTTATCCGGATGGTATTTACATTCCTTAGAGTTGCTCGGGTGGCAATCGCCGCACAGAACGCAGAGCGCTGGTAGTTTGTCCTTGTTCTTCTTACAGGTGTAAGTTTCGTGCGGTTCAGCGCATTTAAGACACCTAGGTTTGTAATGACATAGATCTCGAGTGTGTCCGTATCTCTGGTACCTGTGGCATTGCACAGGGCCAGGTCTGGATTTGTAAGCACGGACTATGACGTCTAATCCACGAAGTTGCTTTATTTGGTAGATTTGTTTACCCTTTTCGTTTCTTTTGACCTCGAGTAAGAATATAGGTAGTTTAACAATTTTTCCTTCTCGGAATCTTTCGAGCTGACGTATCTTTTCTACAGGAATTCCGTGTTCAGTGAGTTCTTTGTGAATTATTTCCACGTTTGAGTTTCTAGGCAGTTTCTTAATTACTACTTTGATTGGTTTTTCGGAATTAATTTTGTATGTGTGGAATTGCACATCTCGTTTGGCCAGAAACTCCGTGATTGCGCGATAGTCATCTTTATCCCAGACTTTGATGTTGAGCATATCTCCTGTGAGATTGCCTTTTTCTTTTTTTACTCCTAAATTTTCGATTTCCTCTTTTAACGTATCCCAGTTGGCTGTAAAATCTGAGAGAACAATTGGGGGAATATGTCCAGTGCTTTTTTTGGCGAGAGTAAATCCTGCGGACTCTGTGTTCGATTCCTGCTCCATGCGGTCATCGTCCTGTAGGTCATTGAACTTATTTTTCTGTACGGGTAGTTCAGCTTCCGATGAATTTGAATGCGTTCGTTTATGCGTGATGCGGGGGGTTTTAAACCCGTCGCTGTCAGTAGTAATTTTCTTTTTTTTATTCTTAGATATAGTCGAACGCTCTATATTTTTTGCATCGCTTTTTTGTGTTTTATTAGATGCTTTTGCCTTTAACATAGCATCACTTTTGTTGTTATTTTCCATAATGGAAATGTTTGTTTGATTTTTATGCATGACGGCCAGATTTAAGAATGCGTCGTAATCTTGAATGATGCGTTCAAGTTCCGCTATACGTTTGAGATCATCGCTAGTTTTGCTTTCAACTGAGTTGAATTTAAGGAGATCAGCAATAGCTTGCTTTTTTAGGGTTGTGTAAGAGCTAATATTGGGTGGGAGATTAGCTCTCTCTAAGTGTATATTAATTCTACCGAAGGCTTGTTCGGCGGCTGAGATTTCATTATCTAAATTTGCGGATGGCTGACACTCACTCATATTTCACCGAGGTAAAGCATAGCGAGGGAATCAAAAAGCAAAAATATCTTACCTAAATCCAGAGCAGCAGCTTCGGTGAAATACCGGAAGGCGTACTGCAAAGAAAAGCAAAAATATCCAAATGGATGCGCAGACGATGCGTTGAAAAACCCGATCTGGACGCGATTAAAAAGGCAACCAGCTCAAAGCAAATTCCAACTCAGAATATATGTACATTACATTCAGAATTCTGATATTATAACTCAGAATGCACAAAATGTATATCATGTTGCATGCTTTCAGGGTTGGATATATTCTTAGCTTTTCTTATTTTGTAAGGAAATTTGTAACTACTTCTTTTAGAAAATAATATTTTAAATCTGAACTAATACAAAATTTCAAACAAGCAGTTTTCTCTTGTTTTTTATTGGTGTAAATAAGTAAAGAATAATAAAATATTTAAAAACGAATTTTTGAAAGTTTTGTTTAAAATTCTAAATTGTGCTGCTTTTTTAAAATTATAGAGGAGTATTATAGCACAATTTCTATAAAGGAATTTTATTTCAATTATATTTCATAATACATAATAGTGATAACACTTTTGACTCCTTAAAAATTTTTATACATTTAATTCTAATATTAAAATTGTATTTAACTGTAATAATTAATTTTGCTTGTATTTTATAGAGATTATTTTTTAAATTTATATTTAGTTCTGCATGAGATTTTTTTAATTTACTGATAATTTAATTTATTAGCCTAAAGGGGTGGTAGCCTAGAAAGGCAGTTAGTTTCGAAGCGGCATTTTGCGCTGTTTAAATATAAATGTCCATGTGTCTTTGCAACTTGTTGGTACCAAGTATTATCTCAGGGAGCAAGCTAATAGAACGGTAGCTGTTAACCAACTTAGGATCTTTACCTGGTTTGGGGATAGTTATGATAATGCTATGTTTCCATTGTTGCGGAAAATATCTCAGTTTTATGCAGGCATTAAAAATTTTTGTGAGCAGAACAATACATTTTCTGGGAAGAGCTTTGTGAGCATCATTGCTAATTTCATCAGAGCCTTTTGCTTTCCACACATTAAGCTGTTTAATAATTTGCCTTAATTCTTTTCCGCAGGTGAGTTCAATAAAATTGCTTTTCAGAGATTGAACAAAGAACTGAATTTCTTCTTCGAACTCAGTGTTTTCATCAGGGTGTAGCTTGACAACTTTTCCTAGCTCTTCAGCCATTAAGTTTGCAATCTCAACTTCAGAGTGGTGCATAAAACCCATGTGATTAATAGGAGAGACAGTATATTTTCCTGTTTGTTCTTAGATACCGGGCAATTCTCCAGACTGAATCCGGTTGTAAGTCCATATTTTCAAGTAAGAAATCCCATTTATCAGAGTGGAATACTTGGATATCGTTTTTAATTTTTCTGTGTAGATAATTTATGTGTCTTCTGTCTTGAGGATTTCGGGATAATTGCCATTGCTTCGTAACTCTATTTCTTCTTTTAATTAATTCTTTAATTCTAGTCGGTAGTGCAAGATGATTTACAGAATTTCTAGGAGAACTGGCTTCGTTAATAGCAATTTGCATTTTATGAGTAAGGAGATAGAATTAATTTTCAGTATCACCACAGTGATTGAAACTACAATTTCAGTTATAGTCCTTAAGCTGGTCGGTAAATTTCTAGGAGCATACTTTTACCTTTACTTTTACTCGCATTTGGTACCAACTACTGTGAAGTATATCCAATAGATCAAGTATGCCTTAGGCCTTTCACATTTGTATCAAAATGAAAATGTACTATTGGTACATCTATCACCCAGAGGCGTAGAATGCATTAAAAAACTCTAAGGTTTGGAGTAAACTGGTCGTGGAGAAGCAAAAGTTTCCATAGATCTTAAATTGTAAAGCAATCTTTTACCTAGCACCAGAGTCGCATTCAGTGTTTGCTAGATATTAATTCGGAGTTATTGAAGAAGAAGCATTCTGAAATGCGAGCTCTTTGACACAAGATAGGAAAACAGTTTACGTCTGCGTTCAATTAATCAGAAATGTCCTTCATGCACTGAAACGTCAAACTTCAATCAGACTTTGGTCAAAAACACAAAATTCATAAAAATTAGTAGGATTTTCATTGACACACAGTTGTCTTTGGTCAAAAACACAAAGTTCATAAAATTTTGTAGAATTTCCGGACTCAAAAGTCACATCACATGAAGACACGTTAAAAATGTATTCGCAGATACATGGGCCTATCAACGAAAAAAGTAGCAAAATTATTTAGGAGCATCTCATTCATTCATTATCGTTATTGCTGGAATATCGCTATTACAATGCGATGTGTCCGGCTCTTGACAAATCGACCGAAGGCAGCATGACGGTGAAAAGTCTGAACCATGGACCTTATAAGAGCCATGGCTTCCATGGCTGATCAGTCGTGATGTCACGCTGTCGATCCTTCCTCGGCAGGGGGGGCCCAAGAGCGATGCGCAGTGCAGGGAGAAAGTTATGCCACATACGCATGACGTCATGTGGGTGACAGCGTTAGTTCTTGGCGTTTGTTTACTTTCGTTGCATCAACAGTTTGATATGATTTGTGTTGTTAATTTGCTATTATACCTAGGCGGAAGTGTCAAATTGTGCTATAGCGTTGTGTCAGAATTATACACGTTAATACATTTCTTGGCGGAAAACACTCTTTACAACCAGATAAAATAACTATTTTTTTAATGAATTTATGTAGTTTTCATGCATAACTGTGATGTAATTTTACATTTATTTTTCATTTTACTGCTATTTTACCTTTAAATTGAAAAATTTCTCATTTTAAATAATTTTTTATCATAATCTTCATTTTGTGTATGAGACATCGTAGTGAGATATTTAAACTCAGTGTCATGTTTACCAATACTGAGTACCTGAATGATTAGTTAATAAATTCGAGTATCCAACTTCATTCACATGTTTTGGTTACTTTCTTTACATCCCAAACGTAATTCTATGTATTGAAGCAGCGTCTGGGTTAAGCTTTGCGAACTAAGTAAACTGATACATGCCTCACTGTGAGGAAAGAACAATTTCTCGACCACACTATGATGCAAACATCGAATGAGTGAGTGACATATTTCCTTCAGTGTTATTTAACTGATGCATACAGGTATGTGTGATGTAATTTAATTGATATAACTTACACATGCTTGAATCTGAAGGAAAACAAATCTGTGTATAATGCTAGCGAAAAAATAGCGAAAGTGTAAGTAAGATATTCTGTTCAGTGTTATTTAACTGCTTCATATGTTTTAATTTTGATTTCATATAACTTGTTTTTAATTATAAGAGAAAGAAAAATAATTCAATATTGAACACATACTTCGAGTATAACAAAAATATTTTAAGAAACAACCTGATAAAAATACATTAGTAATTAAAAATATTTAATTTGTGTACAGGCTGAATTGAAATTAAGATGTGGTGGTGTATTTAATTATGGCAAAGCACACTAGGGCTATCTGCGCAATAGGTGTGATGCCTTCGTGGAGGACTTTCTCAGGGAAACTGGCTCGTATACACGTTACACATGAGGAAAACCACGAAAACGCCCATGCAGCTAGTCCGTTCGCGGGATTCGAACCGAACTACCAGTGTTCAGCGACTTTACCGCTCGGCCGCTGGTGGGCCGAAACTAAGATGTAGGGCAAGTTTATTATTATTATTATTGTGCGTATATGTGTAAGAAAATGTATTTTAATTGTTCCATTTTTAATGTATGGAAGGAAGAATAGGATGCCAATATCGAAGATTATTTACTATAGCAAATAATCACGTCAGGATAAATGTTATATAGAAATCTTGGGAGTGTAAGGGATTATAAGAGTACTTTTAGATTATACTGAAAATATATGCACTTCTGCTAAAATCTGAAGTGAATCAGTATGAAGTGACTTTTCGCTTTAAAAAGAATGTGATAAGTATTCTATTTAAAAGTATAATGACGGATATTAAGAAATTTGTAGAATTTTATGGTATTTAAATATGAATTTGTTAAGTCAAATCTTTTTATATATATTTTTGCTTTAGATATGTAAACTTAAAATCACGATCATATATTTCTCATGGAATGTCAAAGTTCATTTGTGTTAAAAAAAGTGCATGAGCAATGAAAATAAATAGAATAATACTTTTTGATTATGTTTTTACCATGGTCTTAGCAGTTATGCCATCATGTGTTCTGTTCAACAAGATTTATTTAGTGCAAACAATACTACGAAAAAATATTGAAAAATACCTTGTTTTACAATATTTATTTCCCTTAATTAACTTAAATATCGTTTTTCATTTTCTAATGCTTTCCTTTACGAAAAGAATTTAATGTTTACAATTATTTTCAGCATTCGTACGAATTCTGTGCATAAAATAAACATTTTCTTTAACAAAATACTTAATCGGAAAGTATATACCCGGTATTTCTGGTGTATCTACCACATATAAAATGATCATTTTGCTTTAGTTTACATTTTTTCCATTACCAAAATCATGTAGCAGACGCGTCGGCCGATGCGTCTTGTCTCCCGGATGACGTCACTACCAGCAACCAATGGCACGCTTTTTCCGTTCCTGGCCTAACCTTAGTATATTAAAGAACCTTGCTTCCTCGGCTTCAATTTTGTGACGTCATGCCTATCCCCTTTATTCTAACCCATGGACCTTATAAGAAATAGACTAACCCAAACGGGTTTTCTCCCTCGTCTGAGGCGTTGGCGGCTGTCACCTTTATTACATCCGGAGGAGTAGGGACGATTTGCAGAAATTTAACATTAGTTGCCTATTGCAGCGTGTATAGTTTCCAAGAAAAAGCTGGTTGTAGCGCCTCATTTCACAAATTAGAATTTCTCCATGTTTTTATTTTTGAAATTGAGACTGATTTTTAAAAATTCAACCTATTTATCAAGCATAATTAACATTCCAAATAATTATAAAGCTATTGCATGCTTTCAGGACTGGATATTTTTTAGCTTTTCCTATGCTGTAAGGAAATTTGTAACTACTTCTTTTAGAAAATAATATTGTAAATCTGAACTAATAGAAAATTTCAAACAAGCAATTTTTATGCTTTTTATTGGTGCAAATAAGTAAAAAATACTAAAATATTTAAAAACGAATTTTTGAAAGTTTTGTTTAAAATTCTAAATTGTGCTGCTTTTTTAAAATTATAGAGGAGTATTATAGCACAATTTCTATAAAGGAATTTTATTTCAATAATATTTCATATTACATCATAGTGATAAATAGTTTTGACTCCTTAAAAATTTTTATACATTTAATTCTAATATTAAAATTGTATTTAACTGTAATAATTAATTTTGCTTGTATTTTATAGTGATAATTTTTTAAAAATTTATTTTAGTTCTGCATAAGATTTTTTTATTTACTGTTAATTTAATTTATTAGCCCAATTCTGTTAGTTTCGAAGCGGCATTTTGCGATGTTTTAGTATAAATGACCGTGTCTCCTTGCAAATTGTTGTTACCAAATATTATCGCCCTGTATTATATCTAAAGAAATTAAATAATGAAGAATCTGCATGAATACATGTATGTTTCTCGCACTGTGACAAAAACGACGGTATTTAGATCCATCAAATTTTGAATAATGTAATCCCGCACCCGAACATGGGCATTTGGTTTTTTTGGAGTTTTTTTGGGGGGAGGGCTTGATTTCTCGTGCTGACAACCGTCCCAGTCCCGTAGGCGGGCGGTTAAGTATTTCTTTGCTTAGGCTTTTTTTTTTTTTTTACTGAAATTTTTTCTCGATCTTGCAGGTACCCTTGTGTACATCAAAATGTCCTTTTTTAGGACAGGCAGCGACTCCTCTGACGATGACATGGAATCTGACCGATCGAAGATCTCCTCAAAATCTGCACAGTTCCCACTGAGACGTGAAGATTTTATCAAGACTCCCAAGATGGAGAGCAAAAAAAAGAAGATGACTGCTATGGAATTTTTCAGCAGCCCGGAGATGCAAGCAGCCCAGAGAAGGGTGATGATACAGAGTTGGATGAAGAACCCTGAACTCGCAAAGATACTGGTAACAAGTGGTCTTGCTGATAGCATTCCCGCAACAGATACTAATAGTCTTGCGGAAAACACTTCCCAGCCGGAAAGTGAAAAACCGAATGAAAGTCCCTGGATGTCCCCCAGGAAGACGGCGAGGCAACCCCTGAACACGGAACAGATGGAAATTCCCACTGAAAATCGATTTGAAACTCTGAACGAGACTGTACAGGAACCTGAAGAAGAATGTACGGATGAAAAACCACCCCCTATTGTTTTCAAGCAGGAGCTGGTTGACTGGCTCATAGTCGAACGTGATTTACGGGAAATTTGTACTGAAGAAATTGAAGCGAACATGAAGGCGAAACTCATCTATGTAAACACTAAAGTCATGGTGGATTACAAAAGTGCCTTAAAATTCCTGAAGACTAATGAGATCCCATTTCATACGTATCAGACGGATAATGAAAAACCCCTGAAAGTCATCATGAAAAATTTGCCGACGGAAATTAATGAAGAATCAATCTTTAACGATCTTGCCCGAAGAAAGTTCCCAGTACTTAAAGTGAAGCAATTCTGTCGAAGCAAAAAATTCAACTCGGAGAAGCCGCCGATTTGGCTCATTGAGCTGAAACGAAATGAGCAATATTTCAGTTGAACTGTATGTTCAGCTTAAGTGTTAGGATCGAAAAATACAGCCCGAAGAAACGGCCACTACAGTGCTTCAGATGCTAGGAGTGGGGGCACTCCCAGCACTTATGTACAAACGAAATAAGATGTTGTAAGTGCGGCGACGGCCACCGAAGTAATACCTGCCCAAAGAACCAAGATGGAACTCCTACCTGTCTATTCTGCGGGAAAAGCCATGCCGCAAGTTACTGCGGATGTGAAGTGTACAAAAAGAAGTTTGAAAAATGCCAAACATTCCGGAAAAAAGCTATCACAACGCTGACTGAGGATAAGTTCCTGCGCCTCTCTGAAGAATCGGATGAAAAAACACCACCAGTTAGAGATACCCTCTACAGTGAAGTCCTAAAAGGGAGACCTACCCAGCGAACACCTAAAAATGATGAAGACAAAATACAAATGTTTATTGAAAAAATCATGCACTCACTCACGAGCATCAAAAAAGCGAAAACCACTGCTGAAAAACTTTCTATATGCTTTACAGCTGCAGTTTATCTACTGAAGATTGCAGAAGATGAATTCTAAGGACTTTGCATTCCAGTGTCGACTTGAAACTTGCGTTTCCAAATTTTCTACATCGCATCTATACCCTTAACGGGTTTTTCAAGCAGCATCGCCGAGGTCAGCTCCTGGGAGGGTGACCTCCCACGTGACTGGCTCCGGCGAATCAGATATTAGCATCCTGAATTCCTTGCCTTTCGATGATTCGCAGAATTGTTCGTACCAGCTTAGCGCTTTCTACCTGATTCGGCGGAATTCACAGCTTTTGTTTCCCAAGATTAAGTACTTTGGTGGTCGTGTGTGCTTAATGCATGATATAACTAAAGGAAATAAGATTAGACAATCTCCTATAACAAAAGAATATATTAAATACTAAATTACAATTTAAATTACATTGAAGAGATCAACACAGAGCTCGGAACACAGTTCGTGCTAGCGTCGCGTACCTTGTCCGACGAGAAGTCTGAGTGAGTAATGACGTCGCTTTGCTGCTCCGATTAAGAACTGGATTTTACACGTGGCGCCATCTCATGAATAGAAGTTGAAGTATCTGTCGGAACGCCACAGTACTCCCCCCCAAGTACCATCGGTACGTTATAAGTACTTTGGGTTAAATTTAACCTTTCTTCCAGATCTGGTAGTTTTAGGTTGCTCTTTTACGGGATGTAAACTTTCTTCCGGGAGTGATGTTGATGAGGAAGTTGTTGGATCTTGCATTAGAAATGCTGGTTTGAGACGATCGATTCCAATCACTGATTGTTTGCCATTGCAGATGATGGTGAAATGTTTCGGTGTTCGTTTGACAACTTTGAATGGACCATCATATGAAGGTGTTAAAGTTGGCTTAATTGCATCGTTGCGCACGAATACGTGCGAAGATGTCTCAAGCGCAGGATGTACAAAATAGCTTGGCTGGTTATGCGAAGATGCTGGGGTTGGCGAGATATTGCTCATGGTCTCACGTAAACGTTGAAGGAATGTTGGAGGGTCGATAACTGGAGTAGATTCTGGGTGAAAGAATTCACCTGGCAGACGGAGGGTTGCACCATATAACATTTCAGCACAAGTGCTACCAATGTCTTCTTTGAATGCTGCGCGAAGACCAAGCAAGACTAGGGGTAAGGCTTCTGTCCAGTGTGTGCTACTGTGGCACTTCAGACCTTGTTTGAGAGATCGGTGAAAGCGTTCCACCATGCCATTTCCAGATGGATGGTATGGTGTTGTGCGAATATGGCGAATGCCAAGAAGAGAGGTGAGGGATGCGAACAAGTGACATTGAAATTGTCGGCCTTGGTCAGTAGTGATGGTGGTAGGCATGCCAAATCTTGAAAGCCACTGGGAGATGAATGCTCGAGCTACAGTTTCAGCGGATATATTTTCAATAGGAATGGTTTCAGGCCATCTTGTGTACCGATCAATACAAGTGAGGAGGTAAGTGTAACCATTTGAAGGAGGCAATGGGCCAACCAAGTCTAAGTGTACATGATCAAAGCGTCTTGCTGGAAGGTTAAATTGTTGAATGGGACTGTGAGTGTGACGGGATACTTTACACTGTTGACATCTAATACATGAACGAGTCCATTCTGTGATGTCTTGATTCATTGCTGGCCAGACAAATCTGTCTGCGATCAGCTTTTTGGTGGCACGGATTCCAGGATGTGCCAAATTGTGCAAGGCATTAAACACTTCACGTCTAAAATTGACTGGAATATAGGGACATATTCTATTGTTCTTTATGTCACAGTAAATTTTAAGCGTTGGATCAATGTGCAGCGGTTGTAACTGAAGGGAGGTTTGTGGATTTGAGATTAGGTTCTTGAGTTCCTCATCATGCAATTGAGCTTTTGCAATTTCAGAGAAATCTGGGGTAGTGAGGTTGATATTGTTTACACGAGACAAGGCATCAGCGACACAATTATCAGTACCAGAGACATATCTGATATCTGTACTAAACTGGGCGATGAAATCCAGATGTCGAAGCTGACGAGGAGAACATGAGTCAGAGTTTTTTCTAAAAGCGAAGGTTAATGGTCGATGATCAGTGAAAATGATGAAGTCGTGTCCTTCCAAGTTGTGCCGGAAGTATTTAACAGCACAGTACACAGCAAGTAGCTCCCTGTCATATGTGCTGTATTTCCTTTCTGCAGTAGTAAGTTTTCTGGAGAAGAATGCCATTGGGGAAAGTCTTTTAGTGGTATGGGCTTGAAGCACTGCTCCTATGGCCGTGTCAGATGCATCTACCATTATAGAGAGCTGATCACTAGGTGAGTGATAAGAAAGTGTGGCTGCATTTGCCAGATCGTGTTTGCATTGCACGAATGCTGCAGATGCAGATTCAGTCCAAGGGACAGCTCGTTGATCGTTTTTTTTGCTATTCTTCAGAAACTCATGTAGGCAGGCTTGTGTTTTTGCGGCATTTGGCAGAAAGCGTCGGTAGAAATTTAACATTGCTAGAAAACGCTTCAGTTCAGAGATGGTTTTGGGCTGAGGTAGGTCGTTAATTGCTTTGACTCTTTCCGGTAAAGGTTTAACTCCGTTCTGGGTAATAAGACAGCCAAGAAAGGAAACTGAGGGTTGACCAAGTACACATTTGGATGGATTTAGTTTTAATCCATGATCTTTAAGGCGAGTGAAAATCTGACGCAGATGTTTAAAATGTTCTTCCGCATCTGTAGATGCAACCAAGATATCATCAAAATATGGAATGCAGAAATCGAGGCCAGACAGTACTTGGTGTATGAAACGCTGAAATGTTTGGCCAGCATTGCGAAGGCCAAATGGCATATATAAATACTCAAAGAGACCAAATGGTGTAGTCACTGCGGTCTTGGGCACATCTTCAGCATGCACTGGGATCTGATGATATGCTCTGGCAAGATCGAGGGTAGAAAATATGTTTGTTCCATGAAAAAGATGGGTGCAGTCTTGGATATGTGGGACTGGATATCTGTCAGGGACTGTGACGGCATTAAGTCGACGATAATCTCCACAAGGCCGCCAGTCCCCATTAGACTTTTTAACCATGTGAAGTGGACTGGCCCATGGACTTTTAGATGGGCGAATGGTTCCCTGTGCTAGCATGAATTCAAATTCTTTGCGAGCAGCTTTTAGCATCTCTGGAGAAAGACGACGAGGCTTGGAAAATACAGGTGGGCCATGTGTTTCAATGTGATGATACACTTATGGCTGATGAGTATGCTGCCCTGATTTGGATGGGTTTAAAATGTCAGGGAATTCTGCTAATAACCGATGAAACCGTGTGCTGCCCGATAAAACACTTATGTTGGTAGGTACGTTCGATATGTGAGAAGCTTGGCCCTGTGATGTCAGCTGAGTTGTAGCATCAATTAAGCAATTATTCTTGACATCCACTAGAAGGTGGAAATGTGTCAAGAAGTCGACACCAATAATTGCTTGAGTTACATCAGCAATAATAAAAGGCCAGTTGAAAGTCCGGCGCAATTTTAAATCAAGTGTCAATAGTTTGGTGCCGTAGGTTGCAATTTGGGTACCATTGGCTGCATACAGTACAAGTTTATTAAGTTGGTGAGCATTTGTTTTAGTTCTCGGGAGCACTGATATGTCAGCTCCAGTATCTACTAGAAAACATAACTGAGTTGAACGATCAGCCAGTACTATTCTGTCGATGTGGCGGACATTCTGTTGGCCAGCAGAAGACCGCCCATTTAGTTTCCCGCTTGTACAAAAGTGCATGGAGGGGCACACTTGCGAGCCAAAATTCATATGATAAAAACATATGCCACTTGTGGGTTCTTTGTACTGCGTTCGAGTATTATGACGAGATTGACTCCTGCTTCGGGCACGAAATTTATTACGTGGGCCCTGATTTGATCGATTGTATCTCCGTGAAGCATGAAGACTTGTAGAGAGTTCAGATACTTTTTTGGTCAATTCAGCCACTTGTTGTTCGAGGGATGAACTGGAAGGTGCAGCATTAGCAGCACTGACATAAGCTGGAGTAACAAGTTCATTAATTTTGTCAGCCATTGCTGCTAAACGCGTTAGATCTTCATTGGAAGCAGCGAGAATTATTTGTATGTTATTAGGGAGACGCGAAAGCCATAGTGACTTCAACAAGTCGTCACTAAAATGGCTTCCTGCCAGATCACGCATTCGTGACAGCAAGTATGAAGGTCGCTGATCTCCAAGTTCAAGTCCTTGTAGTAAAGTACGTATTTTTGAAGATTCACTATCTGAATAGATTTCAATGAGCCGCTGTTTCAGTTTGGAGTATTTATCACAATCAGGTGGTTTGAGAATTAAGTCATGCACTGAATTCAGAATATCAGACTCAATTGCTGCAACTACATGGTTGAATTTTGTAGAATCCTCACTAATGCGAGCGATAGAAAATTGTGCTTCGATCTGAGCGAACCACAATGAAGGATTATTTTTCCAGAAAGGCGGTGGCTTCACCGCAACGCGTGTGATTTGTGGCTCTGGTGGAATATCGTCGGGCATACTGACAGATAATTTTCACTTTAAATAATAAACACTTAACAGCACAAATATTGATACACTATTGATATTTTACCATGATAACAATAAATATTTTAACCATGCAGAAAAAATTTACGTAACGATACACACACAAATAAGACAGGGTCAGCAATTACACACACAAATAATATTTTACCGAAATGCATTTGAAAAGAAACCCTTATTTGAGAAAAAAAAATGATGCGTTCATTTTGTATTGCGCGCGCACAATATCACCACTTCACAATGAAAGGCACTTTCGAAGGAAAAATGAAATCACTCCTGTAGCACATGGGAAAAAAATTCGCTACTTTCGAACACTGAGGGAAGAATTTTGCCGTAGCACGTTGCAGAAAAATTTCTGATGTAGCACATTTAGCGAAAATCACTATTGTATCACATTTGTCACAAAAGTTGAATGATCGAAGAATTATTGCACGACTGGCGAAGTCAGCGGAACGGAACAGATCACATTGATGATTTGCTGAAGCTCCTTGCGATGATATACACGACTTTGAAAAAACACAAGCAATATATATCAATACTTCTAGAAATAATTGAAGGGATACGTTGTAGCATACGTCTAATGTCCATATTCGATGTTATTTTTAGTCAGTTCTTCAGAATGCCTTGGATGCACGTGGCTTAGGGTCGCTGAAAATCCATTGTCAGTAGCGTGCTCAATCAAAAGGTCACCACTTTTGGTGGTCGTGTGTGCTTAATGCATGATATAACTAAAGGAAATAAGATTAGACAATCTCCTATAACAAAAGAATATATTAAATACTAAATTACAATTTAAATTACATTGAAGAGATCAACACAGAGCTCGGAACACAGTTCGTGCTAGCGTCGCGTACCTTGTCCGACGAGAAGTCTGAGTGAGTAAAGATGTCGCTTTGCTGCTCCGATTAAGAACTGGATTTTACACGTGGCGCCATCTCATGAATAGAAGTTGAAGTATCTGTCGGAACGCCACAGTACTTTTATGTTGTGTAATTATACTTTTTCTTTTCTCACAGCAATTCTAGGTCCTCATCTTGGTTATTTTCCTGTCAACTATTCGAAACAACTAGTTGTTCTACAAGATGTAGGGCCTTCGGCCCAGGTACCCTGGTGTACCATGACACCGCTCCACCGGTCTGCACATGGGCATTTGGACAGCCAAATTTCGAATTTGTTTTAATCTATTTCATATTTTGTAAAACTTTAACGAATTTTTGATTTACAAACTCAACGAGTTCAGAGCGAGCACTGTACGGAAAATAACAGTTTTATCTCCAGTGCGAAAATTCTAAAGATATGCTGTTTTCAAATGTATGTGGTTTACTGACGAAGAACATGAAATTCAACAAATATAGGTAACACAAAACTTTACAAAAAGAGTGCTTCTATATTTTATTTTATCTTTTTTTCCCCTTCATTACGCTCAAAAAATTTTATGCTCCGAATTTTATGAATAATTAAAATAACCAATCCACTTTATTGTTAATAATTTAATGATTATATAATCAAATAAATATAATCGTTTTGTAATGTTATTATATTTTGGAAAATCACTCGCTGAAAATGTACATTAAATTAAAAAAAAATTATCAGATCTTGTTTAATTTTACCTTATTTATTTCAAAGCATCAATCCTATTTAATTTTACTTTATTTTTACGCACAATTAAGTTCATAAATTTTGTGCTTAGAGTTTTGACCGTTTTACCAAAGTAAAGATTTTTGTACAAGAATTACGTGTGAAAAAAATGCGCGAAATGCAGTAAAAATTGCTTTAATGAGATATATTAAATCCTATTTAGAAAAAACTGTGGCTTTCATAATTCACTATACAACACTATTTAATAATTAAAAAGAGTTATGTGATACAAACGCCATAGGTTTCAGTGTTAAAGTAAACCAGATCGTCCCTACTCTTTCTTGCCGACATGTCGGTGACGCGCGCCCCGCCCACTGGGTTAGTCTATCTCTTATAAGGTCCATGTTCATCCATCCATCAATCCATTTTGCTATGGCCGGTGTGCAGCTAGTGAATGCCGCTTTACCGGCTCCTGATGTGTGGTGGCACCTGAAATCAGTAGTTCTTACAGTTAGGTGGTGGTGACTAAAGGTCAGGAGAAAAGGGGGTGACCCTGCGTCACAGAATGAGAACCAGACTTATTGGAAAACGCGGTGGTGGGAAGCATTGTCTTTTCCTGATAATTTCCTAATAATATATAAGATTGAGGAGAAATACATAGTATAAAAATTTGCATAAATTGATAAAGTAGTGAATAAACAAAATACATGCGTGAAGTAATTCTGGAATATATAAAGATAAAACATGCGTAAGATATATAGTTCCTGAAATAAAGAAAATTAAGTATAATACATATGTACAATATAATTAAAGGTAATACATGGCAAATAATAAGTTATAAAAGCTGGAGTAAATGTAAAATCTGGATTAATATAAGGTGAAAACAATTGCAAAATATGTACAGATATGTACAGAAATGTCAAGTTGGGAAGTTTCGGTTGAACTGATGGGCCGCCAAGGGCCTCAGGCAATCTTCTGGCAATGGAGCGTAGTTAAAGACTTGAAATTGGTTCATGAAGGGACAATTAAGAGCCTTATTGAAAAATTTTTCATTTGTTTTCAAAATGAAATCTTTGATGAAGTCTATCTTTAGGTCCTTGTGCAGGGTGGCATTTGAGACGTAGAAATGCGCATTTGTGATGAGTCTTAAAAACTTATTTTGTATAATTTGGAGTTGTTTAATTTCCTTATCTTTGATAGTGGCCCAGGCAGGCGACGCATAAAAAAGGGTGGGCCTGATGATAGCTAGGTCCATGTTCTAACCTCCTTGGTCTTAAGTACTCCGCGCAACACAATGAATATCAATTAGTAGGCGGGATTTAGAGATAAAAGTAGCACGGCTAGCGTCCTCCCAGAGCGAAAATTTCAATGATGAAACCGGTTCATGTTGGCAGTTCTGTGCTATTTGACTAACCCGTAGGAGGTTGTATATGTCATGATTTCTTTTTAAGTCAGGCTTACATATTAAAGGTACTAAATTGATAACGCACTTCCCGTCTCAATTTTACATATACGCTTTTGTTAGACACTTTACATTCTCTTATGTACCTACGTCATTTTTCTTTCATAGTAATTATACCTACACGTATACTCATCTAACTTCGTTAATACATGGCAGAGAACGAGTTTGCCGTTCTCTCCTTATGCAAAACATCAGATAAAAACCAGTTTGAGAAGTTTAGGGAATCAGGTCAGGTCAGGTCGTAGCATTAGACTATGAGTATCGTACTAATTAAAGTACATGACTCATCAATGATTAATCCAATTAAGGCTTTATGAATGGTAGAATTTTTTCTTCAGGAATTATGAAGGATTTTATTAAGTCAAATTCTTGAGATGTTAATTGAAAGACTGGTCACGTGTTTCTGATCCAGAATGGTGATTGGCGAGAGCGAGAAAAGCTTGAATCTTCATATTTTGTAGTATTTTCGACTATATTTACAAATTTTTTAAATAATAGATGCATGACAATAAATACTAACATTCTTTGTTAGTGTATAAAATTGCATAAATGATGTTGTTGATAAATATGAAATAAAAGAGAACTTGGATAAATAGGTGTGACTGTAGTTAGCCAATAAGAAACAATAATCTTGTTATGAAAACACTTGCTTCAGTAATGTACAAAGAACAGTAGTGGAGAAAATCTTGATTAAATAGTAATTCATGTGATAATGATGATGATAAATTACAGATGATTATAGCAAAATTCACCACCGAACATTATGATGAATTGTTCGAGGTCTTTTATACTTTTGTTCAATTATATAGTCATATTTGCCAATATTTTGAATAATATTGAAGGGATGTTGTTGCATTTTATTGTAAAATTTATAGACTATTTTGAGAATTTCTTCATCTATTGTGTTAATATTTAGATCCCTATGTAATACTTCATTTCTTATAAACCAAGGGGCACCCAGCATGGTTCTAATAATTTTATTTTGAATAACTTGGAGTTGATTTCTGTTTGTTTTAGCTGCTGCAGCCCAGACAGGTGATCCATACAGCATGGTTGGTCTTATGAGTTGTAAATAGATGATTCTTTTCGTATTAATGCTAAGTTTTGAATGGCTATTAATAATAGAGTATACACTCATGAAGGCCTGCATTGTTTTAGTTCTGGTAGCATGAAGATGTTCTTTAAAGTTGAGTTTGTAGTCAAGATGGATGCCTAGATATTTAACTGTGTTTTCTCTATTTATAGGCTGATTATTTATATATAGCTGTTCACAAACTGGTCTTCTAGTTGTTCTTTTGAAAATTATGTTATTGCTTTTATGAGGATTAATTTTAATTTTCCATTTAGTTAGCCAATCTTGGATATTGTCAACTGCTTGTTGTAATTTATATTGCGCATGAGAAGGGTTGATTGAAATAGAAAAAATTGCAGTGTCATCTGCATATTGGGCTATTTCAGTACCTGGGTAGATAGGAAAGTCATTGGTATAGATGATATATAAATACGGTGCCAAATTCCCTCCTTGAGAGACACCAGCATTTATTCTTCTTTTTGTAGAGTAACTATTGTTGATGCGGACTTGAAAAAATCTATTTTGCAAGTAGTTGTGAATAATTTGAATTAATGCAGCAGGAAAGTTATATTTAATTAATTTGTAAATGAGACCTGTATGCCACACTTTATCGAACGCTTTCTCCACATCGAGGAAAAGAGCGGCGACAGTTTCCTTTTTATTAAAAGCTTCACCGATCTTCTCAACGATGCGGGAAACTTGATGAATAGTGGAGTAATTTTTTCTAAATCCAAATTGAAAGGGAGAGATGATATTATTGTCTTGCGCATATTGCTGTAGTCGTTTTTGAATAATTTTTTCAAAGATTTTTGATATAGCTGGTAGTAAAGAGATTGGTCTGTAGCTTGCTGTCAGTTTTTTATCTTTTCCAGGTTTTTTAATAATAATTATAGTGGCATGTTTCCAGGCAGTAGGGATATAATTTTTTCTGAGACAGGCATTGAACAGATTGACTAAATAAATAACAGCTTTTTTAGGAAAATTCTGAATTGCTGTGTTGGATATTTTATCATATCCACTTGCTTTTTTGGGATTGAGCTGTTTAATGATATATATAACTTCTGTAGGTGTAGTAGGATAATTTGCTGTACTCCTATTGGAGTTAAGAAAATTTTGTACAGATTCTTTTATGCTATTGTCTTCTTGGTGATTCATGTTATTGATGTTGAATTGTTCTTCATATACATTAGCAAATTCATTAACTATGTCTTCAGGATGATGGATAATATTGTTGTTACATTCAATAGGTCCAATTTTTTCATTATTTCTTCTGAGTTTCTTAGCTAATTTCCAAATAGAGTGGTCAATGTGGGATAATTTTTCTACGTAATCGTTCCAGTTGTCATTTTTATAGTCATCGCATAATTTTTTAACTTTATAGTAAGCCCTTTTATAGTTGATGTGATCAGTATGGGTACGAGTTCTTTGCCATATTTTCCTAAGTCTATTTTTGATTCTAATTTCTTCAGTAATATGTTGTGGTAGAGAGTAGTCTTTTTTGGTAGAATTTCTAGTAGCTTTATTGATGGAGTCAATAATTTTATTATTTAGATGAGTTGTTGCATTGTCAATTAATTCGGGAGTAGTCATACTAGCATTTGCAGAGATATTATCATTTAAAATGTATTTAAAGTCTGTCCAGTTGACTTTAGTTGGCTGGGGAGGCATGAAATGGATGATATTATTAAGGATGAACATTATTGGGTTATGATCAGAATCCAGCTCAGGGATATTGATAAGATCTGGGATTTGTGGGATATTGCTAGTAATGAGAATGTCTATGACATCTGAGATATGACTATTGCAGGTAGAGATATGGGTAGGTTCAGTTGTAGAATGGATATTGATAATAGAATTTTGCATAAAGTTATACAGTCTATTGCCATTACTATTTGTATATTTTGAATTCCATGCTGGGTGTTTACAATTTAAGTCACCTGCAATTAATGTGGGGTAACCCAAATTGCAAATATAAGCGATTTCAGCTGTATTGATGATTTTTTGTGGAGGTTTATAAACCGAGACAAAGAGGTAGGATTTAATATTATTGCTATACACAAGACAAGCACAGGCTTCTATTGAATTAAATATAGGAAGTTGATATTCCATGTGTCTGATAGAATTTTTAATGATTATAGCAGTGCCTCCTCCACTGTTATGTAATCTATCATTTCTGTAGATACTGTAGTTGGCAATTTTGAATTTTTTATGGGGTTTCAGATGAGTTTCATTTAGCATCATGATGTCGATGTTGTTTTCAAAGATAAATTTTGTAATTTGCAGGTGCTGCCTGATAACTCCATTACAATTGTAGAAGACGGATTTAATATAATTAAGCTTATTTGCCTTTGAGTAATTTCTGTGGTTGTTGCTATTAGTCATTACTGATGTTTTCATAGATTCTAAGTGCTTCGAAAGCTACTGACATTTTTTCCGTGATGGTATTAGCTTGACAGAAGTCATCATAGAGATCATATATTGAAGCCATGAAGGCTATAAATTGATCTAAATTTTTTCCTTTGCTTTCATGGGAATTATTTTGATTTCTATTGGTTCTTTGGTCTTTCTTATTATTAGTATTATTATTTTCTTGAGTTTGGGTTTTTCCTTGAAGTACAGCAGAGTAGGATATGCTATTTTCCGATTGGTTGATAGGGTCATGTGATCCAGTTTAGGGAATGATACTATACACTTTATATATATACAATTTCTTTGTAATTTTAGCGCTGCATAATTATCAATCAATTAATTATAATTATTATATAAATCAATCAGAGATATTATTGTCGGGATATCACTGGTCACTACGTATCCGACTCATTAATGAATCCTAAGACCTAAAGAAATTCCAGAGGAAGAACATGGCATTAGAAGCAAGGCCTGCCAATAATCAAGGAAAATAATATTCTTTTGTGATTTCGGCGGCCTCTGTGAAATTTCTACTGATCGCAAGATGGCCCTACTCTGCGACGTTAACAATGAGCAAAAATATACTAGAGATAACTATTGTCTTGTTATATGTAAAATTTAAAAACGATTAATCTGTGTTAGTTAGAAATTATACATTTCTTTTTAATAAAAATACTTTTATTTAGAAGGAAAGCATGAAATTTCAAGTTATCCCTCTTTTCTTTCTTTCTTTCTTTTTTTTTTTCTTTTCTTTTTTTTTTTTTTTTTTTTTTTTTTGAAGCCAGGACTCCTCCCAAAACGCGACCTCGTCTGTCGGAGTTCAGCGATAGAGAGTAACACTAATACTGTAAACAATTTGTGAAACAACTTCAATGGTAAGGCGAAGGCGCTACTGAATATAATACGACTTCGATTTCCCATACCATATTCTATGTGAAGTCAGGTATGTTTATGAAATAAGTAGGTCTAAAACAAGGCTAACGACTCAGGGAAACGGAATCGGTATCATCTTCGTTCCGTGGAGTTTTCGTTCCTTTACTCCCATATACCACGTAGTTTTTCTTTAGTAAAAATGTAGAATTCAGCGGAATGTGGATGGGCCTGGAGTAAAGCGTATCTGGGCGAAAATTGTTAATGAGGGTAGCCAGGAGTGTGAATAACCTGTATTAATGGGAAATGTACTGGAAGTCGATATGTGCAGAGACATCTCTAAGCGCTCTTGGTGAATTTCAGTGGCGCTATCTATTGGGAGAAAACAACTATAGAGACGATCAGCTTGTCTTTAGAGGATTATTTTAAGAATTCAATCTTTTGTAAAATGGGTAATTTCTTTCTAGTACGATTTACATCTTTTGCATAAAATTTTTCGTTGACATATGCAGTAAAAGTACGAAAACGTCTTTTGTACATTAATAACATTTTTGTGCGTAGCACTATCTGGATACATAACATATGTGCGAGGCACTATCTAGGATAAATACGAATCAAATCTTGGATAAATACGTGGTAAATAAGTAATAGAATGCGAAAAATAAAAATAATAGAGAATGTATACAATTATGTACAAGTATTTTATGCAATTTTTTCCTTTTGACGTATATCTAAATATTGGATCATAAAATGATGACGGACGGGTATAGAACCTGGGAACGTGTGGTTACGGACGCCAGGGTTAATACAGTACCTCCCACATACAAACCCACGGCACGGCTGACACTACGTCACTAAAGTCGTCCTTATCTACAGACAGCATGTTTGCCACATGAAACCACTTATCGCTGTTATTCCTTTAAGACGAGAGAAAGAAACGTAGCCCCTCCTTACATCTTTTAGTTTGAAATAAATATATATGTATATATATCCGATTTGCCCTTCATCGACTGTATTTTTTAATTTCAAATACCTATCTTAACTTTTCTTAAATAATTTTACACTTAATAATAAATAAATTGATTTAACATACTTCAGATGGTGGTAATAAAATATATTTTTAAGATCAGTCTGTTGCTGGTTTGTTTTTTGAAGGATGTATATTTTACTAAATATCCTCTTCCTTAATAAAAAGGCAACAATAATTCATAATGGCAAGTTTACAGTTGATTAAAACTAAAAATCCCTAAATTTACTTTAATCATGTTTTATTTTTTTAATATCAGTTTTTAACAACATTTTCTATTTACACATATTTGTTTAGTAATTTTCCGGTTTTGATAGGCTTTTTCACTTTACTGTAGGGTTGAATTTCGTAACAGATAATAAACCTGGAGTATGATTTGAAAAATACTATTTTTGAGTATATATCAGTATTTATACAGTGTTAATTTTCAATAAAGGCACAATAAATTCCATACATTTAAGCTTTTTCAATTAGATTACTATTTTTGAAGAAATGCTATTGCATCTTTCTCCATAACAAAAAAGGAAAATTGCAAAAATTCAACAAACTTTATACTTGTTTGGAATTCAAAATTTTCAAGTTCCATTCTTATCATTTAATGTCTGTAACATCCCATTCTTTTTAATACGAGTATGTACATATATAATTTTCTTGTAGCTTGTAAACTTTTGTTCCTAAAATCATTTAATTGTAACTTATTTAAATATTTTAGCAAAAGATAAATATGAAGTTATATAACTGATATGCACTAACTGGATTTTTTTTTTTTTTTTTTTTGTCAGGATAATCAGTGGAAACTTTTAAAACATCTAAATAGATCAAATGCCCTGAATTCCTAGAATTGTAAGGAATGAGAAGTTTAATGTATCTCCTTATTAGTAATCAAAACTAATGTAGCACATTTGTTTAACGTAGTATTTAAAATTTTCAGAATAATTTCAAATCTTTATTAAAAGGAAAGTAACACAACTAGGGTGCAAAACGCATTAAAAAAGATTTTTATTTTTAACCTGAGATTTTTCTACCATTAAAATTATAACTAGAAATAATAGGAAATGACACCACGTAGTTCAGTGAGAAAAGGCCAGCGAGTTTGTTCTGGATTTTTCTTGCTAAGCCTAATCGTGATACAAGAGGTGAGCACGTGCAATGCTCTTTACGATTGGTACTGATGATTATAAATAAGCAATCATTCAATTATTTTAGGATTTTCGACTTATTTAAATTTTGTAAGTTGTATTAGTACGTTGTCTTGCAACATAGCTTAATTGCTAGTTAATTAATTATCAGTTTGATTTTGTTCGTGCGCGCTTAAATTATTTAATTTATCGTTAAATTTAATTTTAACTTAAATTAATTATCTGATTTTGGACTTGGGATTTTCATGCGCACATAGGTACCCCAAAGCTTACGCTTTAGGCGTTTGTCAGGGGCCTAGTGTGCTTTCCACTATACATCCGCCTGTAGAGGCAGGTGGTCGTGCCAGGCTCTACTCGGTGTGTAGGGCTCCAACCTAGTTGGGCGCTGGATTTCTTTGCTTTTCATGAGTGATCATGGAGAGGTTGGTTGAAGTTTATAATACGCAAATACTTGAACTCGATCAAATTAAAGCATCGAAAGGTGAATTGTCAGAAATAGAATGTAAATTCTATAATTTTCTTTACAGTTCATTGGAAATAATTAATGCTTTAATTAATCAGAATGCTAGTAATGCTAATGCTATTAACACAAAGCAGGTTGTTAAGAGTCAGAATACGTGTGTAAACACTAGCTTACAGGATAATGAAAGGGCTAGAAGTCCTATTAATTTGATTAACGTAGACACAGATAGTGCAGAGGAAAAAACTTTGGATAAGGACACGAGTTCCGAAGAAGATGAACCACCACGCCGTCGTGGCGATCAGACAGTACGCACAAAAAATTCCCGTGTAGGTTTCAAGAAAATCAAACTGAACACCTATACTCAAATAATTTCTCCGGCTGTTATGACAAATCAGGATAAGGTAAATGATACTTCTGACACAAATAACACTGAACAAAACAGTCAAGAAAAAACGGATAATAATCCAACTGAAGATGAAAACATGGATACAAATACTGCTGACGATCAGCAGAACAGCAATAATCATGATGCGACACAAAACATCAGACAAAATTGTAGACTACCGCCCATTGTATTGAAAGAAAATAGATTTGTTTGGTCTGAATTATCCAAGATGTTTCGCCAAAAACAATTTGAATTCGTGGATAACAGAATCCGGGAAGGAATCAAAGTCATAACCACGAATCCCGATAGTTATCGAGGAATAGTGAAAATGTTAAAGGAATTAAAAATAGAACACCATTTTTACATCCTCCCTGAGGATAAAAATCTGAAAGTGGTCATTAATGGCCTCTTACTTTCCACCCCTATTGAGGAAATAAAATCAGAACTAGTAAGTAAGTAAGAGTTATAAAATCATGGATATTAAGCAAATGTCGAGACGTAGAGGAGGAGAAGTCCAAAAGCTCCCCCTATTTCTTGTCGCGCTTCCCAAAAATGAATAATCACGAAAAATATATCACGAAAAACATATAGGAGATTTAATTGTTAAAATCGTCGAATACAAAGGAAGACAAGGCCCAATACAGTGTTTTCGTTGTCAGGGTTTCAACCACACTCAAGATTATTGTAATTATAAACCTAAATGCGTCAGATGCAGCGGCCCACATTACATCAAGGAGTGCCCTGATAGAAATAACCCAGATAAACCCCTTTGCTGTGCCAACTGCAATGGAAATCATACATCAAGCTTTAAAGGGTGTGAGAAATACCCCAAAAATAAATCTGAAAAAGCAGAAAACCCAAAGAAGTTCTCTAGCAGAATCATAGAGGGTAAGTCGTACGCTCAGGTGATATCGACTGGTATCTATTCCGTAGCTATCAACGACGCCAAAAAAGTCTTCTCTGACTTGGCAGAATTAGTCAGCATAATTAAATGCGCGGGTTTCTTACAACTTACCCAGCAAGTTAAAGAATTAAATAAAAAATAATCCGGAAGCTTCTAATAAAAATACTAATGATAATGGGCCCAAATAAGATTAAAAGAGCCCCCATAAAAGTCATGAACTGGAATGCACACAGCTTGCTTAATAAAATTATGGAGTTACATAATTTCTTGTTGACGTATGATATCGATGTTGCTATGGTTACAGAGACTTTTGCTACTCCGTGCTTTAGTCTGAAGATTGCAAATTACAGGTGCTACCGCTGTGATCGGCTAAGCCATCCCGGAGGAGGAATGGCCATTTATATTAAAAACTCATTACAGTCATGCCATATCGCAGATTACCTCATTAATGGACTAGAAGCGCTCACTGTTTCTATCTTACTGCCATTGTACGGTGCTGTGTACTTCACTGTTTTATATAACCCACCTCAGAATGCAACTGACGAGAACTTCCTCACAGAATTGCTCCCCAACGATAAAAATGTGATACTGGCGGGCGATTTAAATTCCAAAAACACTGAATGGGGTTGCAGAAGAACGAACCGTAAAGGAGAAACTCTCTTGGAGTTCATTAATAATCATCCGATCTACTTCTATGCTCCTTCAGAGTATACCTATGCACCCGAAAATCTGAGGAAAGGAGACATTCTTGATATTCTCCTTACCACTACCTCAATACCTATGTACCTTGATGTTAAGGTCGAGTTAACTTCCGACCATCTACCAGTTATTGCTACGCTTGGTACTAATCAATGCTTGGATGAAAAGTACAATTTTCGTACAGACTGGAATGTTTATAATGATTGCTTGATAAATAGCGGCCCGATCTTTTCATGTCTCAAAAATACAATGGATATTGATAATGCAATTGATGCCTTGACTAATACGATCCTAAGTGCTTACAATTCTGCTACGAGAAAAATTCCCGCTGATCAGCATCCGGATTTATTACCGCGCACTATCCGTGATAAGATTAAAAATAGGAACAGACTGCGCAAAAGATATCCCATCTCATGGGACCCTCATGTTAAAAAGGAGCTTAATAAGTTAAATCGAGAAATCAAAAAAGGATATTCAGATTCACCGCGTAGACGCGTGGAATGAGAAAATGCTTAATTTTAATGAGCCGGATAATGCTTTTTGGACTTTTGCCAGAAACCTACGACGCAAGCCACACTGCAACAAACCCATCTATAATAGAAATTGCATAGCACTTACCAACAAGGATAAGACTTCTCTTATGGCTAAACATTTGGCTGATCAGTTTATGCCAAATTCTGATCCTTGTGATCTTACTTTTGCGTACGATGTACGCTATTTTATCAAAGACTGGATCAGCGGCCCCGGGGCGCACAACTGCACGAATTTCACCTCACCCAAGGAAATTAAAGAAATCATTAAGCGGCTGAAAAATAGAAAAGCCCCTGGATATGATTCGATCACGAACGTTGCTATTAAGTACTTGCCTTTGAATATCATCTCTAAATATGCAAGTATTCTGAATGCCTGTTTAATGCATAATTATTTCCTTGACAAGTGGAAAATCGCCAAAGTTATTCTGCTGAATAAGCCTGGAAAAGATGCTACTCGTCCGAACGGATACCGTCCCATCAGCTCACTCTCAGGACTTGGGAAAATATTTGTGAGCGTAATTCTCAAACGTCTTGAACCCTTCATATCTAGACTCCCACCCGAACATATCGGGTTCAGAAAAGGCCTCTCGACTACGAAACAACTTGTTCGGTTTATGGAATTCACAGGTGACGCCCTGCACAAGAATCAAAGTGTTGCCTTACTCATGCTGGACGTGGCGAAGGCCTCCGACCGCGTCTGGCATGAGGGGCTCATTTTTAAGCTCATATCTGCTGATTTGGATAGAGACCTCATACTTTTAATCTATTCCTTTATTAAGGACAGAAAATTCTATGTCAGTATTGGTAGTGACAAATCTGAATGTCAACGTTTAAATGCCGGCGTGGCTCAGGAGTCAATTTTGGGACCTATCCTTTATTTGTTTTACGTCGCAGATTTCCCAAAGTATAACATGGGCAACAATACTTTCCTAGGATGCTACGCGGACGATACTGCGTTAGCTACGACTTCCCTCAGAGCCGAAATAGCGGTTTCTAAATTACAGAGCATCATCCCCGCAGTGGAACATTGGTGCACAAAATGGCGTATTGCTATCAATGCGCAGAAATCGCAGTTGCTCATTATCCGTAAGAAGACTCCTAGAACCCCTTTAAATGTGACTTTAAAACTTTTTGACATAGATGTGCCTATTGTAAATAAGGCTGTTTGTCTTGGTGTCGTCATGAATAATAAACTCAGTTGGAAAGACCATGTGACTAAAGCCAGAAGTAAGGCCATAGCTGCACTTACTAGTATTTCTTCTATTATGGGCAAAAACTCAAAGTTAAACCTCTCTAAAAAGAGACATTTATATACGGCGGTTATCCGTCCCATTTTCTCGTACGCGTCCCCGGCGTGGGCGGCGGCCACACATAGAGATATAAATATATTGCAAATTCTCCAAAACAAAGCCCTGCGTTTAATGACAAACGCACACTACTTTGTCTCTAATGACACGCTTCACAGAGACTTAAAAATTGAGCCTGTTAACAAATTTCTTCACCGCACCAACAGCAGTTTCTTCGATAGAGCTGTCAATCGCCCTTACCTTGCTCAATTCAACACGTTTGATTATATACCTCTGCAAGAGGACTACAAAATAAGACCGTACGCTGCACATATCACGAGGAATGCAAATTTCCCTACTTAATTATGATAGCGCACGAACACTTTGTACATATGTTAATATTTATTTTAATTGGATTTGTATTTTATTTTGTACCTTATTTGTGTATTTATGTACCCTGTAAATAATTTTATTTTATTTTTACTTTCTGTGTATTGTTTTATACATGTATATGTCACGAACAGACACTTGTCAGATTGCGCGACACCAGCCTTTCCTTGGTATTTCTCCCCTTGTGACGCATGGTCACCTACCTCCGATGCCTCCTTGGCCCGTCCTGTTTTTACCGTCATGTGCCCATACGGCTAATTCTATCATTGAGCAGGACATGTCGCGCTCCGCGTGATATCTCTGCGATGCCGGTATGACTGACTGACTGACAGTGAGAAAAAGAGGAGTGAATGTTTATTTAAGCAATTTGAAGCTACTTACTTTTTATTGCAGTAAATACCTTTGGAAAAAATAGCTTAGTATAAATGTATGAGACCGTACAGCTGGGAAGAACTGAAAGTACTTTTTTATTTCAGTTTATTTTTTATACAGTTCTCGAATGCATTTTCCTCTGTATACGTACAACTAAAGCTTTAGAAATTTTATTCATTTGTCACACAGAATAAAATGAAAAATAATGTATCAGTAAATATCTATTAAATCATATGGCAGAATACTTATCATCATCATGATCAGTAAATATCTATAAAAATTAGTCATCTGGAATGATATTTGATTACAAATTGTGCATACTTCCTTTTTATAGTTTAAAATTAATGTAATAAATACGTCTGTTTCAATTAAAATAAGATTAAAAATTTCAAGATATTGATTTCAAAATATAAACAAAAGTAATAATTATTGACAAAGTATTTTATCTTCAAAAATAAATATTTCTCTAGTTTATAATAAATAGAGCTTAGTTGACATATTACGTATATTATACAGGGTGATTTTAAATTACTTTTGCAAATTAAGAGGGGGGTTAGTACTCATCCAGATGAGCATTAATTACCATAGTACATAGGGTCGCATTCCACTCTGATAGGCAGTAAAGAAAAATATTATAATTCCAATCTGAACTTACAACAGTGTTGGGAGAGCGAGTGAACGAGACCAATGTTGCACAATCAGTTAGGGCTGCTATCACACGGCGGTTTGTTTCGGAAGAACAACTGTTTGGAACAATTTTTCTGCTTTGTCACAACAGCCAATCACCATAGATCGCTTTGGGGTTAACACAGGGTAAACTGGTTCCCCATTACAAACAAGCTGATAGCTGATTGGTTGAAAACGAACAACTTGCAAATTTTTTGGAAAGGAAGGAAAAAGTCGCACGTCTTTCTTTCAATAGTAAACCAGTGAAAAATATTGTCCAAAACAGTTGTTCGAGTGAAACAAACGCCGTGTGACAACCTCACAGAGAGTGCACAAAACGGATAAAATCGAAAACTTGGCGGTCGAGTGTTAATTCGAGCTCTGACTTTGATGGCAAACACTCAAATGCACATCTTTGATTGGCAAGGTCTCAGCCTTGCAAATGATTTCAACAAGTTAATTATCTAAATTATTAGGGGAAAATTATCTATTGGGGGGAAACTAGCAGTTTTTATTTATTTTTTTTCTTAACCATTTTCTATCCTGTCTTCCTGGACTTACTCTGCTCATTCTACTTGAAGCGCTCTTCTATGGAACACGAAGTTCTGACAGCCGGAACGCAGCATGAGCTTTTTCATGCTAATTTCGGCATGCAGTTAGTTGATAATATTCAGCCCTTGATTACATAATTAACTTGTGTTTACAGTCGGTTCACTACGCTACGAGAGCAAGAAGCAGGTGTTGACAAAGTGGAAAGACGACTTTCGTGACGTCAGAGCGTTCAAGCAACTCTAGAGCCTTGGCTTTGAATGTAGAAGGTACTGTTTAATACCACTAGGCTAAGTCTTATTCTTGAACTTTTCGGTAGATGCGATTAAGATCCGTATTACCAATTTGGGTTATGATGTATTGTACGAGGCCTGCGGTAGTTTTGAATAATAGTAAAGTCATAATTGCCAATTTCTTTGAGAGATGAATTTCTATGTTTGTCACAAGAGTAAACGAAGTTGTGATTAATGCGGATAAGGTCTTCATCTATGGAGTTAATTTTGAGGTCGTTATGAAGAACTGAGTTTGATACGAACCAAGGAGCGTTAGTTATTATACGTAGAGCTTTGTTTTGAAAAACTTGTAGGATTTTTCTGTTCATTTTTGCAGCTGCAGACCAGGCAGGGGCGGCGAAGAGAAGAATGGATTTTATACATTGGAGGAGCCTTTTAGTATTAAGATTAAGTTTGAATGATCTCCCCATTGAGTGGGTAAATAGGCATGAGGGCTTTGTTAGCTTTTTCTTTTGCATAGATAATGCGCTTTTTAAAGGTAAGCTTTTCATCCGGTATACTCCGAGGTACTTGACCTCTGAGTCACGTGGTGCAATGGTGAGGTCCGTGATACTATTGACTTTATTTCTTCGGAAGTAGATGACTTTTGATTTAGAGGATTAATTTTAATCTTCCATGCGATAAACCATTGATTTAAAATATTAGCAGAGTACTGGAGTTTTCTGTAGACTAAAATGGGTTTTCTTGATTTGGTAAGGACCGCCGTATCGTCCAGGTAGTAGGCGATAGTTGCATTTTCAGGGCTTGGCAGGTCATTTAAATAGACGTTAAAAAGGAAACGATCCTTGTGCTAATCCCGCTTTCATTTCTTGCTGTTGAGAAAGAGTATTGTTGATTTTGACTTGGAAGGTCCGTTTCTTTAGAAAATTTGCGATAATATGAATGAGGTAGCTCGGAAAATTATAGTTGATCATTTTTATCAGTAGGCCTTCATGCCAGATTTTATCGAAAGCCTTTTCAATTTCGAGGAAAAGTCCTGCGACTATTTCCTTTCTATTGAAACAGGCTCCGATATACTCCACAATTCTATTAATCTGGTGAGTGGTCGAGATGCTTTTTCGGAAACCGAATTGGTGGTTATTAAAGGTGTTATTTGTAGAGATGAAATTACTGATTCTAATGAGGATGATCTTTTTAGAGATTTTACCAATAGCCGGCAAAAGACTGATGGGTGGATAGTCGACCGGGTAATTTTCGGTTTTCCCAGGTTTTTTAATCACCGTGATGATTACGTACTTCCAGGCAACTGGAAAGATTTTAAGTCTGATGCTTGCATTGCTAGGAAATGATATTATAAACTATAGGTTTCCTTTGTAATTTCAGAGCTGAATAAGTTTATATTTACATCAATCAAAGCAATTATTGCCAGGATATCACTGGTGTTACACTACGTATCCGACTGATTAATGAATAATACCTAAGACGCAGAACGTAGGAAAGTCCGGATGAAGTGATTCCAGAGGAAAAACATGGCATTACAAGAAGGCTAACTTATACTCAAGGCCTGTCAGTGTGAAAATATTCTTTTGCGTTTTCAGCGGCCTCCGTGAAATTTCTACTGACCATAAGATGGCGCTACTCTTTTGCTACACTGCGACGTTAACAATGAGCAGAAATGTACTGCCAATGCCAATGATTAAAAATTGCAGAGTGCCTATGGTTCAAAACCATGTACCTCCTCATCAGAATTACATAAAAGCAAGCAGACATAGGAAAACTGCATTAATAGTACACTTGATGCTCAATACAGGGAGCCACATGGCTCGAGAAAGTTTAGGGATAGCGAGAACTTATAAAACTTAAGAATACATAATTTTTTGTAAGTTTTTAGATTTTTAATCATTTTTTTTAATTTTGATTTTTAATCATTTTTTTGATATTTTATAATTTTTTACACAAATACGATACAACACAAAAGCATAAAGCGCAGAGGAAAGAATTTACGATTAATAGGCTCATTGGCATGTGGCATACAGTGGGAGTGCAAATAATAAAGTTAACGTGAGAAAATATTCAAAGCAGAATTCTGCGGGAGATGTGATTCTACAGAGAACAGAATGATAACTTTACATAATGACACTTCTCAGGTTGCATGAAAAAATGATGGTAAAGTTTGGCAAAATAAGCAACAATTTGGTAAATCAATAACGACATCATTAGAAGAGAACCTTATGTTAAATATCTAGGAGTTTTCCTTGATAAGAAATTAACCTTCCGTCAATATGCAGACTACGTGAAACAGAAAGCTCAAAAAGCATTTATGGCGCTTTATCCTCTATTAGGGAGAAAATCGCAACTCCAATATGCTACCAAAAGAATCATTTATTTGCGATCCATTCGTCCAATAGTTCTATATGCAGTTCCAGCTTGAGCTGCTACCGCCAATACCCACAGATCCAAATTACAAAGCCGACAAAATATTCACTTACGAATTATGTCAGACTCTGAATGGTTCGTCAGGAACACCGTCAAAAGAAAAAGTTTCAAGATTAACACCATCAACGAAGAAATTCTCAAATTATCTAAACATTTTCACTCCAAATGTGATAATCATCAGCACAATGTCATTAGATATCTAGGAAATCACGATCACGGCATTAACCAGCCGTTCAAACGTCCTAGGATAATTTTCTATAATAATAATTGGAAGTAGTCAAACATGTATATACACATTTGTATATATTTACTCAAGAAATTTCGTTATTTATCCTGCTATCTATCCCAGAAGATCAAGTTTAATTAGAACTCGTAACGTGTTGTAAAGAACTTTGCTAAATCTTTTTAGCTCAAATTGCTAAATATTTATCCCAGAAGTTCAAGTGTTATTGAAATCGTATTGTATTGTAAATAATCTTTGCTCAAGTTACTCAGAATGTGTTTTCGTCAGATGACTATTGGACATCATAGCATTGATCAACGCTAAGTCCCGCCGACAATTTTTTTTTCATTAATTCTACTTCATCTTTTTTAAAATTTTGGTATTTTTCCATGAACTTTGAACATTTATCTTACGAAAAATACAAAAACTTTATTACTCGGACAATTTTTAATGATATTGGAAGTCATAATTCTTCACTTGACTACTCTGCATGTTCAATCAAACAGAATGCACTAGGTGGTGTATTTAATCTCCCTAAGTCTCGCCGTCATCTATTGCTTCGCCAAGGAAGACGTACAAATTGTACAATTGTAAAGATTTTCACTAAGACTGCCCAGTAGGGATACTAATTTTTCGATAAAGGCCGATAGACAGAATACTTCAGACTACCGTAATTCACCGTAATTCAACAATCTGGCGGCTCGCCGAGGGGCCGTCCTTCGCTCACGGGCCGTGTTACAGGGGCGTGTGTACGCCTTATAGGTGGTTGGTAGATATTGTAGTCCCGAACAATGATGGCTCTTGGTCTCTTTCGTGAGCTGCAAATAGCTGGGTCGTACTCTGCTAGTTGTTGAAATGCTCGGTTATCAGTCTGTTCGATTTTGATGAATAAATTATGACTAAGTTTTTTAAGAACATAACCCACAGGTTTAATGTTTAAGTCCGAATGAATCACATCTGTACTGACGTACCAGGCTGCGTTCAGGGCCATACGTAGTGTTTTACTCTGAAAGGATTGCAGTTTTTTCACATGAGTTTTGGCAGCCGTACCCCAGATGGTACAAGCATACATAAATATGGGTCTTATAACAGAGGTATAGAGAAGGATTTTGTTTTTAATTGACAGATGACTCTTTCGGCCTAGAAGGTAGTAAAGTTGGGTTCTGACGGTCTTCGCTTTATTAAGTGTATAATCAATATGAAGACGCCAGATTAATTTGGAATCAAGCATCATTCCTAGATACTTATATGAATTTGACCAGGGAACATAGTCATTGAAAAACCTTAAATTAATGGTAACGTACAGGATGGGGCCTCGTTTAAAGATCATAGCAACACATTTAGTAACATTAATTTTGATTTTCCAAGTAATGAGCCAGTGCTCAAGGCTTGAGAGATATCTCTGAATGTTGTGAACTGAGTTTTCAAGGTCTTTGTTTTGAGATAGGATGGCTGTATCATCTGCATAAAGTGCTAGAATCATACCAGGTGCTTTTGGTATGTCATATATAAAAATGTTGAACAAGGTCGGTCCTAGGAGACTACCCTGAGCTACACCGCTGAGAATTGGACGGGGAGCCAAAATGATAGAATTAACTCGTACAGAGAAAGATCTATTGCAAGATACGAATTAATTATGCGAATTAACTGAGCCGGAAGATCAAGTCGTATAAGCTTGATAATAATTCCTATATGCCAACTCCTATAAAATGCTTTGGCAATATCAAGAAAAAGTGCGCCAGTAAGCATTTTGCTACGAAACCCTTCATGTATGAACTCCACTGTCCTTAGCAGCTGGTGCGTGGTGCAGTGTTTTGCTCGAAATCCAAATTGTTCATCAGTCAGAGTGTTGTGATTTCGGAGAAAATCATTCAGGCATTTAAGTAGCACAAATTCGTATATTTTAGATAACTAAGATAGGAGGCTGATATTTCTGTAATTTTGAGGATTAGAATGGTTCTGGCCAGGTTTTGCAATAGGCACAATAAGTGCTTTCTTCCAGTTTTGAGGAAAATAGCAAAGCATGATCACATAATTTATAAGAATTACTAAGAAAAATAGATAATTGGAGGGCAGGTATTTAATCATACGATTCGAGATAGAGTCCAATCCAGGTGCTTTTTGGGGTTTAAGCTTGGTAATATATTCACTTACTTCGCTCATGGTTGTGTACTGTATATCTCTTGTAAAAGGATAGGAAAGGAAACGTTCATCTTGTTGGAAAGAATTAGCGTTGTTCGCAAAAATCCCTTCATTATGTGGTGTGAATTGAGTTTGGAGGCAGTCAGCAATTAATTCTACCTTCTCGGTGTCTATATGAGCCACCACTGCGTCCTTAACTAAGGACGGAATGTGTGATTTCTGTTTGCGTTGTCTGACTGATGCACGTCAAAAACTGTTGTCATTGTTCGTTCAAGACTGACACTTGCGACGTGAAGCTTTTCTCGAGGGTTTCCGCTCTCGTGTTTTTAACACCACATGACCATTGATCAAGGAAACAGATGCTTTTCAAAATTCATGATGTAACCCCTCCAAATTGATTCTGGCCCTTAATCGACACCAAAATTACTAAATTAAGTCCTTTAGTGTTTTTACCTTTTTTTTTTTTTTTTTACTGTGGAAGGCGGTTACTCTTTTTGTTAAATTAACATTTTGGCACTAAATTTACCTCTTTGAGGAATCCTCTTTTTGGGGATAAAGATAATTCTTTGACGATGTGGGGATAAAGGCTACATGGCTAAGAGCCCGTAATAGAACCCTTCCTTGGTCCTTGGTAGTTCGAGCATTGTGATTGGTAGAATTGGTCACATGATTCCTTGATCTCATATTGGAGAGTACGAAGTTGTAATTTTAAGTCAGTATTCCAGTAAGCGCTCAATCCCGGAACGAAATCTATTGTTTGCTGGAAGAGTCCAAGATTTGTAGGTATGGTACGTGAAAGTAGGGATGAACTAAAAAGAGAAAGGAAAAGGGATTTTGAGTATAGGGAATTTCAGTCGTTCCGGGATTGAGTGTCTACTATGAACGGGCTCCTGCTTTGTGAGGGAAGCTAGCGTTTCGTTAGCAAGTGTATTATTTATTATTCTTATTCATTGTCTGCTTTTTTTTTACGGTTACAATTTTCTACAATACCTTAAGTAAATAAAAACTTTACAGTTACGTACTGTAACTTCGTGTAATACTCTGTTACTTTACCGTAATAAGAGTTCTAATAAATATTAAATTTCGTTGGAATAAACAAAATTATGTAATTTCGCCACAACGTTATACCTTTAAGCAACTTTTAAATAAGCATATAATTTTACATTGCAAACGCGTATTTCTCTACGAAATATTTTTTTTGTTTCATATATTGATAAAAATTAATCTGTCCTTAAACAAAATGTTCAATAAAACAGGGAGCATAAAAATAAGCAGCGAAACTCCTTCCACGGTTCAGGAATAAGTCAGCGAGCATATCCCTTTTCTCCCTAGTACCTACTGAAAGCCATTCCACGATCTAATTATTATTTCCTTTGGAAACCATTCCGGAACCTTTCCTTTCTATTTCTGTCCTGTGTATATTGAACTCGCCCAGCTAACAATAGCAGGCGTTCAGAGATTGACGGTCTAGTCAGGATTCCTACATCTTTGCCAAAGTCTTCGTACTTTATTCTTTTCTTCGATTTTGGATTTAATTTTAGGAGGAAGTTTACGAAAATTGGGTCTGAGGGTGGGTTTTGATACTTCTTTATAAGTATCTGTTAAAGTGGTCGTTAATTGATCAACTGCCGTTTCGATGTCATGGCTGGAGTTAATTTCGAGGGAGGGTAAAAGTTTATTTTTAAGTTTAAATCTGAAATTGTCCCAATTTGTAGAGACGAGTGCCGGAAAATTTTGATTAATAAGATTACAGTTAAGGTAAATGATCACGGGGTTGTGATCTGAGGACAAACAATTTTCCACAGTCACGTTAATATGCAAAAGGAATGTTTCGAAATAGAGTCAAATCAATGAATGAAGGGGCTCCTCGTGTATCATGTGTTGTGGGGGATTCCGGCGAGGTAATTTTAATTTGAGCGAACTGGGCCCAATTTATGAGGCCACGGCCAGCAGGGTTTGATCTACGACAACGCCAATGCTGATGGTGAAAGTTTAAATCACCTGCAATAATCAAATTATTTGAAATCGTGAGCAGTTTATTAAAATCTTGCACATGTAATTTACATCTTGGGGCAAGATAGGCACAGATCAGTACAAGGGAGGGAGAATTTTGAATAAAAATTTCAATAATCATTGCCTCGAGTTTGCTCAAGCTCGGGGTGTCTATTCGTCTATGAGGTATATTATTTTTGATACAGACACATGTACCTCCATGAAATCTATCACGAGAATCTGAAGCTTGTCTGTCATTTTTATCTAAGGCATAGTTTGCAAGCTTGGGAGCTCTCCCTGGTTGGAGTTTGGTCTCTTTGACAAAAATTATGTCAAAACTCTTCTCTTCTACATAATCTCTGAACTCATAGAATTTATTTGTGATGCCATTTGCATTACTGGTGCAAAATTTTAGTTGTTTCAACCCTTTCAAAGTATTGAAATTTAATGTTGGGGATTTTCAGAAAATTGGAGAGTAACATAACTCTCAAAGATGTAGTAAGCAGCATCAGCACCAGATGGAGTCACTCTGAGCTGAGGTAGAGCGTTTTTAAACGCTAACATTAATCTATTTTGGTCAATACCAAGTTCATTAGAAATTTGAATTACTGCCATAAGAATTTTAGTACAATTTAGGGCTAAATTTGCTCCTTGCGGGACTGAATAATTTGGAATATATTGGGGTGCAGCCTGGTGCATACCCGTAATTACAGAGGAGAACGAAATTCCAGGGCGAATATTATTTGCACTGGGTATGGGTGCATTCGGTAGTGTAGGAAAAGCTTTATGACTATCAGTATTGAGGTTGTGTGAGTGTCCAATGGTCGGACTGGGTTTGATACTTGTTTTAGCTGGAGAGTTTTTAGATCCAGGAAATCTAGGACAGGATCGCCAATTCGCAGCATGCTGTCCTTGGCAGTTGGCACTCTTCATGGGCTCATCATAGTGTTTTGTGCAATCTTTGGCCTCGTGGGGACCTGCACATCGAAGACATCGTCTTGGTAGAGTACAGACCTCTGAAGAGTGAAAGAAGACCTGGCAACGCCAGCACTGGGATGGTCCCTTGAAGTGTTCAATGGCTACCTCGGTGCCTAGTAGTTCAGTCGCCCTGTAAATTTCATCGGCTTTAAGGCTGTTAAAAATTTGCAAGTAAAAGAGTGACTTGAGTGTGTGAGATTTGAATTCTATACGATTATCAGTTAGAAATCTAACTGCTGCTCTGTAGTCTGCTTCATTAGCAGTAGTGAGTCTTAAGAAATCAATGTCCTGTTTTGACTGGACAGAAGTAGCGTGTCTTTTGAGCTGGGTTAAGAGAAAATATCAGTCAGCTCTTAGTCCTGGTAAGTGGATTCGGCTGACAGCTTCGGTAGGAGAAGGTAGCCAACCTGAATTGCTCTGTGAGTATACTTTTCTTATTCAGCTGCAATCTCGATCAACATGTCGTTAACAAAATAACCTCCCGATAAAACCAGGACGGACAAATTGCTCGATGGACTTAGGGAAAATTCTGACATACCAATGAACAGAGAACTTAACAATCGTGAAAATCAAGATATCTTCATTAATGCAATTTCGGCATTTAACTCAATCTACGGGGAAAATGAACCCTGCTCAATTAGTAATCCAAATTTAAGGAGATACACGAGGCCGAAATCGAAGATTATATCAGATATAGACATTCTCGCAGAAACAAAAAGCAGAAAACCTCCCTTAAGGTAAATCAATAATCGAGAAAAACGAGAAACTTAAGAAAATCTTCGCAAACCTTATGAAGGGTATTGAAGAAAGCAGTAAAAAACCAGATAACCCGGAACCAAATAACCCAGAACAGTCAGAAAATTCGTCCGAATGGACAATTCCGAGGAAATGTGCAAAAGTAAACGAAGATAATGATACGAGATCAGATATCACTCAAAGTAATAGATTCGAAAATTACAATCAGAAATTTCAGTTGATAATCGCACCGATAACGTCACCCAGGCTACAGGAAACAAGATCCCACCCATTGTCATCACTAAAGAAAACCTAAATTGGCTAGAACTCGATCATGAATTAAAATCAATTTGCAGCGAAGAATACGAATCACAACTTAAAAGAAACTCAATTTTTATTTACCCAAAAAATGCAGAAGACTTTAGAATCATCACCGAAATATTTGATAAACGTAAGCGTAACTACCACACATACCTATTTGATCATCAAAAAACCACGAAAGTAGTTATTAAGGGAATCGCAGAAATGATAACTGCCGAGACTATATTTGAAGATTTAACGGACAGGAATTACCCAGTGAGAAAAATTAAGCAACTTAATAGAAGAAACGGTGACCTTTTAGAAAAATTACCCATACACTTTGCAGAACTTGATAACTCAGCAGAAGGTAATGCTATTTACAACGTAAACAACATATTCAGTTTTAACGTAAGAATTGAAAAATACAGAAATAATGGAAACCGCCCTACCCAGTGCTTTAGGTGCCAGCGGTACGGGCATACCCAGCACAGATGCCATCATCCAATACGCTGCTGTAAATGCGGTCTTAATCACAGAACTAATGAATACAACTTAAAGAAAACTGACTCCCCCAAATGTGTCTTTTGCAAATTAAATCACGTAAGCTGGTTCACTGGATGTACTGAATACCAAAATCAAATAGCAGAAATTAAAAGAAGAAACATCAGAAAAAATCCCGTACCGGATACTTCAAATCTTACGCGAACGCATGCACCTGTAAAAGACGAAGAAAGCTTCCTGTTTCCGAATAGCACACAACCCACTGCAACATTTTCCAATAAAAAGTCAAGCTATAGTAACATCCTGAAGAATAAAATAATTCTAACGCCGCCTTTAAAAATATACAGTCTACCTCCCGAGACGCAGGGATCGTTGGTCATATACAAAATCTGATGCTACAAATATTAAAACTAAGAAACGCCAAAAGCACCACAGAAAAACTGAAAATAGGTTTTCAGATCTTTCAATATTTAATGCAAATAGCCGAAACTGAAGATTAATTCAAGCTCCTCACCTACAGAAAGATTCGCTTTCCCAATCTTTGCTACGCGACAACTTATTTTTCAAGCGGTTCAAGCGGGGCAGTACTTGAGTGGGTGACCACTCACGTGACTGGCCTCGACGAATCTCTTTTCACGACACATTGATGACATTTCTGCATATGACGAAATTTTTCAACTGAGCTCTTTTACGAACTTTCTTTGGATGCGTTTTTACGCTTGCATTTCAAAAAATTTTACCATCGCCTTAGGGCACATTTTCAATCGCACCTGTTCATCCCCCACACGCCGGTTCATCCCCCACGGTCCACGGTCCAGCTCTTAGTTTGATGAATACAGGGGGTGGAGCCTGAATTTTTGGCTCTTGATTGACAGCTGGCTGCTGGGTGTGTGGTTCTATGGTCTCTGTGGTGTGCTGAATATTATTAAATGAATTAGAAGTGCTAGACAAGTTATTATTGACATTAATTTGGTTATTTGATTGGATTTTTTTGGCGATAAGATGTTTGGATGGAATAGAAAACCCGTCTGAGTCGACCGGGCGAGTCCGTTTTGAGTATTCTTAGAAGGCTAGGCTTGGGTGAATTATTAGTAATTTCAGAATTTTGAGAAACAGAGTTTTGGGTATCCGAATTTTTGGTCTGGTGGAATGCACAAATTTTGAGGAATTCTTCTTCAGTGGCAGGAATTTCAAAAATGTTTAAGTTAAGGCTCGTACACAAAGTTTGCAAGGAAAACAGAAGTTTCTCACCCTCTTGGTTCAGTTGCTTGAGCATGGCCTCCTTGTTTGTATTCTCGGTTCTCATCAGACAATGAATGTCGAACATCAGATCAGTATGACGATTTTTGAGAGCATAAATTTGAATCGCATTTCTCGAGAAATCCTCGGTGAAGTAAATCGCTGAGGTAGTGCAGTAGTGTCCATATCGGTAATAGAAGTTGTAGCATGTAATAGCTGGTTGATATCAGACGAAGTATAATTGCTCACTGGCGGCGCCGAATTCGTGTTTCCAACAAAGTCGCTGTGGAGCTCAGAGGTCGAGCCAGTCGACCGTCACTCTCTGCGTCCATGACGCGATTCACTCTCTACCAGCACAAATGTACTAGAAACGAATATTGTCTTCTTATATGTAAAATTTAAAACCGATCAATCTGTATTAGTCAGAAATTATACATTTCTTTCTATAAAAATATTTTTGTTTAGAAAGAAAGCATGAAATTTCAAGTTATCCCATTCTGTTTTTTTTATGAACGTCAGCTACTTGATTGATTTTGATTCCTGTTTGCACATACGCTATTTTGAATTGCACTCATTACGGCTATTTATTCTAATTTAAGGGTAATTTAGAGCATATGTTTTACTTTTAAATTATTTATATAGTATGAAGTTTTATATATATATATATATAGGTAGCTTCAGAACATAAACTATTTCAGCACAAAATTTTCATCTTATTCCTATCAGTTGTCCTGTCCAACAAAATAATTTAATTAAATGAGTAATTAACAAATTAAAAACTATAATCTAAATTCTGCATATCTGTTTCTAATACATAAGAGAAAACGTATTTCTAAAAGAGATTTAATTTTAGGTAGTGATTTTTTTTTTTTCTTTTTGAAATATTATAGAATAATTTTTTAGAAATAATAAAAAATAAAATTTTAAATAATGCAGATTTAGAGCTTTGAAGAGTAAACGCAACATTACAAATATTCAAAATAATACCAAATATTTCAAATTATTTTTTCATGGCTAGCGCTCCCAGAGCGAAAGTTTCAATGAAGAAACTGGTTCATGTTGGCAGTTCTGCGTTATTTGACTAACCCGTAGGAGGTTGTATATATCATTATTTCTTTTTAAGTCAGGCTTACCTATTAATGGTGGGCCCACCAGTGGTTGAGCCCCAAAGTCGCTGAACATTGGTAGTTCGGTCCGAGGTTTGAATCCCGCGAACGGGCTGGTTGCATGGGCGTTTTCGTAGTTTTTCCCATGTGGAACGTGTATACGAGACAGTGTCCCTTAGAAAGTCCTCCACGAAGGCATCCCTCCCCTTAGGCAAATAGCCCTAGTGTGCTTTGCCATAATTAAATACACACACACCATACCTATTAATTGTACTAAATTGATAACGCGCTTCCCGTCTCAATTTTACATGCACGATTTCATTGGAAATTTTAAATTCTATTCTGCTGCCTGTTATTCCTACACGTACATTCATCTAAAACTTCGTTAATACATGGCAGAGAACGAATTTGCCGTTCTCTCCTTATGTAAAAATTCCGCTTTCATCACACTTCAATTGGACGAAATTTAGGGAATGATACTCGTATTATACACTATACGTTTTCTTTGTAATTTTACCGCTGGATAATTTTATATTTATATCGATCAATCAGAGAAATTATTGTGGGGATAACACTGATGTTACACTACGTATCCGGCTCATTAATGAATCCTAAAACCTAAAGAAGTTCCAGAAGAACATGGCATTAGAAGCAAGGACAACTTATACTCCAGGCCTGCCAATAATGAAGAAAATTATTCTTTCGTGATTTCGTCGGCCTCTATGAAATTTCTACTGATCGCAAGATCCTCTCTGCGACGTTAACAATAAGCAGAAATATACTAGAAATTAAAAACGATTAATCTGTAACTGTTAGAAATTATACATTTCTTCTGCGGTTAAATGAACACTCAGAACGAATCTCTTCCTTCCTTTTGCTACAATAGCTAAAGGTGCGATCATCAATGACTCACTGAAAGCAGAAACTTTCAACCGAATCCGCTTCACGCTCAGGAAAAGATCCCTTCTCACATCATCGTAGTTGGGATTTTTGCGAAGTTCGTTGAGTGAACTCGCTAATCATACTATAGAAATGATCCTATGAAGTATGATCTTAACGTGAAAGTTCAGTTCAGTTCAGATCACTGACTGACTGACTGATAACTTATAGCCAGAATACCACTGAGATCAGTAGTTTATCTGGCTCAATGAAATTTATGCCGGATGGGCACAATAACATAGAACTATCTTCACATAATGTCCGCAGTAAGGAGGAGAAAGACGGATAAAGAATAGGAAGACCAGCAACGCAAGAGCTCACTAGCAAGTAACCGGCCCGGTAAAGGCGTGACTAAGTGGGAGTCATAAAATGAGTGTAGAATGTGAAGTACAATAAATGAGTAAGATACAAAATTAAGAATGCTAATAAACACATTGGGTACATTATTTACAGGTGGGCACTAGGTGGGAAAGTTCGGGTCCCTGATAAGGTGGGCCGCAAGTGGGCGCAGTTTGGCGTCCTCATTCAATATTTCGTAGGTAAAGATATCAAAATTTCTCATATGGTCACAGTTCAGAGCTTTCGTGAAGAATTTCCTGTTGATCTTATTTAGGTGCTCTTCTAGAGTGTCCAGTTTTAAGTCACAGTGCAGTGTAGCATTGCTCACAAAAAAGTGAGCATGGGTGATAAGCCTTAAGACTTTGTTTTGCATGATTTGAAGTCTTTTTATATCCTCCTTGGTAGCCGTGCACCAGGCCGGCGACGCATAAGTCATCAATGGCCTAATTGCCGTGATATAAACTAGCCTCTTCTTCCTGAAGTCTAAGCTAGAATAATTACCCAATATAGGGATGAGACTATTTACAACAGTGAAAATTTTTCTTCTGACCTCTGTTATATGATCTCCCCATTTTAATCTTTCATTTAGCATTACTCCTAAATATTTCACCTTACTAACTCTAGGAATCTCTTCAGAGAATAAGAATTCCTCCTTATCAATAATAATTGCGACTTGCTGGCATTAATAGCAATTCTCCAAGTCGTACACCACTTTTCTACCACTGGTAGAAGCTCCTGTAATTTCTTGATTGCGTGGTGTGCGTTTGCAGACTTTACGGCTAATGCCGTATCGTCCGCATAGCACCCAAGAAAGTAATTTCTGCCAATGTGAGCGCTAGGGAAGTCATGAACATAAAATAAATACAGGACGGGCCCTAAAATGGACCCATGTGGGACGCCTGCATTCATGGTGCGTAAACTGAAGATGTCCTTTCCAATAGCCACAGTGAATTTCCTATTAGTGATGAAAGACATAATTAGCTGAATCAGCTCTCTATCCATAGGGAGATTTATAAGTTTATAAATAAGCCCCTCATGCCAGATTCGGTCGAATGCCTTCGCCACGTCTAGCATGAGTAAGGCGACATTTTGTTTCTTGTGAAGTGCATCCCCACAAAACTCGACGAGCCGAACCAGCTGCTTCGTTGTTGAAAGCTTTCTCCGGAAACCAAATTGTTCCGGAGGCAGTAATTCAATCTGCTGTAGATTAATCTCTCAAAGACCTTTCCTAGTCCCGGAAGCAAGCTAATGGGCCTGTACCCATCTGGCTTAGTGTTATCCTTGCCGGGCTTAGGCAATAAAATAACTTTTGCGATTTTCCATTTTGTGGGAAAATAGCATTGACTAAGACACGCATTGATAATACTCGTGAATTTTGTCACAACATTGCAGGGCAGATTTCTAAGTGCGTGATTATTAATACCGTCTATGCCAGGGGCCTTTTTGACTTTAAGCTTCTTTGTGATTTCTTTGATCTCACTGGGGTTAGCAGTGGCCATGTACCTCTTAGCGGTGTGGGCATTAAGCCAATCTCTAACAAAGTAGCATGCCTCATTGACAAAATTAATGTCCATGGGCGTCATGTTAGGTCTGAACTGCTCTTCTAAATGGTCCGCAAGGACCGTCGATTTGTCTTTATTATTGAGAGCAACAGAGTTTTCAGTATAAATCGGCTTATTGCATGTACACTGCCTTTTCAAGTTACGCATGAACGTCCAGAGGGTGCCATCATTCGGACCAAGATTCTGAATTTTTTCCTCCCATACATCTCTCTTATGCTCATCTATTTTCTTTTTAATTAATTTATTTAATTTGTTCATATCTCTTTTAACGTGAGGGCTCCATGTAAGGTGCCACGCTTTCCTCATCCTATTCCGGTCCTTAATCATCTCTCTAATTTCCTGTGGCAGAATGCCAGCGTTATTATTTCTTCTCACGTGTCTAGATGCATTTTCAATAGCATTATTGATTGAATCAGTGAGGGTATCAACTGCATCATCTATATCTTTCCGCGAGTTCAGAGTATCAAAGATGGGCGGATTCTGACTGAGAAACTTCTGGAACTTATTCCAGTCAGTCGTGCGGATCATTTCATTTTCTGCCTCTTTAGTAGTGCCTAGGTAAGCAATGATCGATATATGGTCAGAGCTCAATTCGTGCTTTACTTCAGTATAAATAGGGATTGAAGTATTTGTCAGAAAGTATCAAGAAGGTCTGCATTTCTTGGGGCAAGTTCAGATCAGTTCAACTCAAATTAAAATGTACCACTTTATTTCACACAAATAGTGGTCGTTACACAGCAATGTTATCAATAATAATATATCTGAAGCAAGCATTAACTTTATTTCATGTAAAGTCACACAACAGCTTTACCATAACTAAAACTGCCGTTCAGGATTAGACCAAGGCCTGCTAGTGTGAAAATATTCCTTTTTGTTTTCGGTGGCCTCCATGAAATTTCTATTGACCGCAAGATGGCGCTACTCCTCTGCCACACTTCTGCCAAATCTGCTACACACAACATTTTTTTATTTTGGATAATACGTATTTCCTTCTTTATATACGATATTTATTGATCAGATATATGCATGCATAGTAGAGTCTATATTTAAAAAAGTAAAGAAACTTAAAAATGTATCATTTAGTTATCAGTTATCATGGCATTCTAGTATTCGAAACGCCATTAATTTAATTAATTTCTTTCGAATATCATATTATTTTAACTCCATAGTTGAAGACTATGCATTAAACTATTCTGAATGATATCTTCAGTTGAAGGAAGCATTCAAAATTTGTGTTCCGTTCAAATATAAATTAACGTAATAAGTCAAATAAAGGGGGTTGTGCATTGATGTGCGATTAATAGGCGGAAGTTAGTAAGCCGAATGTGCTTAACCACTGCAGGTTTGGCTTAACTCTCTCTATAAGCCGTGCGTCCTTTCTAAGCTAAATGTGCTTTACCATTGAAACACTCTCTTTCAGCCGTGTCTAAATGTGCTTTGCTGTTTTTAAGAATTTCTTTCATTCTATTACATAACAAAATTTAGATACACCTTATTTCTAAGCCCCTCCTACTATGAGACGACTGCGACTGTATCATCTACACAGTAAGAGATAGGCCAAGGGCAACTTAAGCAGAGTATTGCTTATTATTTACAGACATGTGTTTTAAAACTTTTACTTATAAGTAGAACCCAAAAGATATAGCAGTGAGTTCAAATCTAATAATAACATACATGGCATTAACCTTTTACATGCCAAACTATGGTGAGAAAGTAAAATAAACGTTTTGTTGTGAAAAATCGATTTAAAACTCAAATATAAGAACTATGAAAAAAAAAGAGAAAAAATGAAAAAAATTTTTTAATGATTTATAACATGTTCCATAAATGGAACATTGGCAGGAAACAGTTGGTATTTTTTACATGATTCTTGTAAAACAGGATTATCGACATTTTAATTCGAAGCTTCATTTTTGTCTGCATTTTTTCAGCATTAGCAAGTGAATTTGTCAACGTTATTCAGAAGTAACATAGATTAAGCAGAAAAATAGGGAGCCTATCCCTTTATAACCGCAAAGCTACTCCACCAAAATTTCTTAGGAGAAGATATGAAGCTTCCACAGAAAAAAGATTTCATAATAAATTAAAACAAAAATTACATAGTTGATAAGCAAGAATTTTACATTAATTGTTAGCAATTTATACTGAAACAAGAAAAAGAGTTGTAGAAATAAGTAACAAATAATCTCCATACAAAATTTCCCACTGCAGGAATAGAAGACACCGAACTATTGAAAGTTTTTTTCCAGTTCTTCATAAAAAGGAGAAACATTTCCTGTTTTACCTCCTAATGCCAACTTGGTATTATTTATAATATGAAAATATTTTTTCAGTTTTCGAAATCTATTTCTTGGCATAACAGAAGAAACTATTGGGACAGATAAATCTTCTTGAGTGCTCCAGTATAAATCTTCGCCGGGTACTCGATGAAACCCGCTAAACAACACTTATCCAAAAAACTGTCCAATATCGTTTTCATCTACAGCTAAAATTTCTTTCTGCATTGTGTAAAGACCTGTCATATTTGCTAAATGCAGCAAATATTTTCTAGTTAGGAGCTTGTGAAAAATCTTAACTGGAGATAAAGTAACTAGTTCAGGAAACTCTTTGCAAATATTTTCAATGCTGCCAGTTTTTAGAATTTTGTTAAAATTAAAATCCCCCCCCCCCCACCGACGTTCAATGTTTTTCTCTTTCGCATTTAGTTTTCGCTTCAAATTCTTCCTCCACTTTGAAGATGAAGGTTCTTGAGCATCGAATGAAATTTCTTGAGATATTTCATCATCATCTATTTGATTAGAAATTTCGATTTTTCCACATACATCTGCTGGCAGAACAGGCTAAAAAATATCTTCATTTACATCTTCCTCATCTGTCAAACATCCATTTTCTTCTGGAGGCAGTTGACAAATATCATTACACTCTTCATCATCTGATAATGTATATAAATATTCCAATGCTTCTTCGATAGTCTGAAATGGTTTTGAATGAGCCATCTTATCAGCATAGCGTATCTTCACGAACTGAAACAAAATGCAAACAACGGGAAAATAATGAAATCCACACACCAAAATATACGCCTTTTTCACTGAGTCATAAATAAACTCTAGCATCTAGCCTATCAAGAAACACCACATACTTTTCTCTAGCAGCTGTGAGTAACTCACTTCAAATCCTTATGGAAGCTCCAGCCATGAATACAACTAACTCTCTGTGCTGTATATGCGAAAGGCTCATCTATTGCTTATCACGTTCACTGCTTATTACAAGGAATCTTCCTTTTTTAAGTAATATGCCATGATATACCAGGACAAAGATTTGCCACCTCACACATGCTAGATACAGGATACGGCTTTCCCAGCTGACGTGCCTGAAGAAGTGCCCAGCACCTTTGCCTTCAAACCCTTATGGGAATGTGTGAAAGGAGAGGAGGGGGATATATGGAAGTCGAAAACAGATTAAGAGTCATAAACATCTGTTTTCCACACTTACTTGGAACTTTTCACATTTGGAAAATCTTTCGCTGTGCTTCTATTCACGGCAATCAAAGGAATTTCATCATGTTAAAAAATATACCTTTACACACCAGTGTTCCCTTTCTGGAACATCCACATTTCTTACCTCATAGTAAAAAATAATAATCATCTTTCTATGATAACTTACTGGCTATGCATAAAACGATCCTTTTTAAATATCCTCATTGAGATTTAAAAACATTTGTTGAATTTTTAATTTTATATGAATTTCTGAATTTTGCTCTTAGAAAAGAAGGGAAAAAGGTGAAATAATGAATTTTTTTATCAAGGTAATTTTTCTTTTAGAATAATTATATTGCTACTAAAACTGTTGGTATGAATTGAGGTAGCTATGAGTATATAGTCCTGGGGACTTTTACTCAGAAATTGTTTACCCTGCGGGGTACGTCTTAGTGAGAAGTAAATCCACTTTATTTAAAGTGGAAAGTTTCTGGTGAAAACATCGTCGCATGCGTGTTGCCATCTATTGGAACATTAGGAAGTAACAAGAAGTAAAATTTTGAACTTAGTTTTCCTCTTCTGTGAAATCAAGAGCAATCTTCACTGCTAAGAAAGCGATAGAAAGTTTTTCTGTACTGGATTTAGCGGATTTAATATTAACTGCAACATCGTTCATATCTTGAATGAATTTGAAAACTTTAGGATTTGAAAAAACTTGGGATATTGGATTATCATTATCTGCTGGGATCTTCTGCTGTTTAAAGACGGCGCTGAATGGGATGTTTCTTTGAATTTCTTTAATTTCAGTTTTAGATTTAGATGCGAGTGCTGGGAAATCTTTAAGATTTGGAATCTCTTGGGTTTTCTCTGCTGGTTTAGGAGTTTGAAAATGCTTTTTATAAATCGGGCAACCACGGTAGGACGATACATGCTCCCCACGGCAAAAATAGCAGATGGGTTTTTCTTCACGTTTTAAAGAACAGGTATTAGATCTGTGATTCTGGGAACATTTACAACGTATTTCTTTTTTATAGCAATTCGCCTGTGAATGTCCATAGCTCTGACACTTGAAGCATTGAATTGGTCTTTTAGTTTTAGGTGCATATTTCTCAATAGTGATATTGAAGTTAAACATATTATTTAAGTTGTAAATCGCTTCTCCTAATTTATTCCTTTCAAGTTCAATGAAGTACATGGGTAATTTTATGATATCACTTTCTATTCTCTTTGTGAACTGTTTAACTTTTAGTACTGGGAATTTTCTAAGTTTTAGGTCTTCAAATATTGCAGTTTCTGAGATGCTTCTGGGCATATTTTTTAGAATGACTTTAATGTTAGTTTTGGAATAAAGTTGATACGTATGGAATTCTATGCATGATTTCTTTAGAAATTCGATGGCGCTGTTGTAATCCTCTTCGGTGGAAGTATTTAAATAAACCTTTTTGGCTTTCATCTGGGTTTCATATTCGTTTTTTAGGATTTTAGTACTTAAGATTTTCTGTAGATCAATCCAATCTAATTCAACTTGCGTGATGACTATTGGTGGGATTTTTATTTCAGATTTATGATTAGTTTTAACTTCAGTAGTTTCATTATTTTCTTCATCATTTAAAGGTTCGAATCTGTTGTTTTGTTCTATTTCTTCTTTTTCGCTAGGTTTTAGATTAGGTTTGCATGTTTTTGAGGGAATTGACCAATTTTGTTCTGAATTATTATCTGCTTCTGGAACTGTTAAATTGTTATAAACTTCTTTGATGGAGTTCACTGATTCTTCGTATTCTTTCACATTTTCTGCGTAATCTTTCTCGTCCATCGATTCGGTGTCCATTAAGTTCGACTGTTCAATCATACGCTCTTGGGATTTATTTAAGATTTCAGTTAGGGCTCCGTTTCTGAGTATTTGATATCTGGGATCTTTATCTAATTCAGTTCCGAGTCCTTGAAATAAGTTAGGGAAAATATGTTTATACTTTTCCATAGTGTCGCGAAAATCTTGGGTTTTTGGAGTCGCAGTGCTGGGGGAGCTACTTTTCTTTATTCTTTTAGGCTGCTGCAATTTAGTTTCTAAACTGGAGGGTTTTGGAAAATCTTTAAATTTTAATTTTCCGCTATTCTTAGATGAGTTGGAATAATCTGAGTTGTGATCCATGTTGCTGTCGCTTTCATGCCTATTCCAAAAACGATCTGGTGGTTTTTTGGCCGCCATGAGGAGAGAAAGCAAAAATACTTACATAGCAAATCAGGATGCGTGCGTCGCACAGCAACGCTTACCTCTGAATTCACTAAAACTGTTACTGTTTATGTAATAATTTATACAAAGCAATATTAATAAAATTGTGTTTTTTATGAAATTTTAAATTCGATGTTCCATTTATGGAGCATTGGCATGTAAAAGGATAATTATAATGAATCATGTATAAAATTTTGAGACTGTTAGTGTTGAAGACCAAGTATTTTAATATCACTGACAGCTGAAACGCCGTAAGTGCAAATTTAGTCTTGCCGTTTTGCTAATAAATTTATGCTGTAGGTCTTTTAATTTAAAAGTAAGAGATTTAAATTCCTCTAGGCTGTTAGAAAAAGAACCAAACTCAGTGGCGCAACAGCTCTAGTGGCCACGCCTGCAGTGCCCTGAAATCTGCTTTCTTGACCTTGAGCTCTGGAGTGCATCAGCATATGCCTGGGCAAGTGGTCAGCTTGTCGCTGCTGCCCCCAGTGTTTAGTCCCTAAGCGAACTTTGTTTTCATTTTATGGACCCATTCAAGGGAAGAAAGGCTGAGTCAACCTTGCCCAGCCCGGGAATCGAACTCAGGACCTGGGGTGCAGCTGCGCGACGCGCTATTCACATCGACACCGGGCGGTCAGGTGGTTAATATTTTAGTTTTTTCAGGTTAAGGAACATCTTTCTTATGATTTAATACATCAGCATAGGATTTGAAATTAATGTAGGAGTGCTTTCAGTGAACTGAGGAAAATCATTTTTCGTTTACGGGCTTCTTTCCTTGCTATTTTTGAATTTCTTGCTTGGATCTTCCAGGCAATCGGGACTGGTGACTGCGTGGGAACCAGCGTGCAGGACACATCTGGCTGGTATTTCTTTCTTCCCTTTGATCGGGCATTCATAAGAATTATGATGATCCAAGCATCTCACACATCTTGGAGTATTAAAGCATGCCTTTTGATTGTGTCCGTAGCGCTGGCACCGGAAGCACTGCACAAGCCCTCGTCTGATCTTATATCCTACAGTTCTGCTCTCATGTCAGCGATGTCTGTAATTTGAAATTCATCTTTGCCTATGGGCGTTTTCGGCATTTCAAGGTAAAAAAACAGGAAGTAATGTAGATACTCCATCCCTCATCCTCTGCAATCAGTGACACTTAAACAATGTTGTGACTTTCGATTTCCTGTTTTATTTAATCAATTAGGTGTCTCAGCAGTTAATCCTTTAATTACGGGTTTCAAATTCTCATCACTATTAAGTAAAAAAAATATGAAAGGGGATTATCTGTACTCAGATTATCTGTACTCAGATTATCTCCATCAGTCTTTATCAGATTGAACTGAATTCTCAGATTATTTCCGTCGATTTTACTGTCTAATTTTGTAACTTTAAGATATGATATGTTTAAGAAGCTAATGCCAATTAATTCTTTTTCCCGAAATGACGAGGGGCGGAATTTTCTGACGCGGTCACGTTCGTACTTCTTAGTAGCGGGTACTCCTTTATTATCTTCTTTCATTCTATCGGCTAAGTTTTCATTGCTATTTAAAATCTCATAATCTAGAGCTTGTGCTCAAAGTTTAGACTCAACCGACGATTCACTATCTCTACGTGAGCGTTTCACTTTTTGACTGTTTTTCCATTCGGCGTCTTTTTTCTGTGACACCTCTTGTGTATTTTCGGTTGAGGCATTAGCCTTATCCAAATTAGTGATGCTTTCAAAGTTTGGATTTGAAAATAAAACCAGATATTTTTTAAGTTGAATCGCTTGTTCTCTTTGAAGCCTTTTTATCATCCTCGTACTTTTGTCGGTAGCTGGTTCTTTTCCAATGCACTCAATGCTATCTTTTAACTCATTCACACGTTCAATAATGGTTCGCATATTATTTGCGGTATCAGCATCATCATTTTTAGTAGTTTGCGATAAGCTCTTGGAGGCAGTATCCCTATCTACCCAGTTAATCGTCGACCTCCTACCTGGCTAGTCGCATAAGAAAAAACATGCTTACAAGAAGAGCAAAAATGAAAACGAACTGTCTCCTAGAGCACAATGTTCATTCTAATTGTATGGCGAGATTACCCCCCCCTTTTTTTAAGTCCAAAGGGGCTTTGTCCCTAAAGGACTATATTTTTCATTTTACGATTTTGCGTTGAATCACTATAAACGGCGAATCACTTTTCAAACTGTTGCCACCAAATGCTAGGCTCCTGCATTACATTATATTTGAAGAAATTAAATAATGAAAAATCTGTATAAATGTCTGCATATTTCTCGCATTGTGATAAAACAACGGCAGATAGAGCCATCGAATTTTGAATGAAATAATCCTCGTACGAATATGGGCATGTGGAAGACCAAATTTGAAATTTGGAATTTGTCTTATTTCATATTTTGTAAAACTTTAACGAATTTTTGAGTAACAAATTCAACGATTTAAAAGTGAGCAATAACTCTATGGGGGAAAGAAAAAACATTTTCATCTCCAGCGCACGGAATAGTGTATCGGAAATTCTAAAGATACGCTCATTTTTAAATTATTTTGCGACATTGCTATTGAACTGAGTTGTATGGTTTAAGTGCAAAGAACATGATATTTAATAAATAAAGGTAACACACGAAACGTTAAAAAAAGCGCCTCTTTCGACGTACTTTAAAATCTGAAGTTCTGCAGTTTTTTGTAGTTGTTTTGTTTAGTATAGGTAAATTTTGGTGTTGAAGTAGTCACATTTAGTCGAAGTTAAAAGTCATTTTCATTCATGTATTTCCTCAGATTTACTAACAAAATTCGATCTTTAGAAATGTCAAAGATTTCCCTGTATTGAAAAGATAGTGGAATTCTCGAAACTTTTTCTAATTATCGAATTTTCATCTTCCCCTAAACGAAGCTTTAATTGATGGAACCCGAAGAATATCGGAAATTTACTACTCTTCTTAACTCACTTCCTCACAATTTACTTGCTTTTCCTTTAACAGGTGAATTTTTTTTGTTTTTTGTTTTTTGTTTTGTTTTTAATGGAACATGCTTAAGTCAACTTCGAAAGAAATTATTACCTTTCCTTGTTTAAGTCAACGTCGAAAGAAAAGATTCCCTTTTCTTGTTTAGTCAACTTTGAAAGAAAAGATTACCTTTTTAGTTGTACATATATAAATATTATAGTAACTCTGCTTTCCAATATTCCTACTATTTACTGATTCCTAGTACTTTAAATAACAATGAATTATACTTTAGCATTAAAAAATTACGCTAAATATAATATATCACGCCATAAAAAGAATTCTAGAAAAGGATTGTTACCGCCCACCAAGTAGGCGTTTCAAACTCCAAAGTTGGGGGAGGGATCTGTATTTATTTTTTGTTGTTGAACGATCTCTTATTTAGTTTCTTTTCTATTGAATAATTTTGTCCTTTTTTAGAAAAAGTCGCCTGTCAACAGGCCTGCATGCAATTTGAGTTTGAGAGCACTGTTATAAAACTTAGTAAAAAGAAAGAATGAAATTGCATAGAAATATGCAAACAATAAAAATTTATTAAAATTACTTTAAACCAATGAATAATGAAGTCTTTAAAGCTGATGAAAGAGACACACACACACACACACACACACAAAAAAAAAAAAAAAAAAAAAAAAAAAAAAAGAGAGAGAGAACCATTTGATATTTTATTGTTTTGCTTACGGAGCAACCGGTGCGTGTAACGTTTGCATAACTGAATCCGCCAATGCACTCCATTTCTTATACTTTCTCCAAAGGAGTCAGACGTCGACGCCTAGAACACTTTAGCCCCTCCCCTAGCAGCCGCAGATCAGTTGTTGTAGCGAGCCTGGTTTTGGCATGTAACTCTGGAAGTTCTTTTTTAGTTTTGATTTTTTTCCTAAACATAAAGTATCGATAATAATTTAAGACACAATCACAAAAAAATACTCGACATAAATGATTGTATAAAGGAAATGCAAGCGCAAGCCTGGAATCCGATGCTGTGAGTAGGATTTGGATGGTTCAGGTGTTTGCACACTTTTGTCAGGCACCTAGGCTGGTAAGGATTTGGAAGTGAATGTGTACACGAATAATAACTTGTTTCAAGTAGAAAAATCCATTTATTCGCCGATCAGCTCGTGCGAGAAATGCAGTAGTGAATATCAGATTCGCTACAATAACTTCGCTGGGATGGTGACGGGGAGGAGCTAAAGTGCGGGACGTGGAACCTCATTCCCAGAGAGTAAGGAATGGAGTGTTTACTAGCAGATTTAGATATGTGGTGCGCTCCGTAAGCAAAGCAATAAGATATCAAACATTTGTGTTTTATTTTTGTCTTTTTCATCAGCTAATCATTAATCATTAGTTTAAGGTAATTGTAATACATTCTCAGTGTTTGCATATTTCTATTTTCCCTTCAATTGTATTTACTATTATTAGTGTATTTATTTTAAATGGATTTCATGTCTTTTGACCCTTTCATTAAGGATGCAGTAGTTTTAATGATGAATAATGTATTTCAACTGCTACAAGTACACTTCCTCTCCCCCGATTTACACGGAAAATAGACAAAACCGTGTAACTCGAAATCTTGGATTTATTTTGCTATGTAAAACCGTGCAAGACGAAAAACACACTAAATGTGCATAATTTAGTTATTTACTTACATAAAACAAAAGTAAGACATCTTAAAATAAATAAAGTTATACTTAATTCATAAAATCACACTACACACTACTTTCATATCACAGCTACGCTACTTGCATAGCAATACGTAGCTCTACCGGAGCAAAAAGTATATTATGATGAATTATGATAATAACTTGAAAAACTATTAAAATTATACAGTTTCAAACAACTGGTGGATGTTCTCTACATATAATAAAAGAAAAAGTGTGTGTGTCTTTCGTTCGCGCTGCGCGTAAGCTAACAGACCCACGGCTATGAAATTTGGTACATAGGTGCATCTGGACAAGAGCCAGTGCACCTCGAAGCGATTTTTTTCGAAATTCGAATTCGAATTTTTTTTTATTTTTTGTGACGAAATCGCGTCATTTTGAGACCTAATGGACTATAGGAAAGCGAGATTTTACTTTACACTCTCCATTTTCCCATCATCATGAAACGTAGGTACTTAGCTATTTTACGAACTTTAAATAAATCTAATACTTAAATAAATTTCTTGTTTCAATAAATCGATTAAATACGAATTTCTTTAACAAAGGGAGCTTAACATCTTTTCAACGGGATATTTTCTAAAAAAGTTTATTTTAAAATATGTACAGTTTATTTTTCTTTGATTTTTGGACACGATAGATTCTTGATGAAATCGCATCATTTTGAATAGTTTCATTCTTTTAGAAATATAGGTTTGCCAACAATTTTTCATCCTATTTCTTATGTCACTGTTTTTAAGAGATTGGCATATTTCATTGTAATTTTTTTATATATAATACATTTTTATTGATCTTTTTTTTTTTTTTTTTTTGGTAAAGTTGTGCTTCAGAGTAAAATTTTGAGCGGAATTTTTTGTTTTTTGAGTTTCTTTCATGTTATTTTTTGCTTATTTCACTGTTTGTAAGATATTGAAAAGTTTGCATGATTTTTTTTCTTCAACAGAAAGTTGGTTAATTTTTTAATTAGGATAATTAATATTTATATTAAGGGATATAGCTTATTTCATTGTAATTTTTTTTCTTGTAAATATAAGATAAAATATCATTAATTATACTTTGCTTTTCAGAATTTTTTGTTTTTTGTATTCTTTTATGTTATTTATTGCTCATTTCACTTTCTAAGATATTCAAAAGTTTTGAATGATTTTTTAGTAAACAAAGTTCTTAACCTCCTTTATACCATTTGAGTTCTTAAGATTTTGCAAAGGGAAGTTTGTTAATTTATTTATTAGGATAATTAATATTTGTTTTAAGGGATATTGCTTATTTCATTGTAATTTTGTTATACGTAATAACTTTTTTTTTTTTTTTTATGAAGGTGTTCTGCAGAGTAAAATTCTACACAGTTTTTAAATTTAACGTTTAGTGTTCCCTTCAGCCATTTTTCCGGTACATTTAAAAGCCAGACGTACGCTGCCAGCGAAGCTGCTAGTATTTTATAAAAATTTGATTTTAATCTGTGTAAGGTTTAATAAAATTTATTTAAATTTCTATCTTTTCCAGACAGAGAATAATGATTCTTCATTGCAAATACAATTTGCATTTTTCATTTCATTTCGAATTTTGTATCCTAATAGCGTAGGTAAACACTTTTATGTGCTTAAATATGCTTTTCACAATCATCCTGCAAAAGCTTAAAGTTTTCCCCTCAAACTTTCACTCCGATAAGAAAGTCGAATCAAAACACTCATTGAAGTAATATAGTATGGATAGGCAACATTTTTATCATTTGATGAAAAACACTTATGTGTTGGAGATTATTATTATTTTGTTTCTATTTCGTAGCATTGTGTAAAATAATGTCACCGATTCCACAACGTTTCCTTTTATTAAATCATAAATGCAAACAAGTATTAAGTAATGTATTAGAAACTATTTAATTACAGCTCTCATAATGAGCAGTTATTTTTAATTCCACATTAGTTAATCTCATAGTTTCCTTCTCAACAGGTACACGCCCACAAAGCCATTCTACTGATTTCATTCAAACCAGAAGTTTAGATATAATACACAGAGAAGCCTTTGCAGTCGAAGTGCAGCCAGAAAGGGAGCGGCAAAGCATGCTTTTAACAGGCGGGACTTAAAGTCATTTTTAAAAATACCTCTACTTTCAGTTGTCTTGAATTTTGAATATTTGGTTTCTGGATTTTAAATGATGTTATAAATAATCTTTAAGCTCTTTAAGCTCAATCTGCTTTTTTGCAAGACAATTAAGCAAATATCTTTATAATTGTTTGACTAGACTCGGTGACTTTGTCAAAAAAAGTCTAGGCGAGAGAGTAGTGAAAACTTTGTGCCAGCCTCTTTGTGGTAAGAACCATAGAGTTTTCGTGCACAATTACTTCTGTAGTTATACTGATGCAAGAAAGGAAAGACCTCCTCCGATCATCTGCCCGAGTGAAATGGAGCAATCTCAGAGAAAAGTTCAACAGACAGAGCATCATGGATTATGTCGGCGTCTGACTAGAGACAAAATCACTCTGATTTTTAAATCGATTTATCACAGGAACCGGGCACTAGCTGTGCTCATGAAGGATGAGGTGCAGTTTAGCACGTTTAGACAGAAGAAAGAAACACCGCTTAAAGTTGTTATCCGCGGCCTACCTGAAGACTCAGCAGTTGAAGAAATTAAAGCTGAACTTATAAGAGATGGATTTCCTGTACTCAGCGTCTCGCAGTTTACAAGAAAATTAAATGGAAGAGAAGTAAAGGTCCCAGTTTTCTTTGCTTTACTCAAGCGGAAGGACAAAGACAGGAGCATTTACAGAAGGAAAACGCTACTAGATCTCCGGGTCAAGTTTCGGCGATTTAGAGGTAACCGAAGAACGATGATATGTTTTAGATGCCATCGCTATGGCCACGGCCAGATTTTCTGTAATAATGCGCCAAGATGTCTCAAGTGCGGGCAGGGTCACCTGAACTACAGCTGCAAACTTGCCAAAGAATTGAAACCTATATGCGCGAACTGCAAAAATTATCATATATCCACGTCGAAGATGTGCGAATTTCGACTGAAAATTCGTGAACTCACCACCAAGAAGAAACTGAATCCAGCGCGGAAGACACAGTCAGACAATTCCCCTCCGTTGTCTGAATTCCCAGCTTTGAAAGATGAAAATCAGTCATCAAAATACCACTCAGATGCATTACCTGCCATGTCGGATATTACGATGGATAAAAGTCTACAATTAACTGCTTTTAAATTTTTAGAATTTGTGGATAAATGCAAGAAAATTGAATTTCCGCAAGAAAAAGTTCTACTTGCTCTAGGGATGGTAGAACAGATGATGAAAATCGATTTGTAATTTCTCCTTTTTTTACGGTAAGATGTTTTAGTTCCAAGGCTTCCGATGGATGGCGCCAACTGATGGACCCTTTTGCCGAATGCGCTTTTCGACCATGTCCGAAGACCCTCCTCTAACTGTCACCTCCCTCTTTCCAATTCCGACTCCTCCCACTTACCCGTCCAAACCAACGAGATAATATACTGGTTATATGAAGTCGTTGGTTCAGACAAGGCCAACTTCTACTCAAGGCCTGCCAGACTGAACGAAATTCCGGTTCCCAGTTTTCAGTGGCATTCGCAAAATTCATCACTAGGTGGCGCTCGCATTCTGCTACACGTTCTCTATTTGTAATCTGGCTCGTTATTGACAAAAGGTTCCGCTGTAACTAATAGTAACGTAGAATGGTATATTGTTGCGTGCTATACGGCAAAGTTTTCTTCCTTTTAAAAAAATTTTACGATTGTATTTAAATAATTATTCGCAACATATAACTGTTGGAAGCATTTCTATCTGTTTCAGATTTAATACAAATACAAAATTTCTTAAACAAATGCAATCATCACGTAAAATTTTAAAGCTTTAAAATTCTTTTCTTACGTTTTTTCGCTGCTTTTGAATATAAACAAGCTTCTTAATATGTGTAAGTACGTGTGTTCAGCTTCATGTTATGTTTTCGTCTTCCTGAAATAAAATTATCATAATATGTTTTTATCATTCTGGAGATAATCTCTGTTTTCTGCATAAATGATATTTTAACCTTTATATATATACATATATTAATTTAATGCAATTAAAATTTAAGAATGCATCCACGTATATATTTTATAAGAAATGCTAATTGCGTTAGCTTTTTTACGAAATTTATTACTTTTTAGCTCCCATATTCGTTATCTTTGATCCAGAAACATTTGAATGCTGTCTGTACTAGCTTCAAAATTTTAAAACGCATATCTCATTTTAATTAGTGTGATGCTGTACATAAAGTTCTGTCTACCTGGTTGAGTGTTTTGTGGTTGCACTTGAAGTAATAGGGATTCATGTCGAATCCATAGATATATGTAATTAATAGATGTAATACTTTTTGTTTTAGGGAATATGGTTTTATTTTTTAAAATATGCTGTTAATGATATTGAAATTAGCAGTCTCAAAATTGTTTTTTCCCTTCGTCTCAAACTAGTTGCTACACTTCGGTTAAAAGTTTTGTCTCAAATGCTGCTACATTTCAAGTAGGTGGAGTCATAAAAAACTTTCGAAGCAGTTTAGTACATGGACATCAGTAAAATTATAAGGCGTACTACAAGGACTGTAATGCTTGCATACCAGGTTTTCATTCTCAGTTTTTACTTTCCACAAATGTAGCATTTATTTTAGGACAATTTTGTCCACGCAAATTTAGAGGGTTAGCACGCTCTTAAGCCACGCCCCATTTTGAAAGGACTATACCGCCCGTATTTCAGAAAGATCGTGTTTATGTGATTATGGCCTCGAGTGCTGTCTGCCTATGCTGAGGGATACCATTGTGGAAGAAATTCTAAGGCGAACTGGCTCGTATAGACAAGACAGATAATTGAATTGACATTTAATTAGCCTGAAGATTTTAGGCGATTACTTATGGAAGAGTCCCCATGAAATGGGGCGTGGCTTAAGGGTGTGCCAAAGCTGGATTTTTGAAATTAATTTGATACTGATTTAAGGAAGAAATGCTTGGTATGTAAATTTGATGTTGATTGATTACGTACCACCCTGAAATTTCTGGAAAATGTGCAAACAAAATCATAAAACTTTCAGTATCAATAATCAGTAGTCAAATGTAGCAACTAGTCTGGGACAGAGGGAGTATATGATTCATTGTGATTAATGTGATACATGTTATTATTATATGCTGTAGGTGATATTGAAATGCTTGGTATTATTTCGAATATCAATAGTGTCACGTTTTCTCTTCAGAGCTCTAAATCTGCACTATTTAAAATTTTATTTTTTAATATTTCCGAAAAATGTATTTTATATTAATTAAAAAACAGCAAAATTTTCAGTACCTAAAGCCAAATTTCTTTTAGAAATACTTTTTCTCTTATGTATTAACCAATTTACTTTCATCATTTTTTAATTACATATTTAATAGTGGCTCCAAATTATTTTGTTGCACAGCACAACTGATATTAATACGATGAAAAATTTGCGCTGAAATAGTTTATGTTCTGAAGCTACCTGCTAACTTCATACTCTATAAATAATTTTAAAGTAAAACATGTGCTCTGTATATCTAGATGCAAGAAGGAATTAAACCAGAATCAAGCATCCGACGGTTATATATGAAAAAAGAAAAATGGGATAACTTGAAATTTCATGCTTCCTTTCTAAATAAAAATATTTTTAATAAAAAGAAGTGTATAATTTCTGACTACTACAGATTAATCGTTTTTAAATTTTGCATATAACAAGACAATTATTTGTCTCGGGTACATTCTGCTCATTGTTAACGTCGCAAAGCGTAGCGGAATTGTAGCGCCCTCCTGCGGTCAGTAGAAATTTCACGGAGGCAACCGAAAACACAAAATATTTTCACACTGGCAGGCCATGAGTGTAAGTTGGCCTTGGTCCAGGAGAACAGGATAGAACATGGCGAAGGGGATAAAACTTCTACCTTGATACTTGATATCAAGATAGCAGTTTTTCTCCCTAATAGATAATTTCTCCTTAATAATTTAGATAATTAATTTGTTGCAATCGTTTATGAGGTTTTGACCTTGCCAACCAAAGATGTGCATCTGTGTGTTTGCCATCAAAATCAGCTCGAATTAACACTCGAAAGCCAAGTTCTCGGTTTTATCCATTTTTTGCACTCTATGTGAGTTTTTCATTAAACTGATTGTGCAACTTTTGGTCACGTTCATTCGCTCTTCCGACACTGTTGTAAGTTCAGGTTGGAATTCTAATATTCCTCTTTTCTGCTTGTGAGAGTGGAATGTTCTATGGTAATTATTGCTCATGTGGACGATTACTATCGCCCCTCTTAATTTGTAAAAACAATTTAGAACCACCTTGTGTACGTCCGACTGAGCATAATCTTTATTGCTAGACCGACTGAGCATAATCTTTATTGCTAGACCGACTGAGCATAATCTTTATTGCTAATTAATTTAGACCGACTGAGCATAATCTTTATTGCTAGACACGAACTAATTATCGAAACTGTAGTTTTCGTTACATATGATCATGAGCATAATACTCGCAGTGCAATTTTATATGGAGTATCATATTTCAAATAACAGTATAGTTAGCAGCACGACAAAGCACAGTGAAATAAAACAGAGTCCAAACGGCAAAACAGCTGCAAGCTAACTACGCGTTTATCTAATATGGCAGTCTCTTAAGAGAAAGGTTGGTTTCGATTTACGCTAAAGAGGTTTCGGTACTCAGAATTACGTCATTAGCAGGCCATGCTAGATGGAATGACCTAGAAATGACGCAATCCAGAGAAGTTATTACTGTTTTTAGAACAGAGAGAGAGAAGTAAAGGTTACCGTTAAGTTTAAATTATAATTTTGATTTATATATATTTATCTTACATATATATGTATGAACTATATGAAATGATATGGCTTTTTTTTTTCTTTTTTTTTGGGGGGGGACGGGGAAGATGAAACCCAAATCATGCTGGAGTCATGTCCAAGAAAACTGTTTCTTAGTACTGGTGAAACAATCACTACTGGCTTGCTTGTTAAAACACCAATTTTATTTTTTTACAGGAATAGTTATTCAGAAATATACTTTTAGTTAAAACTGATATAACACTATGGGTGCTAAAAACGCCCCACATATGCGTTGTTTAAATTTTAGACAATGAAGAAGAAGGCGAAGCGAGAGACGGGGTTTATTCAGGCAACAGTAAGAGAGAAAAAATAGTGCGTATTCACTTTGGTTCTGGTTGCAGCCATAAAGTTATTGTGTTAATCTTGAGCAGCGACTGGGCTACAGACGTCACAGTGCAGAGAGACTGCAAGGAAGGAGTGATGTAACATGCGGCAGAGTGACCCAGCAAAGCGTATCCTTTGAAGTAGGGATACGTTTAATTAAAATTCATGAATCTGTCACACAAAATTTCAGCTTACAATAATAAAAACATTTAATTAATAATTAACATTTTTTTCACAAATTAAGAAGGTGTAACATATTATAATTCTTCAAATAAATGGTTCTCATTAATTAAAGGTGAACATTTTTCTAACTCGCATATAAAGCAAGCGTAAGAAATTTTAATCCTCCAAAATAGCTGGTCATTCCCTTAAAATTTCTAATCACTTCTCAATATTACCAGCTAGTAATATTTAATTTATATAAGTAATAAAAATTTATATATGGGGATAAATGGTTATTAACTAGTCCTGGCAATTTAGGAAGACAGAGAAAACAGAGAAAATAATCTTAAAATTTCCCTCACAGAGGGAAGACAGTTTTTTCGAATTGAAGGATCTTTAGCGTCCAATCCACTTGGAAATGAGCTAAGACATTTTTTTTTTTTTTTTCCGTCAAAACACTTTCAGTAACATCCATTGATTTCAGGAATCACAGGTGTAGTATATTAAAGACAAATTCTTCAATAAGCCAGGAACCGCTTTAAATATGTCCATTAAGTGAGCGACAATTTCCGAACAGAAAGATCTTTAGTGTCCGTGATCTTAGTGAGAGATCTTTAGTGCTAATGACGTAATATAAAATAAATTTATTACTTATATCCCCATATATAAATTTATTACATATATAAACATCTATAACTAAGCCTTAGCAATACGTTTCTCGTTTCAATCTATTCCACTGGGAAATGAGCTAAGACAATTTTTTTTTCTGTCAAAACACTTTCGGAAGCGTCGATTGATTTCAGGAACAAGGGGAGTATGATACCTCCTTCTGGAGCAAATCTCTATCTCATGACAAATTCCTTCAACTGGAATGTCTCAAACACGACTATTCAAGTTCTCCAAAATACACGATGAAGCGGCGAAACTAAATTTTGCGTAGAGCACTTTCGGCAGAAACTTCTTGGCTGTAACCAATCTCTTCTGTCTACGACGAACAATTCTGACTGGAAAGTCTCTAACATGACTATTCAAAGATCTCAAAATACACGATGAAACGGTGAAATCAAATTTTGCGTAGAGCATTTTCTCCGTTCGAACGAATTCTCATCAGCGGGAAAGCCGCAAGAAATCTCGCCTAAGACCGAGGCGCAAGCCCCCCGTAGGAGGTCAAGCCCCAGCGAACTTTGTCTTTTACTGTCTTACATCTTCGCAACTCAAATCTGTCTCCAAATCCGACGCAATAGCCAGCGCTCGCGAGAGCAAGACCCGCAAGGGGTGAAGCCCCCTCCATCTTTTCTCCTTTTTCTTTCTCTTAACTTGAAAATCAGAATCAGAATGAATTCTAGCCTGGTGCAAACCTTCCAGTTCATAGGCCTACAAAAAATCATCAAATTAAATCTTACCAATCCCGAAATTTTACTTTATCTAGACTGAGAAAAAATTCCCCCCCCCACGACGAATCAAACACCAGAAAATCTGACAATGCAGTCCAAAAAACATCTGTACACGCAACGTAGGAACTAAAGTGAACCCCCCCCCAACTAACAACGGATAGTTAAGCTTTACTAGAATCCAATTACCTAAGCTTACAACAACCCCGCACTGTCTTGAAGCAAACAAAATTGCAACTATAACTAAGCCTTAGCAATACGTTTCTCGTTTCAAACGCCATTAGTAAAAGGCGGCAACACAACACCCTCCATTATTAATTTAAAAAAAACCATAAAACAATAAACCAGGTGGCTCTTGCAACTGTTTCCTGTCTTTGTTACACTACACTTTCAAGAACTACCTATTAAATAAGGCTTTAACAATTTAAGAATACTCTTTTTACCAGATTAATATATACATGAATACAAATAAAAAGAACTAGAATAATGAAACTTAAAACACATATTAATAATTAAATTCGTGACATGACAATTGTATATTACTCCCAAAGGGGAGTTTTTTTAATGTTTTCTGGATTACCTTTACTTATTAAATATAATTAAATATCTTAAACCATAAAAATAAATTCAACAGCAACATCACAAAATAATTTAAAAAGAGCATATCTTTACAATTTACGATACACAGTCTTGAGTGATGGAGTTAAAATTTTTTTTTTCCTTAAATTGTTGCCATCGCTCACTTTGAAATCGTTGAGTTTGTTAGTAAAAAATTAAGCTTTTAGAAAATATGAAATAAATTAAAAAAACAAATTCAAAATTTGGGCTTATAGATGCACATATTGGACTGGAGGACTTAGGTACTGTTGTGCTTTCACAGTAAAAGAAATATACATAAATTCGGTGAAGATTCTTCATTATTTAATTTCTTTAAATATAATATCGGGCTGTAGTATTTGGTGGCAACAATCTGAAAAGTGAAACGACGTTTATAGTGAACCAAAGCAAAAAGTCAGAATGAAATTAATAGCCTTTCTGGAAATTAATAGCCCTTCTGGATTAATAACCCTTTGGGCTAAAAACTGGAATTCGTAATTTTTTAAAAAAGGATTTCTTTAAAAATGCCAAAACATCAATCTTTGTATCATTTAGAGCGTGATTAAGTAGATTGGCACGTTATGAATGAATGAAGTAGATTGGCATCATTCTTATACTGATAAAAAGCGGAAATTTTCCCATTTCATATTAATTTTATAAGTTAGATTATTTCAGAACGAATCACTGCATTTTCATTGGAAAGTTCTTCACATTTCGAAGAACAATCGGAAACAGATCAAAATACCACACAGCGAAGAAAAATGTAAAAATTAAAAGTACTGAAAATTAGAGACAACAGAATTCAATGCTGTTCTAGTTTATCTACGCTAGCTTTCGCAACAGTTGGCTTAATTTAAATGTAGGCTTTAAAAATGCTCACGTGACTCGATAATGCGTCGAAAAGTGGTCTTCAAACTTCGTCGACTGACGCAACCTTTAGACCTATAAGGTTCTTTCGGAAAAGCCCCCCTCTTAAATGGAAAAAAAAAAAAAAAAAAAAAAAAAAAATGCATGGAAAAATATTGTTAAAAGTAGATCAATATATTATAGGTACTTTATGGTTTATTAAAAGTTTTTAACATAAAATTAGTGTACTTTATCATTAATAGAGCAAACTCATATTCCAGTTTTCACCTACTCTTGCATCATACTTAGCGACAGGGGTGTGAATGCACTTTTGTACACAAATTGCTCTCTTGACGTTATTTGCAGTCGCAGTTTATATTCTGTAATTTAATTGTTTCTATATTTTGTTTTTTCCATCATGCATTGAGAAAGATTTCTCACTTAAGTATTTTGTTTCGAATGGCATTACAACGTTTATGGCTCTGAGAAATTTCTGAATATTCTGCATGAGCTTGCTACCAAAAAAGTAGAAGCTGCTCTTGATTAAATTTAGACTTCAGAGCTGAATCTGTTGATATGTCGATAGTTTGTTCCTTTTCCTTCGTTGGCAAGCTTTCTGATTTATCGTAGATATTTTTTAGACGATATTTTTTATCCAGTCATGCTTAGCTTTTTTTCCGGGAAAAATTCTCTTATTGATTATTCTTCATTGAAAAAGGTGCTCTAATATAAAATTAATATTATCATTGAAGTGTCTGATGTGCAAATGCAGGAAAATAACACTTCTTTGACTCCAATGGAACCAATATTTTATTCCATACGATGTTATAGATTCTTATTCATAAGATTTATTTACATTTTACATGCACGTAGCATCACGTGACAAAAACTCGAAGTTTGTTTACTTCGTTCTTCGCGTAGACTAGAAGGTGTTGCCATTCCGCTTTAACTAAATTTAATTAGAAACTTAACGGAACTGAAGCGACACTACACACCCCCTTCCTAGTGACAGCGATTATGGAAGATAGTCTTTAAAGTGACTGGGGAACTTCACATGTCTGCCGGTTCTAGTAGTCTTAGTTTCATCATGAGTTTCTGAATTTTCTTCAGTGTTCTTGAGTGCAGGTGTTTCCCCAAGTTCCGCTTTCTTGGAATGGGAGTTTTGAAAAGGAATATCAGAATCTTGCACTAGGAAACATGGCTTTAGTCTGTCTATAGAAACTCTTTTAACTTTTCCTTGGATTTCAATATCGAAGTACTTATCCTTTCTTGCTCTTACAGGATACGGTCCAAGATAGACAGGCTGTAGCGACGAATTATTAATGTTGTTGTATAGGAATACGTGAGAACAGTTGGAATGTTTAGAAACAAAGACTGTTCTATTTCCATGGGTGGTGGTAGAACTCGGCTTCATAGCTCTTATTATTTTCTGAAGGTTTTGAGAAAATTCAGACTGTTTCATATGAGGTACTGTTGAAAAGAATCCACCAGGTAATGCTAAAGGAGTTCCGTATACAAGTTCTGCGGATGAGCAACCTAAGTCTTCCTTGATGGCAGATCTTATGCCTAAAAGAACGAAAGGCAATGCTTCCAGCCATGATTTTGATTCGAGTAGATCACATTTGAGACTTGCTTTTAAAGTTCTGTGTTGTCTTTCGATCAGGCCATTTGCCTGTGGATGGTACGCAGTTGTATTGTTTGTATGAAAACCAAGATATTTTCCTAAAGCTTGAAAACGTTGGCTATCAAATTGCCGACCTTGGTCAGATGTTATGCGATTCGGAATTCCAAAGCGTGAAAACCAAGTATAAATCAAAGCTTTAGCAATAGATTCTGCTGATTGATCTTCTAACGGTACCGCTTCGATCCATCGTGTATAACGATCGATGATGGTTAGAAGGTATTTGAATCCTTTGCAAGGAGGTAGCGGACCCACCAGATCTATGTTTAAATGCTAGAATCTGTGTGGAGGTACTTTGAATTCTCCCAAAGATGAATGTGTATGTCTGTGAACTTTAGATCTTTGGCAAGATAAACATGCTCTAGTCCATAGTTGGCAGTCTTTATTCATATTGGGCCATATGAAACGTCGTGTTATCAATTTTATCGTGGATCTTACTCCAGGATGAGATAAATTATGGATTAAAGAAAATATTTTCTGCCGAAACTTTGCAGGGATGTATGGTCGATTATAATTTGTAGAAGTATCACAGTAAATTTTCTTGTCGCTGTCCGGTATAGGGATCTGCAGGATTTTTAAGTTTGGGTTGTTTTTAAGTATCTCCAAGTCGTCATCTTCTTGACAGTCTACTATAGTTTGTAAGTCTATTGCAGATGGTACAGAAATCGTGTCTATGCGAGAGAGAGCGTCAGCGACGGTATTTTCATTCCCTTGTATGAATCGGATATCGGTTGAGAACTGGCCAATATATGACAGTTGTCTAGCTTGTCGTGGCGAAGCTTTTTCCAAATTTTGTTGGAAGGCAAATGTTAGTGGTTTGTGATCCGTGTATATTGCAAAAGTTCGCCCTTCTAAGATGTATTTGAAATGTTTTACTGCTGTATAGATGGCTAAGAGTTCTCTGTCGTAGGCACTATATTTTTGTTGTGCTGATGTCAAATTTCGGGAAAAGAAACTTAAAGGTTGTTTTTCATTATTCACAATCTGATGTAAAACGGCTCCAATGGCAGTATCGGAAGCATCAGTTGTTAGCGATATTTCAGCCTTTTCGGATGGATGAGTTAAGTTTGTGGCATGAATAAGTGCATCTTTTAAGATCTGGAAGGCGTTTCTTGTTTCTGCCGTCCAGGTTATTTCTTTTCTGCAGTTCTTTTTAATACCACTGAGCATTGTTGTTAAAGGTTGTTGCAGTTTTGCACAATTTGGTATGAATCTGTGATAAAAATTCACCATACCTAAAAATCGTCTTAAACTAGTAAATGACTTTGGTTCTGGGAAATTTTTGATGGCATCAACTTTCGTTGAAAGAGGTTTAAGTCCTTCAGCTGACACTTCGTATCCCAGGAATGCAAGTTTTGTTTGACCAAATTTACACTTTGCCGCATTAATACACAGTCCATATTCGTTTAGTCTCTCGAGGACTGCTCGTATATGTTTTCGATGAGTTTCTTCATCTGGAGAGGCTATTAGAATGTCATCCAAATAGCAAAACACGAATTCTAGTCCATTCAACACACTGTTCATGAGACGTTGGAACGTTTGGGCCGCATTTCGTAGGCCGAACGTCATGAATGGGAACTCGAATAAGCCAAAGGGAGTGAGAATGGCCGTTTTCGGTATATCTTCTTCGCGAACTGGAATTTGTTGGTACGCTCTAATGAGGTCTATGGATGAGAAAACTTTTTTTCCAGCTAAAATGGAACTGCAATCTGTTAAAAATGGGAGAGGGTATCTATCAGGAATCGTGACGTTGTTTAACGCTCGATAGTCTCCAGTCACCTGATTTCTTCATAGCGAGATGTAGTGGGCTCGACCAGTTACTTTTGGATGGCCTGCATAAACCCATTTGGAGCATAAATTCAAACTCCTTTTTAGCCGCTTTAAATTTCTCAGCTGATAGTCTCCTGGCTTTAGCGAAAACTGGTGGACCTCTGGTTTCGATATAATGTTCGATGTTATGATTTTTAACTTTATTATTAACTACATTCAGTTTTAACAAATCCGGAAAATCGTTAATTATACGTTTATATGGATCATTTATGGCATTTAAAATCGAAATATTATTATTGTTATTTTGAAAACAAGGAGTTCCATTGGTTGTTAAGAATGTAGTACCATCAATCAACTTGCGATTTTTAGAATCTACCAAAAGGTTAAAATTTGCAAGAAAAATCCATGCCTATTATCGGTTTGTTTACGTCCGCAATTACAAAAGGCCATGTGAATGATCGTCTGAGTCCAAGATCAAGCTTGAGTAATTTTTGGCCATATGTTTTAATTTTCGTACCATTTGCAGCAAAGAGTTCTAATTTTGAGATTAAAAGAGTTCTAATTTTTTTTTATTTGCAGGCAAAGGAGGAATGACAGAAATTTCTGCCCCAGTATCTATTAGCCGGTGGGCTAAATTGGGTAGCCGATTCTTTGTCGCTGATGAAAAGACAACTCAGCTGCACCCCTTGTCCCTCCGTCGTCAATGAGAGACAGGGAGCTGGTTTTCCGGACTATTTGTCTGTGATGTTGATGAGTAGTTGCAGGGTTGTTTACACTTAAATGACTTATCACCGAATTTTTTATGATAGTAACAAATATCACTAGATCTGTTACCACTGTAACTCCTATCTCGTGATTTGGATCGGTTACGACAATAGGGACGACTGTGGCGTTGCTTGTTTAAAGCAGAAACTTGTAAGCTAAGTTCACTAACCTGTTTTTGTAAACTTTCAATCACTTCCGTTTTTACCGTTATGGATGATGCAGCAGCTATTTGGGGAGTAACAGGGTTTAATTCCCAAATCTTATCGGCCATTGTAGCCACTTTTGACAAATCTTCACTGCTAACAGATATAATGCTACGCATATTAACGGGTAAACGTTGTAGCCACAATGTTTTTAGGAAAGTATCTGTTACTTTGTCGCCAGCCAAATTACGCATCTCACATAGTAATTGAGATGGCTTTTTGTCACCCAGTTCTAACTCACTCAGTAATTTTTGGGTTTTTTGAGTCTCTGAATCAGCATATAATGAAATTAGTCTATTTTTAATTGCCTCATATTTATTATCTTGTGATGGACTTAGCAAAATATCAGATACCTGTGACAAAATATCGGGTTCAATGGAACTTATAACATAATCGTATTTTGTTTGATCTGCACTAATTTTTGCATTTCTAAATTGTGCTTCTAGTTGAATAAACCATATTTTAGGATCTGGCTCCCAAAAAGGAGGAACTTTAACGCTTACCTTGGCGACAGATGCAGTTGTTGCTTTAATTTCGGTTTCGTCTTCGTCAGCCATTGTAGAATTCGATTACGCTGGGATACACCAGTGAAGTGTCTGGTGTGCAAATGCAGGAAAATAACACTTCTCTGACTCCAATGGAACCAATATTTTATTCCATACGATGTTATAGATTCTTATTCATAAGATTTATTTACATTTTACATGCACGTAGCATCGCGTGACAAAAACTCGAAGTTTGTTTACTTCGTTCTTCGCGTAGACTAGAAGGTGTTGCCATTCCGCTTTAACTAAATTTAATTAGAAACTTAACGGAACTGAAGCGACACTACAATCATCTATATTAATTTCCTTTTCCAATAGAAAACTATTTAGTTTTGCAAAGCATTACACGTTATCCTCTTTGATATGTTCTGACCACATGTTAAGTTTTAAAATCATAATTTTTTGTTTAATTCTTATAATATGTGTATTCAGACCATAAAGGAATGTTCACTTAATTTAGAACGTCAGCATCCCATACAAAAGGATTCTGATTATTTTTTAAAGATAACTAAATATACATTTAGTTAATAAATACTAACAAACTAATATGAGTACTTTATAATTTCCATTTCTAATTTTTATTTTGACTCGTGGAACCGCTAAGTTTCGCAGAATCCAGTTTGAAGACCGTAGAGGAAGAAATATTTAAATAGTTATTATGGTGACTAGTAGATGGCGCCATCATTCTCATCAGAAAAATTGAAACTAGATCTTTTTAATTGCTATTTATTGATGCACGGGAAACGCATCTATCACAGACTCTCATTAATTAGTATCTGTTAATTATTAGCAGTGAAAAATAGTTGAAAGCAAACTTAATGTTTTGTGAATGTCGATAATTGCGTTCAAATCAATTAAATAGATAAATTAATTTCATTTCACTAAAATTTCGATAAGTTACAATACTACTACTAACTGACTACAGATAGCACTGCATGTTTTTTATAATGCTTGGTTTTGCAGAAGAGAAGGCAGTGGCTTTAACTTATTACAGAGCACTTTGAAGACACTCTGGAGTCAATGTTGTATTCAAAACAATAAATATAAGATAGAAATTTAATCTCGAGAGTAAAGCGAACCATATACCTGACTTTCATTAGGCCTGACTTGGTGGTGCAGTAGCGCTTTGCCCTTCCTTCGATTCTGTACATAATTTGTACATATTTACGCTTTTATTTACACATTAATTGTAATTTTACTATTTATTACGTTTTTTATTCTAAAACTGTTTTGCATCTTGTATGGAAGTTTCGACAGCTTAGTGCATAAGACACTGCACTCAGTCGCTTCAGGCGTCGAATTCTTCGTACTCAAGATTTTTCTTCATTTTAGACCTTCATTTTAGAATTTTATTTGGAAGCACTTCCGCAGAGACCCCGGTAAATGTAAACATCGCCAACTTTGGCGTAATAGTTCAAACCTGGTAACCTATCGGATTCATTCTATTCGCTTGTTATAAGGTTGCAACCATTCCTCTTAAATTCATTTTGTTGAATTATCACTGTCTTTCGCATTTGGAGATTTATATTCTTCTTCTCTTATTTATTATTATTTTTTCTGATTTTCCACGTTATTTTTTCTGAATTTTTTAACAACGAATAGATAGAATTATTTTCGTATAAAGAAATTTTCGTCGATAGATGCCGGTTCTCGACTCCAAATTTTATGGCGTAAAATTTTAACAAGATACTGTATTGTTAATGCTTTTCTAACAATAACTTTTCCGAAGATGGCAGGTGTGACATAAATAACTGATTAAATTAAAATAAAAAATATTATTGATTATCTAAGACGACACAGTAGTTTGATGCATCCCCATGGTCATCAAAATTAGCAAACCACTGCTGGTGTAAGGAATACAGTTCAAATAACTCTTGAAAAATAATAAAATGTATAAAGTTCTAGTTTTATTAACATGCTACTAAAAAAAATTTGATTACTGTTGAAGGTTATTTGTAATGTGAAATACATTATAAAAAAGACAGGTTTATTTTCATATATCGCGTTTAACCGGTTAGTTTTACATCTGCATGCTTATTATCTGTGAAATTTTACTACAATATGCGTAATATATTGTTTCGTCTGCTAACTTGAATTTACATGCACTAAAAATCACATTTACGGCTCCGCTCATCCCTTAGCGAGTAAAATTTGCATTGGCGCCAACGGATTCTTTCCCAAAGCGCCAACGGGTTCTCTACGGATGAAAACCCTTTTATGGAGCATCTTATATTTATTTAAGCATTTATTTTTTTCATGTTATGTATCTTATGTTTTCTCCAACAGAGGTTCGTCTAAAATCTGATTATAACAGTTTCGAGTTCATCAGTGACCACTAGATGGCGGCACCAACGCTTGGAAATTTTTGCCTTCAAGACGAGATCACAGTATTTTATCCCCCCCCCCCATCGCAGTTATTAACGAAATGTGCAAGAACATCTCACCCACGGAGTATAATTATACTCTCACCTTATCCACATTACGAACGGCATCAGGGCTAATTTGAATTTCTTGTCAAAGCTTCTAAAAGTTATTGCCTGTCGCAGAAAGAAAATCCAAGATTGCAAGCAGGTCGAATGCACGATCTGTAAATAGCTGACGGGTAGAAATTTTGCTTTTTAACAAAAAGAAAATGCAATGAAGGTTTTTGCTTGACTTACTGAATCGAATTTACATTTAAGTCCCACCGTTTGGGCTTGGAAGAAAGAAACAAAATTATGAGACATCACAATCTGTTACAGAAGTTGAAAACTAGTTCATCAATAGAGGAATACTTTAAAAAAATAACAGATGTGGTGTTTTCTTTCGAATAAATTGCTGTGTTAAACTAGGCGGTTCAGAATGAACTGATACAAAATGTCGCGAAAGCGAGAGGCGTTCTCCTCAAAACATTAAAACTCAAATCTTAAAAGAGTCTGACGAGAATAGTGATTTGACGAAAGCTGAGTTAGCAAAGAAACTGGATATTCCCCTGACAGCATTAAAAAAGGTTGTTTCTAACCTTATAGAAAATTTCTTGAAGTCGAAGCCATTTTGAAAAAAATTTTGATTTAGTGTCGTGCATTTGTGGAGCTACCTCCTTCCCCCACACACACATTTCTTCGGCGCTTCGAGTTCTCCTCTTCGCGCATGCGCGATAAGAACATAATCTCTGCGCGGCTGCAAAAGAGAACTTTCGTCTTCTGTTTTTACAAGTTCATGTACGCGTTTTACTCATCGCTGAAATTCCTGTTATTTATTGCCATGTACGTATTTTGATTAATTAAAGAATTTATTTTTCTAAATTGGGTGTCTAGCCATTAATCAGACCCCAAATTGGTGACTACGGCATTAAGAAGAACACGTTTTTAATCGTTCGAACATGTCTGTTACGGACGATACTATCGTTTCAACGCAAGCACCTGAAATCAACAGAATCTCAGTTAAAGTACCGCCGTTTTGGAAAGATAATCCAGGTATTTGGTTTCGCCAGATTGAAAGCCAATTCTTTAACAGTGGGATAATTACCGATATCACAAAATACCATATAGTGGTAGGCCACATCGAGACTGACATCTTAAGTCAGGTAAGTGATAAAATTAATCCTCCTCCAGTTATTGATGCTTATGACACTCTTAGAAAAGATTAATTGAAGTATTTTCTGACTCTGAAGAACAAAAATTAGAAAAACTTTTGAGAGACATTGATTTAGGCGACAAACGTCCATCTGTTTTACTCCGACAAATGCAAGAACTGGCTGGACCTCTCGTCGGAACTGAATTACTAAAATCATTGTGGCTACAACGCCTTCCAGCCCAGATGCAAGCCATATTGGCCTCTTCTGATATCGAACTTAAAAAATTAGCAGCTATGGCTGACAAAATCTCTGACATCACAAGTCCTATTCAGCTTCATGAAATGGACGTGAAATCGAAAGTAATAAATTTTTCTGATACAAGTGAAGCTTTAGATAATTTACAGAAACAAATATCTGATTTAAATAAAAAAGTAGATAAACTTTTTACATTGTATTCTCGTGTTCGATCTCATTCTCGTAGTCGTTCTAATTCTAGATCTAGATCCTTGCCCACGAATAAATAAACCGAAAACACATCCATGTGTTGGTAGTACCACACCAAGTTTGGCGAAAAACCGTTAAATGCAACAAACCTTGCACTTTTAAATCGGAAAACTAAACGGCCAAGCGTGTGTGGCGACGAACGCCATAGGCCAAAATGTCGCCTCCTTGTGTATGAAAAATCTTTAAACACACATTTATTGGTTGACACAGGAGCTGAATTGTCTGTTTTGCCTCCTACTCCACAAGACGGATGTAAACCAACATCATTGCTCAATTTAATTGCAGCAAATGGTACCAAAATTGATGTATATGGAAAACGTTTAGTCAATTTAGACATAGGTCTACGCCGAATTTTTCCATGGACTTTTACTATTGCTAATGTTTCGAGACCAATTTTGGGCGCAGACTTTTTAAGTAATTATGGTATTATTGTTAATTTGAAATCCAAAAAATTAATTGACAGCATGACTAACGTTGAGTCCGATGGCAAGATATCACGGGATACTGTACCCAAAATTACAGTTTTACAACCGTTACGTGTGTTTAATGATTTACTTTAAAAATATGATTCTCTATTTCAAGATGTTTTAAAACAGCCTTTGGATAACAATACTCTTGGAATGACGCACGTAATCGAAACTAAAAGTTCTCCAGTAGCAGCTAAGGCTAGGCGCCTAGCGCCTGACAAATTGGCTGCCGCAAAAGCAGATTTCACTTATTTAGTGCAAAAAGGCATTTGTAGTCCTTCTAAAAGCTCCTGGAGTAATCCTCTCCACATGATAAAAAAACCGGATGGGTTTTGGCGGCTTTGCGGAGACTACCGTAAATTAAATTCAATCACTATTCTAGATAATTATCCAATTAGACTGTTTTTTCACCATTAGACCTCAAGAAGGCATATCACCAGGTACCCATGAATAAAGAAGACATACCAAAAACGGCAATAGTTACTCCTTTCGGATTATTTGAGTTCCACCACATGACATTTGGTTTACGTAATGCTGCGCAAACCATGCAAAGATTACTCGATCAAATTCTGTCAGATTTAAATTTCTGTTTCGCCTATATAGATGATATTTTGATTGCTTCATCATCCCTCGATGAACATATACTTCATATCGAAGAAGTATTTAAGAGATTAAAAAGTCATAATTTGGCTGTCAACCTAAGTGCACATTTGCTGCAGAGCTCGTAAGATTTTTAGGTCACATTATCTACAAAAATGGAATCATTCCTTTACCAGAAAAAATTAAAGTTATCCAAGATTTTCCCAAACCCAAAACTGTTAATGAACTCAGACGTTTTTTGGGAATTCTTAATTTCTATAGGAGATTTTTAAATCATGCTGCTGAAGTTTAACTTCCTTTAAATGGTATGCTCGGACGTTGTAAGAAAATTGACAAAACATCTTTAAATTGGTCAATAGACACTGAAACAGCCTTTGAGTCATGTAAACAGCTTCTGACACGGGCTACAAACTTAGTCCATCCAGACCCAAAAATGAAAATTGCTCTCATGTGCGACAAAGCCATAGGCGCTTGCGTCCAACAACTCAATGCTCAAACACGGGAACCATTGGGATTTTTCTCCAGAAAATTGAGCGATGCGGAACAAAAGTACAGTACGTACGACCGAGAGCTGTTGGCAATACTTGCCGCGATCAAATACTTCAGATATCTGCTTGAAGGTACGAACTTTCAAGTATTTACAGATCATAAGCCACTCACAAAAGCATTTTTCCAAAAATATGACAAGCTCTCACCTAGACAAATTAATCAACTTAATTTCATCGGCCAATTCACTACTGATACATGTGACATGTGATGTCAACATGTGAGTGGTGCAGAAAATGGACCAGCTGATGCTCTTTCTCGCATCGAAATGGTTGCTAATGTCATTCCTATAAACTATGAATCTATGTCGAAAGTACAACAGAGTGACACTGTACTTCAATCCTTTTTAGACAATGAAAATCCAGTTCTGAAATTAAAGAAATTAAAAATGCCTGAGAGTTCTATAGAACTGTATTGCGACATTTCGCATGGTAAAATACGTCCTTTTGTTCCAGACAGTCATAGAAAACTTGTCTTTTCATCTCTGCATAATCTTTCCCATCCTGGATCTAAAGCAACGTTGAAGTTAATTAGTGACCGATTTGTCTGGCCAGGAATGAAAAAGGATGTCACGAACTTCGCTAAAACTTGCCTACAATGTCTCTCGTCATGTACACTCTCCTTTGACTACTTTTATAGTTCCAGATGAATGTTTTTCTCATATCAATATAGATTTGATTGGACCTCTTCCTTCATCTCAAGGAATGTTTTACTGTCTGACATGCATCGACAGGTATACTCGCTGGCGTGAAGCGTATCCATTGAAAGATACACGGGCAGAGACCGTCGCCACTGCTCTTTATGCTGGCTGGATCTCAAGATTCGGTGTGCCTGCTCATATCACCACTGTTCGTGGTAGTCAATTTCGCAGTGAACTCTTTCGAGAACTAGCCAAGAAGTTTGGTATTCGCCTTTCTCACACCACCGCGTATCACCCACAAGCCAACGGTATCATTGAAAGGTGGCACAGATCCCTCAAACAATTCATAATGTGTCACACATCTGTACACTGGACTATCGCATTGCCTTCAGTTCTTTTGGTACTTCGGACTGTTTTCAAAGAGGAACTTAACTGCTCTCCAGTCGAACTGGTGTATGGCCAAACTTTGCGTCTTCCGGGACAATTCTTTATGCCTCCTGACAGCAAGATTCCGAGGAGTGACTTCCTAAAAAAATTGAATGATAATCTAGAACATCATCGCCCGACTGCTACTACCAATCACTCTAAAAAACAGATCTTTGTGTATAAACACTTAGATAAATGTTCTCATGTTGTTCTACGTGTAGATACGGTAAAACCCTCTTTGCATACACCTTACACGGGTCCGTACAAAGTAGTTCGACGTGGTGATAAAACTTTTACCATATCTAAACAAGGACATGATATCACTGTGTCTATCGACAGAGTAAAACCTGCTTATTTAGCACCAGATGATGTATCTGAACCTCCTAGTTTAACTGATGTGGATAAGGCCTCATCACAGCAACCAACTCATCCAGTGAACGAACAGCCACCTGAAAAAAGTGCTCCTGCGAAAGCAAATTATCAAACTCGTTCAGGACGTCGTGTCCACTTCCCCAAACAATTTGGGGAAGACTAATTTTTTCCCTTTCTTTTTCAGATTTTTAGCGGATTTTCTTTTTTTTCCAGGAAGGAAGATGGTGTGGGGCTACCTTCCCCCCCCATTTCTTCGGCGCTTCGAGTTCTCCTCTTCGCGCATGCGCGATAAAAACATCATCTCTGCGCGACTATAAAAGAGATCGCCTTCTGCTTTTTACAAGTTCATGTACGCGTTTTACTCATCGCTGAGATTCCTGTTATTTATTGCCATGTACGTATTTTGATTAATTAAAGAAATTATTTTTCTAAATTCGGTGTCTAGCCGTTAATTAGACCCCAAACATTCTATATTCCGGTGAATGGCTCCATGTTAATTAAGAAATCAAAAGAACACTTCGACTGGATGTGAAGGAATCTTGTTCTTCAACTGGATGCCTGCATACATTTAAACTGTGGTATGGAATCTCATGCCATATAATAAATGGAGAATAAAACACCCCTGCTGGCTCAGTTGAAAAATGGTTAAAAAATTTATCCACCAAAACGTATAGATATGAATTTAAAAAACAGTTTTAGTGCTGATGCAACTGCTCTTTTTATTTTTTTTAAATTTATGCCTGCAAAAGCTTTCAAAGCAATTAGCTTTCAAAGATGGTCAGTGCCATGAAGCTATCAAACTAAATAACGTCTCGCTGTTTTCCTTTTTGCAAATGCTGATGGTATGAAAAAAAAATGGCTTCTTTCATTATAGGACAGTCACAGAAACCAAGGTGTTTCAAAATATTACAACTCTGCCATTAAAGTAAATAACATTAAAGTAAATAACAAAGCATGGATGACTATGGACATTTTTAAAGATTGGGTTTAAGAAAACAAACAAAGCAATGAGAAGACCAAACCGAAAATTTTATCTTTTATGGATCAGTGTGTTACCCATCCTGAAACAATAGTTATCCTGCAAAAAGTAAAAGTTGTTTTCTATGCCGACAAATTGACTTAATGGGCTACAACCTTTAGATCTGGCTGTCATTAAGAATTTGAAAATGTTTTATAGTCAAAGATTGATTCCAATAGCCTTTCAAAATTCAACTACAGGAAATATACAGAAAATTTGTGTTGTTGTGACTTATTTAACTTGTCTGACAGTAATATCAGAACAAGCTCGCAAAATTCAATCACGAAAAAATTTTAATACTCTTGAAGCTATAAATGTGATTTCACTTTCCTGGATTGAAGTAAAAGTACGAACAATTAAAAATTTTTTCATTAAAGGGGATTTTCAAAGTCAAGGGAAAGTGTTGACGATGAAGATGAGGATAAAACTGTGATTAGGTGTGGATAAAGAAGATTGGAACCTATTAGGATTAGATATGACAGTCGAGGAATACGTACACTGTTAATTCCAATGTAATGCCATCAGCTTATGCACAGTTGGAAAAGCTAATTAAAATATCTTACCAGATGAAAATTTACGTAACGGGAATGAAGGGGAAAAAAAAAAAAAAGAAAGAAAGACAATCTGAAATGTTTCAGATTTTAAATTACGTCCAAAGGGGCGTTTTTTTTTTAACATTTTGTGTGTTACATTTATTTATTCAATATCACGTTCTTCGCACTTAACCATATAAACCAGTTCAACAGCAATATCGCAAAATAGTTTTAATATGAATATATCTTTAGAATTTCCGATACAGAGACTCGCGTGTTGGAGATAAAAATGTTTTTCTGTACAACGTTGCCATGGCTAGGTTTGAAATCCTCGAGTTTGTTAATCAAAAATTCGTTAACGTTTTCCAAAATAGGAAATCAATCATAAAACAAATTCCAAATTTCAAATTTGGTCTTCAACATGCCCATATTCGTAAATCTGTAAGTGCTAGCAAGCACGGCTTCATTTCCATTAGAAATGTGGGAGACGTTATACAAGATTGTCTTGAAGAAAGGAGCTAGTAAATAAATAAATAAAGTTTAAAGAAATCACAAAAATTTGAAAGGTTTCAGATTTTAAATTACGTTTAAAAGGGGCGTTTTTTTAACGTTTTGTGTGTTACTTTTATTTATTAAATATCATGTTCTGCGTGCTCAAACCATAAAATTCAGTTCAACAGCAATATTGCAAAGTAATTTTAAAATAAGTGTATCTTTAGAATTTCACATACACAGTCTCGCGCGCTGGAGATAATTTTTTTTTTTTTTTTTCCGTACAGTGTTGCCATTGTTCGCTTTGAAATCGTTGAGTTTGTTAATAAAAAATTCGTTAAAGTGTTACGAAATATGAAAAGGATAATAAAACAAATTTCAACTTCAAATTAGGGGCTTCTACATGCCCATATTCTATCGAAGATTACATTATTCAAATTTTGGTGGCTCTAGAGGTACCGTTGTTTTATCACAATGCGAGAAATATACATACATTTATTCAGATTTTTCATTATTTAATTTCTTCAAATATAATGCCGTAGCCTAATATTTGGTGGCAACAGTTTGAAAAGTGATTCGCCCTTTGTAGTGAATCGACGCAAAATGGAAACTATTTCTTCGGGAACAAAGCACCTTTGGACTAAAAATAATCCCACCCTCTTTTCGAAACGCTATCTACTGTACTGATACTCCCAGAAATTTCTTTGTGTGCTACACAAAGCGAGAAAACATTTCAAGAACTGAATTCGAATCATAACACTTTGTTTACGATTCAAAATCAAAAGACTCGTCAGACGATAATTAAAGATTTTTTTATTTTTAAAATGTTGGAATTTGCTATAAAATGGGGGAAATATAACTTATTTGAAACAGCAATTCAAATATAGGTAAGACAACCCCCAATTTTATGCAGCTACGTGCCAAAAACTTTCTTTATCAGAATCGAAACGACATCAGGAAACAATTTTCGTTTAATCTTGATGGCGTTTCGATTCTGATGAAAGTTTGTAGCCTTGGAAAAAATTACTGAAAACAGATTCTAGATGCTTATCAGTCAAATGGGTTCATTCTTATTAACTCTCAACTGTGAAAAAAAGCTGTTCACATATAAATGAGTTCAAAATCAAAACTATTTTTCTTCTTCAAAAATCCTTATTGAGAGAATGAATCCTTTGACAAATACGAATACGAAAATTAAATCTAACTGTACCTTCTAATCTTAAAATAAGATTTATATTAAGCCATAATTTAATTACCTCTTTATAAACTTTCTCGTGTGTTATTCAAGTTCGTTTTTAATGGTAACGAAATTTATTAACGCAGTACTTTAAACAACTAAAATCTGGAAATCTTGTAACACCGTGTTTGCAACAAATACATAACAGAAATGTCAACTTACGTAAGTTAGCCATGGAAATCTATACGGGTCGCAAATGGACGGGCCGCAAATGGACACTACTAGATGGCGCCACCATTCTCATTAGAAAAAGAAACTGCATCTTTTTAATTATTTATTAATGCACAGATAGATATTTGGGGAAATGCCTCCATCAAAGACGCTTAGTGAATAGCATCATACATTATTAATTAGCAACAGAGAACAACTTGTGAAAATTTAAGTTCTGCGAATAACAATAATTCGGTTGAAATCAACTAAATAATACAGATCGATCGCATTTGACTAAAATTGCGATAAGTAACATAAAATACTACAGATGGCGCTACTAGACCGATAAGACTAGTTTTTACATGCAATAGTCTCAAATTTTGTGCGGACCAAATGCAAGGTCAAGTTGACAAGCGAAAAAAAATTCGGCGAGGAGATTTTTAAAACTGTTATTAAAAAAAAAAAATTTTTTGAAGTTTTCAGATTTTATATTAATCCCAAAGGAACTTTTTTTTAACATTTCGTGTGTCACCTTTATTAAATATCATGTTCTTCGCACTTAAACAATCAAATTCAGTTCAACAGAAATATCCGAAGATAATTTAAAAAGAGCATATCTTTAGAATTTCCGATGCACAGCTTCGCGCGCTTGAGATTTTATTTATTTATTTATTTATTATTTTTTTTACAGTGTTTTCCTTGTTCGCTTTGAAATCGTTGAGTTCGTTAATAAAAAATTCGTTAAAGTTTTACAACATATGAAATAGTAATATAACAAATTCCATATTAGGGCTTCCAGATGCCCATATTCGGGTGGAGAATTACGTTATTCAGAATTTGGTGGCTTTAGGTACCGTTGTTTTATCACAGAGCGAGAAGCATACATACATTTATGCAGACTCATTATTTAATTTCTTTAAACATATTCCAAAGCTGTAAAAAGGTTCTAAAGATTTTAAATTACTTTGCTAAATTTTAAAACTTTGCTAATTTTAAATTACTTTGATATTACTGTTGAACTGAATTATATGGTTTAAGTGCGAAAACCATGACATTGAATAAGTAAAGGCAACACACAAAATGTTAAAAAAAAGTACCTTTGGGAGTAATATAAAACATGAAAAGTTTCAGATTTATATTACTTTTAATTAATTATTAAATCAGTCCATTTAAACTAAAGAAACTGTGGTAAAAAATTCTAAGTTCTCAGAGAAAACTTTCCAACAGCGACAAAACTTCAGAACAATTAATGACAATTTAACAAATCATTTTAAACTTCTTTATTTCTTATTACAGTTTGACAATTGGAGGACGTCTCCAGTCTGATAATTTTTGTAGTCCTGATTTGGTTTAGTTTACGCTGTAACGGCAAAGCCTCGATGGCTTTCGAGAGAGGAGGGTGGCCTTCGTGGAGGACTTTCTAAGGAAAACTGACCTTGTCCATACGTTACTCATGGGAAAAGCCACGAAAACGCGCATGCAGCTAGCCCGTTCGCGTGTTTTTTTTCCGAGCCTCGGACCGAGCTACCAGTGTTCAACGACTTTAACTACTCGGCCGCTGGGCAGCCGTTTGTAGTCCTGGAGAGAAATTACTAAAAATTATCTAAACACTCATCAATCAATCGGAGTATTTCCTTATTAATACTCAACTGTTGAAAGGAGCTGTTCGCATATAAATGTATTCCGAATAAAGAGATTTTTCTTAATGCAAAAATTCGCAACGGATTTATTTTTTGACAATTATGAATAAATGTTAGTAATATCTGCATCTTCAAATCTATAGACAAGATTTATATCACATTTTAAATTAATTAGTTCTATTTATAGATTTTGGACGAAAGTTAATAAAATCTGTATGTTCAAATCTTTAAATAAGATTTATAGCACATAGTAAATTAATTAGTTCTATTTAAGTTAAAATCTGTATCTTCAAATCTATAAGTAAGATTTATATCACATTTTAAATTAATTAGTTCTATTTATAGATTTTGAACGAAAGTTAATAAAATCTGTATATTCAAATCTTTAAATAAGATTTATAGCACATAGTAAATTAATTAGTTCTATTTATAGATTTTTAACGAAAGTTAATAAAACCGGTATCCTCACATCTTTAAATAAGAATTATATCACATTTTAGATTAATAAATTCCATTTTTAGATTTTGAACAAAAGTTAATAAAATCTGTATCTTCATATCTTTAAATAAATTTATATCACACTGTAAATTATTAGTTCCATTTATAGAATTTTTATATTTATTTACGTTAATTTTTAATGGTAATGAAGATAATGTAAACTCGGACTTTAACTAATTAAAATCTTACCGGCACCGTCTTGGCAACAAATTTACAATTGAAATGTCTTCGCGGGCCGCATAAAATTGCTTCGGATCCCATGCAGCCAGGTTGAGACCATTGTTTTAAACAAATTTATGTAAATATAATGCTTAATTTTTTAAATATATTTATTATTAATAACCGGAATATTTTGAACAAAATTTACATTGTAACAAAAATTGTAAGCTAATTAGCTCCATTTGCAAATTTCCTGGTGCTTTATTCATGTTCGTTTTTGATGGCAATGAAACGAATGTAAACTCAGGCTTCGAAAAAACTAAAATTTTAATATTTTGGCGGTGTCGTGTTTGTAATAAATGCAAGATTCAAATATATTTTTGGTCCACGTGAAATTGCTTTGTGGAACAGTTTGAGAATACTGAGTTAAAGAGTTGGAGTTCGTGTACTGTTTTCTAAAAATTTCATAATTTATCTTGGAAAAGAGCTGATGTGGACAACACGCGACTTCTTTGTATTATGTTGTTGTTTCGTATGGCTTCATTCGGAAATGAATCCATTTACATCAGGCCACTTCCTTAATAGGATTACGAAAAAGCAACTGTGACTAGAGCCTTCGAATTTTGAATAACATAATCCTCCGCCCGAATACGGGCACCTGGAACCCCAACTTTGAAATATGGAATTTTTTTTTATTGTCTGCTTCATATTTTGTAAAACTTTAACGAATTTTTGATTAAAAAAACTCAACGATTTCAAAAAGAGTAGTGGCCACATTGTACGAAATAACATATTTTTATCTTCAGCGCGAGAGACTGTCTATCGGAATTTCTAAATATATGCTGGGTATCATTACGATTTTTTTGAAGAGTCATGAAAAATGAGCAATGCCCTCTCCGGGATTCCCACCTGGACGCATGCAGAAAAGGAGGAAGAAAATACCTTATATACTCCCCCTTTTAATTCCTTTGAAACGGGATGACTGGTGAAGGATCTCTAATGACTGGGGACATTAGAGGACCTAATCGCCAAATCCTAATGGTGAAAAATCCACCCACTTTTTTTTTTTTTTTTTTTTTTTTGTTGTTGTTGTTGTTCGGGCGAGTCATTAGAATTTTTGAAGCAGGAGACGTCAAAAATGTACAATGTCCTCCCCGGGGCTAGAACCTGTTTACGCGCCGAGTGTTCTACTGTTACAGCAACGAAGGCATCCAAAAAGGAGGGAGAGAATATCTTATAGCTGCTTTTAAATATTTTAAAGGGCATTCGCCTAAATCCACTTGGCCCACCAGCGGCCGAGTGGTAAAGTCGCTGAACACTGGTAGTTTGGTCCGAGGTTCGAATCCCGCGAACGGGCTGGCTGCATGGGCGTTTTCGTGGTTTTCTCCATGTGTAACGTGTATACGAATCAGTTCCCTTAGAAAGTCCTCCACGAAGGCATCCCTCTCCTTGGGCAGATAGCCCTAGTATGCTTTGCCATTATTAAATGAACCAAACCAAACCCAAATCCACTCGAAATATAAATGTGTCTGTAAATGGGGGGGGGAAACGCTCTTTGAACTTACTTATAAAACCTGAACGCTTTCAGATTTTCTTATTTCTCTTAATTAGATTTTTCTTTTTAGTCCTCAGGTCCTTGAGGAGGGACCTTTAGCTGCCCTCGAAATCGATTGAGTGTTTCAATATACTTACGCTAAATACAAGGTTCTTTTTACGATTTTGATTGTCAAATTAGCGTGTTTCTCTTCTAGTCTATTCACCAAATACGTCGGTGAAAGATCGAATATTGCATTACATTCTTGTACATTCGGACCCTCACCGGTGTATTTCGACAATCACAGATATACTCTAGTGTAGGTCGAAAAGAGAGGTTATAATAGTTTAAGTTGTTGCAATAAATAAAATTTGAATCGCATAATTTAGTAAGTTTTATATTACTGTTATTTTATTTTCTCATTTAGAACGTACTATATAATTAAGTAAGTTTTTAACTTCTATTATTTTCCTTTCTCATTTTGAATGTATTGTGTGTTTTAGGTTCTCATGTTCTTTTCTTATTTCAAGTGTCAAGTGCGTTAATTCGCGACTGAATTGCGGAGAAGAAAATATAATATTGTTATATGTTCAACATTCACCATTAGTACATGGTGAATGTCGACATTGACCGGTGTAAGTCAGAAATAAGAGTATTTGGAAAATATTTCGGACATACACCAAGAGACTATGTGAATGTTGACATTCACCGGTGAAAGTCGACATTCTCCAGATTTCGGTTTTTCACCGTAACATATGTATCAACCTGATGTGTGAAAAGATTTCGTTTCCTGGTTTGGCAACAGAAAAAAATTATTCACTAATATATATTTTTTTTTTTTTTTTTTTTTGGAAAGAATGAATTGATTTCATTCATACAGAAATGTTTTTAACATTTTTTGTTTTTAACAAACAAATTGAACAAACAAATTTTAACAAACAAATAAACATTTGGTTTTCCGGTCTGCATTTCTTTGGCCACAGCTCACTCATCTGGTGGTATTACGCCTGCTAGTATTAATATAACACTCGATACTTCCTATCGAAAATATATCATTGCTACTAGCAGAAACAAAGGCTAAATCGTCAACTAGGCAAGTGTTCGTGTTTACGCAAATACCTCAGCCCGGTGGCCCAGGCGCGCCCTTTTTACTTTAACTTCTGACCCATGACCTACGAGTCTGTAATTTTAGGGATACCTAGTTTTCCGATAGCAAAATTCTGGGTTAGTCTAGCCCTTGGGTAAAAACTCCCTCCCAAGTAGGAAAAAGTACATCCTGTTAAACAAAATGGTTAAGAAAGCTGTTCAGTACTTTAAAATTATTATAATTATTAAATGTAAACTCAGTTAACTATTAGTAAAAGCGCTAAGGAAAATGGGGAGAAGTATCATTTTGAGAGACGAAAGAGCATTTAAATCAGCAAAAAAATTATAGTAAAGATAAGAAGTTTTTATAACAAATGCTTTAAAAATAGAAGATACAGTACTGATCTTTATGTGATCGCGGGCAACGATATTATTAGTCCAAAGGGGATTTGTCCCTGAGGAACTATTGTTTTCGTTTTGCGATTTTGCGTCGAATAACTCTGAATGTCCGTTTCACTTTTCAAACTGCTGCCACCAAATATATTTTGAATGACGTAATCCTACTGCGAATATGGGCATCTGAAAGCCCAAATTTGAAATTTGGAATTAGTTTTATTATCGACTTCTTATTTTTAAAACTTTAACGAATTTTCGATTAACAAACTCAAAGATTTCAAACCTAGCCATGGCAACGTTGTACATAAAAGAACATTTTTATCTCCAACACGCGAGTCTCTGTATCGGAAATTCTAAAGATATACTCATATTAAACTATTTTGAGATATTGCTCTTCAACTGAGTTTTATGGTTTAAGTGCGAAGAACGTGATATTTAATAAATAAATGTAACAGACTAAATGTTAAAAAAATCCTTCTTAGGACGTAATTTAAAATTTGAATCCTTTCAGAATTTTTATTTATTTATTTATTCATTGGACTAATTCCAAAGGGACTTTGTCTCTGAAGAACTTTTTTTTTTTTTTTTTTTGTTTTGCAATTTTGCGTTGAATCACTCTGAATGTCCGTTTCCGTTTTCAAACTGCTGCCACGAAATACTATTGCCCGTATTATATTTGAAGAAATTAAATAATGAAGAATCTGCATAAATGCATGTATGTCTCTCGCATTGTGATAAAACAACACTACCTAGAGCCATCCAATTTTGAATGACGTAATCCTGCTGCGAATATGGGCATCTGGAAGACCAAATTTGAAATTTGGAATTAGTTTTATTACCGATTTCATATTCTGTAAAACTTTAACGAATTTTTGATTAACCAATTCAAGGATTTCAAAGCGAGCCATGGCAACGTTGTACAGAAAAAAAATTTTTATCTCCACGCGTGAGACTGTGTGTCGAAAATTCTAAAGATATGCTCAATTTAAAATTATTTTGCAATATTGCTGTAGAACTGAATTTTATGATTTAAGTCCGAAGAACCTGATATTTAATAAATAAAGGTAACACAGAAAATGTTAGAAAACGCCCCTTTGGACGTAATTTAAAATCTGAAACTTTTCAGATTTTCTTTTGAGCATATTATTAGTCCAAAGGGATTTGAATCCCGAAGGGCTATTAGTTTCGTTTTGGCATTTTGCGTCGGACTCATAAATGTCGGTTCACTTTTCAAACTGTTGCCACAAAATGTTAGAGTCCTGCATTATATTTGAAGAAATTAAATAATGAAAAATCTGCATAAATGTATGTATATTTCTCGTATTGTGATAAAACAACGGTACATAGAGTCATCGAATTTTGAATAACGTAATCCTCCAACGAATATGAGCATGTGGAAGACCAAATTTGAAATTTGAAATTTGTTTTATGATCGATTTCCTATTTTTTAAAACTTTGACGAATTTTTGATTAACAAACTCAAGGATTTCAAAGCGAGCAATGGCAACGTTGTGCAGAAAAAACATTTTTATCTCCAGCGCGTGAATCTCTGTATCGGAAATTCTAAAGATATGCTCGTTTTAAAACTATTTTGCGATATTGCTGTTGCACTGGATCTTATGGTTTAAGTGCGAGGAACATGATATTTAATAAAGAAAGGTAACACACAAAATGTTAAAAAACGCCGCTTTGGACGTAATTTAAAATCTGAAACATTTCATATTTTTATTATTATTATTATTATTATTATTATTATTATTATTATTATTAGAGTATGGCAATCTTAGGAAAGTACGCGTCCAGCCAATCGCTTAGAAACGGCCCTGCGTTTATGCACAAAGAAATAGAAAGGGACTGGAATCAACAATCCGGTTAATGTTATCAGACTATCTTGGAATGCATTTTTATAACCGAATTCAGTTCTCCAAACAAGGTCGAAATAAATTTTTAAGATTGACAAATGATTGAAAAATATCACCAAGTACGTGATTAAGACCGTTCAGTTTTTATTTTAGTTAACCATTTTAAATTACCAAAAAAGCAACCTTTTGTCTAATTTGGTCCACATTTTGAATAACTACGTTGATTTCGAAAAAGAGCAGTCAAACAAAAGTCTCTCTTCCTCAGACAGAAGAATGTAACAGAGGGTATATGGCAGTACATTCGAAATAAATCCAAGTACATCAATCTCTACATATAATAAAAGAAAGAGTCTGTCTGTGTGTGTTGTGTGTGTGTTTCCTTTCGTTCGCGCTGCGCGTAAGCTAATAGACCCACGGCTACGAAATTTGGTACATAGGTGCATCTAGACAAGAGCCAGTGCACTTCGAAGCGATTTTTTCGAAATTCGAATTCGAATTTTTTGAATTTTATGTTTCGTGACTAAATCGCGTCATTTTGAGACCTAATGGGCAAAATTTTGAGCGGAATTTTTTGTTTTTTGAGTTTCTTTCATGTTATTTTTTGCTTATTTCACTGTTTGTAAGATATTTAAAAGTTTGCATGATTTTTCTTCTTCAACGGAAAGTTGGTTAATTTTTTAATTAGGATAATTAATATTTATATTAAGGGATATAGCTTATTTCATTGTAGTTTTTTCTCTTGAAAATATAAGATAAAATAGCATTAATTATACTTTGCTTTTCAGAATTTTTTTGTTTTTTGTACTCTTTTATGTTATTTATTGCAGATTTCACTGTTCTTAAGATATTGAAAACTTTTGAGTGATTTTTTTAGGAAACGAAGTTCTTAACCTCCTTTATACCATTTGAGTTCTTAAGATTTTGCAAAGGGATGTTGGTTAATTTATTTATTAGGATAATTAATATTTGTATTAAGGGATATTGCTTATTTCATTGTAATTTTGTTATACGTAATAACTTTTTTATGAAGTTGTTCTGCAGAGTAAAATTCTACGCAGTTTTTAAATTTAACATTTTGTGTTCCCTTCAGCCATATTTCCCGGTACATTTAAAAGGTAGACGAAGGCTGGCAGCGAAGCTGCTAGTTTAGTAATAAAATTTTTGAAGAGTTTAAAAATGAAATCCATGGACTTCCTAAAAATGCTGACAATACCTGATGTTTACGGTGTAGGTTTCATACGAATAAAAGAAAAAAAAAAAAAAAGGGGGGGGGGAAGAACAGTTCTACATCTCCCGTTCTAGTGGGCAGATTGAAGGAATTGAACTTGCGTTTTTCATGTCTCGAAAGCGGAATTTAGGATATGTATTAGATTTGTATATAGCATTCTTCTACTATAGGTATTTTGACACAAAATCGGACTTTTTCTGAAATAACATGCCCCCCCTTTTTTTCCCATATTTCGATTCTAAGACTAAAATTATGCGAAACTGCCAAATTTTGTAAAAATCGCAAGAGTAGTTTTAAAAAAATTAGCTTCCAAATTTTTAGCTCCTCAATATTAATTTAATTATTAACATCCCTTTCTTTATTAAATGTACTTGATTCTTCCTTTGATATTTCGAAATTTATTTTCATTCTAAATAAAATTCGCGAATTTTTTCATGATTTATTTTTTGAATTTGTATTTTTAAATAATTTTTATAAATTTTTCGAAAAAAAAATTTGTACTAAAATTTTTAACATCAACTTAAAGTAGATGTATTTCTAAGCATACTTGTAAAAAATTACAGTGTTTTATTGGAAATTTCCTAAGATATACGTGAATTTACATTTGGGCGCGTTTTGAAATTTGGCGTATTTATTGTAAGCGATAATAACGAAAATGTGGCTTACGCACTTTGTTAAAATTATTTGAAAGTATGAAAGATAACTTTCCCTCCCCCCCCGCTCGTGCACAAATAAAAAAGGCAAAGGAAAATAAACTTCTATAAATTAAGAAATTCGCCAAGGGAATTATTCTTGGTTCAAACTTGAAAAATGCGCCAAGATAAATTTTTAAATTTCTCTTGAAATTTTGAAATGACTTATTCTAATTCTCGTGGATAGCTATATATCACAATAAAATAACACCACACACATTACAATATACACGCTCTAATTTTCAATACATTTATTTTCCATAGCGACAATCTGGCGCTAGGTTTCACCTTACAGCGTAACATATGAATCGTAACTTCGAATATACCACAAAAATCAAGTTTCTCATAGAATATATTTCAGCGCCAATTCTGGTGGCGCATGCGCTATTAGCCAAGATTCTGCTCTGTCGCCAAGTATTTCTCAGCTAATACAAAACAAATTTCTCACCAAAAATTACAAAATTTAATATCTAGGCAAAATTTAAGTCGTAGAATCGAAATATGGAAAAAAATTGCTGTGTTATTTCAGAAAAAGTCCGATTTTGTGTCACAATAGATACGTTAGAACAATGCTATGTATAAATCTAAGACATATCCTAAGTCGCGCTTTCGAGACATGAAAACCGCAATTTTAGTTTTGTTAGTCGGCCCGGTAGAACGGGAGATATAGAACTTCCTCGTTTTTCTTTCCCAGTGTACATCGATTTATTATTAATTTTTAAAACCGCACCATTCCTTTATAAACACCCTGTAATGACAGGGGATCGTGCTCAGAAAAAGCTGGACTCTTTGGTTTTTCATACCTACACGTCCTCATTTGAGATTTCTTGTATGTATAGCATTCTCTCTATTCTCCTTATTCAACTGTTTAAACCTTTTTTTCATTGGAGAGCTGGAAAGTGAATGGTTTTTGTATCTATCACATCTTGACGTTACATTATTCTGTGTATTCTTGTACATTATTCTGTATAATTCAGAAGTCAAACAACAAAAATCAGCGTTAACTTACAAAATTTTCACAGGACTAGTTTCGATGGTTTTACCGAACCATCATCTTCAGCTGCAAAACCGCAAATGTACAAGATAGGAAATAATGTTTAGATAAGATAAGAAAGCCTGGACAAGAATAAGCAAGTGGCGCCATCTGTTGGCGAAACCAGAACTAAAACATAATTTCTCTAAAAGCCGAAGGCAAATTTGGATTGGAATTAGGATCGTTAACTAGAACAGAAAGATTTTTATGAATGTGAAATGCCTCTAGAAAATCCAGTTCTCCAATGGAAGATGTTTTTTGAGTAATTTTGGCAGCACAAAAATTGAAAGTGTGATTTTCGGACCAACAATGTTGAGCAACAGAAGACTTCTGTGTTTCCTTTTTTCTAACATATGCCTCATGTTCCTTGACGCGAAATTTTAAGGCTCTCTTAGTTTGGCCAATGTAAATTAAACCGCACTGGCAAGGAATCCTATAAATACCCCAGGAATTCATATCCGGAATGGGGTCCTTGAGTATAGAAGTTGGAATTTTATTGATGGGAGAGTAAACAACCCGAAAGTTAAATTTCTGCAAAATATGTGCAACTTTATAGCTAATTGATGGAAAGAAGGGAATGACAACAGAATTTTTGTGTCTTAATTATTCTGCATATTCGGAGCTTAACTTCAGCTTGAACACATCCCTGTAATTCCAGCCAGAGACTTAAATAGCACGAAGTCCGACATCATATTTTTTACTTACTCGCACGAAGTAATGAAAGTAATGTAACCGCTAAAAATTTTGGGTTTCGGAATTCAACGAAAATATGCATTTTGACTGTTCCCGAATTCATTTTGACGATTTTTCTGGGTGAAGTCTGTACGTACGGACAGAATAAGGGACTCATTGTTCCAAAATTGATTCAAAATCTATTTTTTCGTGAAGCCGGTGGACACGTTTATATCTCGTAAAACTCAAAATCGATTAGCCATAGAATGCCGAAATTTTGTATATGGGACTGTTACACATCTAGTTGTGCACCTCCCTTTTTTATTGCAATCGGCAATACTAAACGCACATACACGCACACCCATGTACCCCCTTACCCAATCCTTATTTTGACAATCATTGGTCAAAGATATACATTTCCATTTACAAAAGTGCTGTTAATTACTAAAATATTCATCTTTTGGCAATTTTAAATTTAAAAAAAATTAATTTTGGACAATTAGCGAAAATAAATTTTAAACACTTCCTATACTTATATTTGGTAAAAATTTTTATTTGTTGTGAAAAAATAAAAATATAAGAATTTTGACTCCCGTAAGACAAAATTTACCAGGATACCTAATTTCAAATTTCACAGGTTTTTGATGTCGTTTTCAATTTGCCCTAGTTAAGTTAGACCATTTCGAGAAAGGCCCACCAGCAGCCGAGCAGTAAAGTCGCTGAACACTGGTAGTTCGGTCCGAGGTTCGAATCCCGAGAACGGGCTGGCTGCATGGGCGTTTTCGTGGTTTTCCCCATGTGTAACGTGTATACGAGACAGTTTCCCTTAGAAAGTCCTCCACGAAGGCATCCCTTCCCTTAGGCAGATAGCCCTCGAGGCTTTGCCATAATTACACACACCAATCCGAGAAAATAATTTTAAATGAAGGGCAGCAAAAACTGTATATAATTTAGTTAGGCGTACAAGTCATGTATGTCCATGTTTCACCTTTTTTATTACATTATTTATAAATAATTTGATAATTTATTAGATTTTTATTTATCTCTTTGCATTTCTTTTAATTTTAAGGTAAGTAATTAATTATTTTAATCATTAGCGCAAAGGGACAATTTACCCAGAAGGCTATTAATTTCGTTTTGGGATTTTGCGTCTTCCACTATAACACGTCGTTTCACTTTTGAAAATCTTGCCACCAAATGTTAGAACCCTGTACTATATTTAAAGAAATTAAATAATGAAAAATCTGCATGAATGTATGTGTGTTTCTCGCATTATGGGGGGGGGGGAACGGTACCTAGAGCCATCCAATTTCGAATAACGTAGTCCTCCAACCGAACATGGTACTTGAAAGCCTGAATTTTGAATTTGCTTTATTACCTGTTTCAAATTTTGCAAACGTTCAACGAATCTTTGACTAAACGATTTCAAAGCGAGCAATGGCAACATTGTACGGAAATATATATATATAATATCCAGCGCGCGAGACTGTACTGGAAATTCTAAAGATATGCTGTTTTAAATATTTTGTGATATTGCTGTTGAATTGAATTTTATCTAGTTTAAGTGTAAAGAATATGATATTTAATGAATAAAGGTAACACACAAATCATTAAAAAACCGCCCCTTTAGGCGTAATATAAAATTTGAAAGTTTTTAGAATTTTTTATTTTTTTTACACTAAAGAGGCAATTTGCCCAGAAGGAATTTTGTTTTGGCATTTCGCGTGGATTCACGATAAGCGTGGTTTCGCTCCTAAAATTGTTGCCACCAAATATTATCGCTCTGTTATTATATTTAAAGAAATTAGATAATGAAGAATCTGCATGTTATGTATGTTTCTCGCATTGTGATAAAACAACGGTACCTCTAGAGCCACCAAAATCTGAATGTAATCTTCCATAGAATATGGGCATATGGAAGACCTAATTTGAATTTGAAATTTGTTTTATTATCTTTTTCATATTTCGAAACACTTTAACGAATTTTTTATTAACAAACTCAACGATTTCAAAGCAATGGCAACACTGTACGAAAAACAAAATTATCTCCAGCGCGCGAGACTGTGTATGTGAAATTATAAAGATACGCTTATTTTAAAATCACTTTGCAATATTGCTGTTGAACTGAACTTTATGGTTTGAGTACGCAGAACATGATATTTAGTAAATAAAAGTAACACACAAAACGTTAAAAAAACGCCCCTTTTGGACGTAATTTAAAATCTGAAACCTTTCAAATTTTTGTGATTTTTTTAAACTTTTTTTATTTATTTACTACTCCTTTCTTCAAGACAATCTTGTATAAGGTTTCCCATATTTCTAATGGAAGTGAAGCCGTGCTTGCTAGCATTTACACATTTACATTGAAAAACACATTAATTGAGTAAAGCCGCACCTCCACAATAAACTGTTCCAAAATTCTCACCTTAATTGAACGTTTTCCTTAAAAACAAAACAAAAAAACACCAAATCTAAAAACAAAAGGAAAATCTCACCTAAAGGCAGGTTGCCCTCAAATTTTCCTTTTAAGAAAGTAGAGCACGTAGTATCAGCCTTTCTAGTTATATCTTTAGTTTCCGAAGGTTTTGGGAAAGGGGGAACTAGGGGGCATAGCCTGTTATTTGGAAGGATCAGCAAACTGTTGTTTACCGAAATGAAAAGAGGGGGTGTGGCAGCCATGTTCGAAATAAGCAGGGGTTATTCAGAAGGATGCTGTTTATGTGTAGTTTCTGAACCATAATTGGTGTGTAGGGGTGAAAAGAAGGCATTTTTGGGGGGGTTATTGCAGACTATTCGACAAATGACAGTGATTTTATCTTCATGACTTCTGTTAGTACTTCCCAATAACACTCAACAGTTGCGTTCAAAGTTTTAAAATTCTTTGAATTTGCTCTTAATAAATCACTTTAGGGAGGTGCAGTACAACTAATTCTATATCAGTATAATCCTAGTAGTCAACTAGGCGAGAAGTAAGTACGATTGTACTAAAAGTTAGAAATTAGCGCTAAGTGCTGCTAATTTTAATTGAAGTATAAAAGTCAAGAAGAATATCCAACCTATCAGTAAGAAGACATGAATTCCACCAAGTTTTTGTAATACAGTAAATCAACAAGGTAAAAAACAAATATGCTAAAACAAATAGTGATTCTAATGCGTAAAGTAAAAATTAAAAAAGCATAAATGTGCTGCTAATTTTAATTGAAGTATAAAAGTCAAGAAGAATATCCAATCTATCAGTAAGAACACATGAATTTCACCAAGTTTTTGTAATACAGTAAATCAACAAGGTAAAAAACAAATATGCTAAAACAAATAGTGATCCTAATGCGTCAAGTAAAAATTAAAAAAGCATAAATGTGCTGCTAATTTTAATTGAAGTATAAAACTCCAGAAGAATATCCAACCTATCAGTAAGAAGACATGAATTCCATCAAGTTTTTGTAATACAGTAAATCAAAAAGGTAAAAAACAAATATGCTAAAACAAATAGTGATCCTAATGCGTCAGGTAAAAATTAAAAAAGCATAAATGTGCTGCAAATTTTAATTGAAGTATAAAAGTCAAGAAGAGTATCCAACCTATCAGTAAGAAGACATAAATTCAACTAAGTTTCTGTAATACAGTAAATCAACAAGATAAAACACAAATGTGCTAAAACAAATAGTGATCCTAATGCGTAAAGTAAAAATTAAAAAAGCGTTAATGTATGGGTTAATCTTCCTGGTTTGGAGCTTCACAACAGAACTTGTCAAGGGAAAAGTGTTTTGAAGCTCCATTGGCCCCTTTGTCCCTTTTTATCCACTTTTTATTGATGACCCTTTTTATCAGATAGTATTTTAATTTTTAGCAATTCGCTGTTTCACTTGCACTAGTAAATCTTATTCTTTTAAAATTTAAACCGTAGCAGAGTAACACTCATTTTCGGTCAATTTTTTGACTTGCTCTGTTAATAAAGGTAGCACACAAAACGTTAAAAAAAAAAAAAAAAAAAAAAAAAAAAAAAAAAAAAAAAAAAACGCCCCTTTCGCGTAATATAAAATCTGAAAGTTGTCAGATTTTTTTTAATCAATAATATTTATTTTAAGTATATATATATATTTTTATAATAAGTGCAGCGTAAAAATATAAAACGCAGGAACACACACACACACACACACACCCCCAAAAAAAAAAACACATATCACCAAAATAAAAAAATAAATAATACTGTTACGAATGTTTTATATCTGCAAATAATTTTAGTGAATTTACGCTTAAAATTACAGTATCATTCGTGTAATGTAGTATGAAAAGTCTGAAGAAGGTGAAGCTGTGAAAAAAAGTTAAGATTACAGCGCAAGTCCAATTAACTTTGAGTAAACAGAATCTCGAAAATTAGTGAGATATCGCCAAGTTGGAGATGCTTTTGGCGACTAATTTTTGTAACCAAATTACGCACCAAATCATCGCATCAAAGTGAAAAATGTATGACTATGAATCTTATTTTTTGCATCGTTATTAGAGAAGGATTATAGCGGTATCGTCTGTTGTTAAATACATTACTCTCAATTTAACTTAACTGGCAATCTGGTACTTCCGCTAGTTTTAAATAAATAGTTGCTGTTGACAACGTTTTCTGTTTCAGTTGACGATAACTAACATGATATGTTACTGCCATGTGAATTCTTTTATTGATATTGAGAAAAATTGTTATATTGCATTAAATTTAAATCATGACGTCATACGTATACGTATCAATCTGAACTGTCAAAAGTTTTCGTTTCCTGGTTTGGCAACAAAAAAGTTATTTACGAATTAGTCGCTGCTCGGAAAGAATGAACTTATTTCATTGATATCGAAATGATTTGGGCATTTTCATCTGGCGGGTTTGATAACCACTACCCCAAAATAAATGTTACCAAACTCACATTAACTTTTCTCTGTTAGCTGAAGCAAGACTTGCCCAAAGCAATAATTTACTATTGGAAACATGAAATATGTTCAATATTCTTGATCGAAGTGACTTCAGAATTGAGCAATTTTATGTCAAATATTAAAAAAAAATTGCTCGCCCTTCACACTAATTGAAGTGGAACGTCAATGAAATTGGCGTGTCATTTTGTTTTTGGAAACATGCTTATATCTGTAAAGTAAATTTAAAATTATTTAAAGTATTTAAAAAATTTTAGTTAGCTTGAATTTTCGTAGCCTTTAAAATAAAGGAATCTTGAACATTTGCTACCAACATGCACAGAATTATTTCACAGCATGCGCAATTCGTTTCCAGTATCAATTAAAAAAAAAATCTGATTTGTTTCAGATTTTAAATTACGTCCAAAGGGGCGTTTTTTTAACGTTTTGTGTGGTACCTTTATTTATTAAATATCACATTCTTTGCACTTAAACCATAAAATTCAGTTCAACAGCAATATCGCAAAATAGTTTCAAAATGAACATATCTTTAGAATTTCCGATGCAGAGACTCGCGCGCTGGAGATAAAAATGCTTTTCCTTTACAACATTGCCATTGCTCGCTTTGAAATCCTTGAGTTTGTTAATAAAAAATTCGTTAAAGTTTTACAAAATAGGAAATCGGTAATAAAACAAATTCCAAATTTCAAATTTGGGCTTTCACATGCCCATATCCTAAGTAGGATTACGCCATTCAAAATTCGATGGCTCTATGTACCGTTGTTTTATCACGATGCGAGAAATACACATACATTTATGCAGATTTTTCATTACTTAATTTCTTCATATATGATGCAGGACTCTAAGATTTGGTGGCAACAGTTTGAAAAGTGAAACGGACAAAGCCCTTTTTGGACTAAAAAAAAAAAAAAAAAGGTGTTCTTTAATGGAACCTCTTATGTCGATGATAACCAAAGGAAACAAATCATTCCATCAATTATTATTATATCCAGCGGGAAATACAGCACCTACTGCGTCTATGATTTGACATGAATTGCAAGCCACCAAGGAACTACTTTAATGCGCTATAACTTAATCGCGGCACGTCAGACAATTACAGTTCCCAGGCTGAGTTAATTTCATTTACTGTTACCAAGGGGGGGAAGCCTCTATTCTTGTATATGTCTAAATGTTTTAAGCTGGAGCATTAAGCTATTAACCACCAAGAAATAGAAGTTGAATTTTAATTAGCCCACCAACGGAACATTTTACCTCCCAAGATGATTCTCGGTGATTGAAAAGTGATTGGTGGCAAATGACATTAATGTTCTTGTACAAGCAAAGATAATTCTTGACACCATTTAGTAAGTTAGCCTTACTACAGAGACTGCTCGTCCATTTTTGACACGATTTTCATTGCATTTACAAAAATGTTTATATTAAAAATTTTTCTGTTTTAAATGTACTGACTGATAACCCTTGCTTTTCATTATCTTTCTATATATGTGTGTGTATATAAGTTTTAAAAAAATTCTTAGTGCTTACGCTAAAAAGTAGCTTAGATACTGTGGTTCCGGTGACAAATTTTAACATAAGTAAAATAAAGTGCAATGAAAAGTGTAAACATTAAATAAACAATATTATTACTAGAATATTTACAAATAAAATTCAAAACTAATTGGAAGTAATATGTTAATCAAAGTAAGGCAAACTTTAAACAATGGAATAAAAGTGTGACATAAGACTAGCAAAAATACAAAAACAAAAAAGAGGTAAATGATAGATTAGCCCAATTCGAATCTCATTACTGACTCTTCAGGGGAAATTTATAATGATTTTCGAATCCAGCTAATTCCATATCGCGTTTCGTCGAAACAGACAATTGAAACTTTATACGAAATTCTTTCTGAATATTAACTGAAAAAAAACACACACACATATATTTTCTTTATATATATATATGTGTGTGTGTGTGTATGTATATATTAACTCAGTTATCTGGTTTGGTGAGTTTCTTTTTTTTTTTTTTCTTATACATAGGAAAATTGTGCATTTTTTACTTTAAAACTGATTGATTATGTTGTTCTTATGCTCCAGTTAAGGTTTTTATGCCTTTAGTTAATCTGTATGCAATAGTTGTAGAATTATCAACACTTTAAGTTAGTTAAATAGTACTAAGCCGAAGGAAACCGCCATTTGGTTACATTTGAATATCTTAGTAAAGCAGTGAATTAAGTCACTTTCTGCATTAAATTCGCAGTTTTTTTTTTTTTACCAGCTGGACCAAAATTAAACTTGGAATTTGTGTGCATCGAAAATTTGACTTTCCGCTTGTTCTTGCCGAAGATAGCTCGAACTTATTTAATGATACTTAACTTCAGTAAGTGGACTGTAATATTAACAATAACAATTTTATTTTAACAAAAACAACATTATTGAATACTAGCACACGCATGTGCTTATAGTTACCTATGTAACTTAGCTAAGAGCGAGCAACCATATGCTCTTACATCAAGTCAGAAATAATTCATACTAATAAAGAAAAAACGAAATAACTTTAGGGTTACACTAAAGTCAAACTCTTCTTGGCGTAAAACAATGCTGCCAAGCAATACTCTTTCAGACACCGAACACCGCTCATTGGCCGAATTGCTTGTTTTCGCGTACAAACACTTATTTTAATTGTAAAAATTGCCTTTTTAATTGTTTTTAGCTGTGTTTTGCGTTTTAGATTTTTCTGCGTTTTAGGGATTTTAATGAAGATATTCTGAGATTTATGTATTTTTACGTTGCCGCGAAGGGAGAACAGAATTGATTGAATGAGACATATATCTCTAACGAAATTCGAGGGAACACTTTTAAATGAAACACAGCAAAAAATGTGTGTAATTTACAACTGGCCATACAAGAAAGTCATGTGGTCATAAGATATATTCTTCTTAAATGTTAGTGGCAAACATTTTTATTGGCTGATCACCTTATTGAACATTCTTCAATAATGTGCAAAACGCCAAAAGTGCGATACATTTTATAAAATGGCATACCTACGAAGAAATTAAGACACAACCGAAGCTAGCAATGGACATCAAAAGTATTAAACCGAGCATATGAAAGTAATTACAAAAAGCTTTCTTTCTGCCAACTGCTTTAGGGCTGAGATAAGAAACCGCCACGATTAGATACATGAGTAAATGATTTACGAGAACTGCGCGTACTAATTTCTATAATTCGACAATGATTACTCATGTGGCGATACTGCGCAGCTTGAAAGCCGCAAAACTCAACCCTGTTATTAGTCGTCTGGCGGTGCTTTTCGATTGTCCCAACTAAGGCCGCAAAGAGTTGGGGAATCGCTTCGAACGTTTTTTTTTTTTTTTTTTTTTTTTTTCAGGCGAGCAATGAAGATAAGTTGGACTTAAAGTAATCGTTTGGTATTTTAGTTTTTACGCCACATTTTTAGACAGACCAATAAATCAATAAAAGCTAAGAACTTAATTTTTTAGCGCCAAAGCTGCTATTAGTCTCGAAACTCTGTCCGAACCAATTCCCAAACTGTTGCCACAAAATGTTATCGGCATGTATTATTTTTAAAGAAATCTTTACATATAATACGTCATGCTGCGCGCAAGCTAATAGACCACAGCTACGAAATTTGGTATATACGTGCATTTAGACAAAAGCCAGGGCACCTCGAAGCGATTTTTTCAAAATTCGAATCAGACTTTTTTTTTTTTTTTTTATCTTTTCTATTTTATCGCATCATTTTGATTTTTTTTCATTCCTTTACGAAATGTGGTTTTGGCAACAGTTTTTCATTCAATTGTATACTCGACTGCTGACTGTAGACACCAGCACTGTTGCCACTTGGAAAAATGAGGCCTATAATTATGTGCAGTTTTTAATATTTCTCTTGGATACTGGACGTTTCTTGAGAGAAGGCAACGGGAAGTTGGTTAATTTATTTATTAGGATAATTAATATTCGTATTAAGGGATATTGCTTATTTCATTGTAATTTTTTTATATGTAATACATTTATTTATTTATTTATTTTTGCTGAAGTTGTTCTGCAGAGTAAAATTCTGCGCAGTTTTTAAATTTAACGTGTGGCGTTCCCTTTAGGCATTTTCCCGATACATTTAAAAGCCAGGCGAAATAATAAAGAATACGCAAGCATGTTTGTGTATTCCCAGCACTGTGGAAAAACGACGGCATCTAGAGCTATCCAATTTTTAATCACGTAGTCCTCTACCCGAGTATGACCCCCTCGAAGCCCAAATTTAGAATTTGTTTTTGATTTATTTCCTATTTTGTACAAATTTAGAATTTGTTTTCGATTTATTTCCTATTTTGTACAAATTTAGAATTTGTTTTCGATTTATTTCCTATTTTGTACAAATTTAGAATTTGTTTTTGATTTATTTCATATTGTACAAATTTAACAGTTTTTTGATTAATAAACTCCTCGATTCGAAAGCGAGAAGTGGAAACACTTATCTAAATAAAACACTTTTATCCCCGGGACGACAACCTGTTGTCATTCAGAAAAACATAAGATGCTTATCCTTCAGTTTTAATCAACAGACTCGACTATTTGAAAGTAATGTGTTGCCATTCCCAGATATGAAATACTTTTATTTTCCATCTCTCTCAACTGTTGTCATTCAGTAAAGCCTAAGATATTTAACTTTCAAATTTATGAGGTATTTTCTCTCTCCTTTCCGCATGCTTTCGAGCGGTAAAGACGCTGAACACTGGTAGTTCGATCCGAGGTTCGTATCCCGCGAACGGGCTGGCTGCATGGGCGTTTTCGTGGTTTTCCCCATGTGTAACGTGTATACGAGCCAGTTTCCCTTAGAAAGTCCTCCACGAAGGCATCCCTCCCTTTAGGCAGATACCCCTCGTGTGCTTTGCCATAATTAAATAATCCATCTATCCATTCCGCATGCTTTCGCGGTGTAACTGCACTCTTGACGTGTATTTGGGAGAACTGGGGTTCGAATCCCGACGAGAGATTGCGGATTTCTAGAGTTTTCTGGCTCGACAAAATTCTACAAGACTCTATAAGTGGCACCCGAATTGAAAAGTGATGCGTACGAAGAACGTGATATTTAATAAATAAAGGTAACACACAAAATGTTAAAAAAACGCCCCTTTAGATGTAATTTAAAATTTGAAACTTTCAGATTTTATTTTTCGTTTTTCTTTTCAACTTTTATTCTCTGTTTATACAAAAATGAAAGAAAATTTTAAACGTACTCTGAAACATACTCAGTAGGATTTAGGTTATATATTAGATTTATATATACCATTGCTTTAGCATATGCGCTCTGACAGAAAATCGGACTTTTTCTGAAATGACACATCGATTATTTTCCATATTTCGATTCTACTCCTCAAATTATGCTAAATTGTCAAGTTTTGTAAAAATCGCACCAGCAGTTTTTAAAAAATTAGATTTTTAATTTTGCTTTATGTCATTACTGCAAAGCCTGGAGGGCTAACTGCCTGAGGGGAGGTATGCCTTCGTGGAGGGCATTCTAAGGAAAACTAACTCGTATACGCGTTTACACATGGGGAAAACGCCCATAGAACCAGCCCGTTCGTGGGGTTCGAATTCGGGCCGAACTTCCAGTGTTCAACGACTTTACCGCTCGGGCATTGGTGATCCTTTCAAACGGTAGCTCTCAAAATTTTATCTCCTCACTGTCAATTGAATTTGGTACATAGTTGTTAACATATCTTTTTTTTTTTTTTTTTTTTTTTTTTTATTAGTATTAAACGTACTTGACTCCTTCTTTCAGAATTCAATGTTTAGATTCAATCCAAATAAAATTCGCAAATGTTTTCTGATTTTGTTTTTTAAAAATTCTATTTTTTTAGTATTTTTTATAAATTTTTCGAAAACATTTTTGATTATAACATATAATATTTTTGCCATCATCTTAAAGCAGATGTATTTCTAAAAGCATACCTGCAAAAAACTAGAGCTTTTCATTCAAAATTTCCAAAGATTTATATAAATTTATATCTTGGCGAATTTTGAAATTTGGCATACTTGTTATACGCGATGATAACGCCAAATCTGCTTTACGCACTTTGTTAAAATTATTTGAAAGAATGAAAGAGGCACCTTTTTTTTTTTTGCTCGTCCACAGAAGGCGCATCTACGCGAGTACGCTCGCGATGTAGTTGCCGCAATTTTTTTTTTTTTTTTTCGCCGGCGTAAATTTGCATTACGCAGAGTACACTGGTGTGAAAAAATTAAGGACGAAGTCGAAAAATTAGCATATCAGCTGAACGAAGAGGCACAGCGGACAGAAAGACCAATCAGGAGATTAAGTAAGGTGATGTACGGTAGCACATGCGCAGATATGCAGGTAGACGTAATGGGGAAGTGTCTGAGTAGTATAAAACATGTTGTCGGTGTAAGATCAGTATTTCTGGCAAAGAGATTGCACGCCGTACAGCAGTTAAAATCACACCGAGTTGCTGCCTCAGCGAGAAATGGCGACTAATCAATCTGTTAGACGACATCTGGATGCTTTTACCCGAGGTCGAATCGTTGCGAAGTTGGAGGAAGGCCGCAGTGTGACAAGTGTGGCTGCAGAGTTCGGAATTGCTCACAGCATCGTTTCACGACTTTGGAGACAATTTCAAACTACAGGAACAGCTATCCGGGGGTTTAGTAGTGGTCGTCCACGAGGAACCACACCCGCAGATGACCGGTATATGGCCTTACAGGCCAGAAGAAACAGGCGGCAGACAGCGGGAGGAATCGCCAGACACACGACATAGGCGACTGGACGACCGATATCGCGTTTTACCGTGGCCAGAAGACTGCACGGTGGTGGTCTGTTAGCACGACGCCCTGTACGGTGTGGACCTCTAACGCCTGCCCATCGGAGAAGGCGTTCTCTGTGGTGCCGGGAACATCGGAATTGGAGAGACAATGAATGGGGACGAGTACTCTTTACAGATGAGAGCAGATTCAGTCTGAGTAGCGATTCTCATCGCATACTCATCTGGAGAGAGCGGGGAAGCGCAATCATCCCTCGAACATCATTGAAAGGGACAGGTATGGAGGTGGCGGTGTTCTCGTTTGGGGAGACATCATGCTTGGTAGTCGTACAGACCTTCACATCTTCGACGCAGGTTCAGTCAACGGGACCCGTTATTGTAACGAGATTCTTCTTCCATATGTGCGTCTTTTTAGAGGCGCTATGGGTCCGCAGTTTCTTTTCATGAACGATAATGCACCATGTCATCGCACAGTAGCTGCCGAACAGCTCTTAGAGAGTGAGGATATTGAACATATGGATTGGCCGGCACGATCTCCGGATCTCAGTCCCATCGAGCATGTATGGGATTTTCTAGGCAGACGCTTGGCAGCTCGTACCTTACCACCAGTAACGATTCCGGAGCTTCGATTGGCGCTGCAAGACGAATGGGTAGCAATGCCTCAACAACTCATTGACACCCTCATTCTCAGCATGGGCAGACGCTGTGAAACCTGCCTAGCAGTCAGGAGAGATCATATCCCCTATTAAAGACCGGATGTTTCTTGCTGGACATCCATCACAGGGATGTTTCGGCCTTCAGTCGCATTGCGCTCCATACTACTTTTTCAATAAAGCTTCTTTTTATCCCTTTGATTTCTCTTTTAGTAAGTGTTGCTTACATTACTCATGTCCTTACGTATTGGGGATCTTACGGTATTAAATGTGTTGATTTGGAAAGGTTTTGTACAAAGTTATATTGAAAAAACCGTCTCGTCCTTAATTTTTGCACACCAGTGTACGTAAAACTGAGTTCGCTCATGTTCAACTTTCTCCCCCGCGACGTGAACAAACAGCCAATAGGCTGAATGAGTTCTCATCACGTGCCATAATCGGAAATAATTTCTTGTTTACACTTTTCGCTATGGCATCGGAACCACACAGCGATGAGTTTTTTCAAAGAAATCGTAACGGTCTACAGGAATAAAATCATCAGCATTGTTTACAGCAGGGTTTCTTAAACTTTTTTTTTCAGTTGCGACCCCTTTTTATCACTGAGATTTTGTCGCGACTCCCAGGAACCCATAATATTTACAAAAATTTTGGGGAACCCATAAGTATTGCGCAAATCCTACACATGCGTCAGTGAAACTGTCAATTTTTTCACTTTTTAGGTCATTTACTTTAATTTCTAATTTTAAAACCTAGAGCAATGTGAAATTTTTAAATAAGTAACAGACGAAATGACAGCGTCACGTGCAAAGGAAGGAAAATGAACGTTTATATTATAAAAAGAATGCGTCGAAACGTTTTCGTTTTTTTTTCTTTGTTTGTAATTTCTTATCTTTATCCATTTCCAGAAACATTGTGGAAAAATATTTGGTAATTATAAAATTATTATAATAAGAAATATCAAAACTGCTAAAATTTTTGGCAATTCCCTGCTGCAGGTCCCGCGACCCCCTTAGGTGTCTCGACCCACAGTTTAAGAAACCCTGGTTTACGGCATCCTCAATCCTCTCAACCCGTATGGATTTGTATAAATTTCAAATTCTCATTAAGGCGGGGAAAACTATATTTATAAAGCAATAATCCGACCAATATATCCATATGCTTCACCTGTAAGTAACTCCGTAAGTAATTGGAACTTAAATAAATTTCAATTTCTACGAAATTAAATTTCTGCCTTACAAAATTCTCCTTAAAATACAGTCTTCAGAACAAAGTTCCAAGTCTTGTAATATTACTGGGAACTAGAATCCAAGTCTAGAACTAGAATTCAAGAACTAGTTCCAAGTCTTGTAATACTACTGGGAACTTGTAATACTACTACTATACTATTACAGTATCACCGCTTCTAGGAAGAGTTTTCTAAATAAAAAGCATTAAAAATTGTTTAAGAATTACATATATTTATTTTGCATTTAAGAAATTTTTTTATACTATCTACACAACAGCAACTGGAGAAATCAACTAGACCTCTGAACTCTCATCGACGATTTTGCTAATAAAAAAGCAGGCAGATTTGTAGACTCATTAGAATTTTTTGAATCAGGAGTCAAGAAAAATGAGCAATGCCTTCGCCGGGACTCGAACTACGGATCTCCCGAATACGCGCCAAGTATACTGACCACTACACCACGAAGGGATGCTAAGAAGGTGGGAGAAATACTTTATAGATTAATAAGATAATTTAATTAAATCTGATCGTTGCCTTAAAGGTAACTAAGCAATTTTAATTCGATCTTTGCGATGAGATAATCAACCACTTTCAATTCAATGTTTAGGACCAAGTAATTACCAAATTTTAATTCGGCCACTGCAATGAAGTAATTAGACAGTTTTAATTCTATCATTGCCGCGAGATAATTAGTCAGTTTTAATTCAGTCATTGCCGCGAGGTAAATGATCGCTTTTAATTCAATCATTGCCACAAGGTAACTGACCAATTTTCCTTCGAATTTTAGCCATGTTTGCCATGAAGCAATTTAAGAAGCCCATTTAATTCAGTGTTTGCCATGAAGTAATTAGCTAGTTTCAATTCAGTCAGTGCAATGAGGTAATTAGCATGTTTAAACAGATCATGGGGGTGAGATAATTAGCCAAGCTTAATTCAGGCGTTGGCACGAGGTAACTGACCGATTTTAATTATATCTTTGCCATGAGATAATTAGCCAATTTTGATTGAATATTTGTCATGAAGTAGTTAGCCAGTTTCAGTTCGGTCATTGCAATGAGGTAATTAGCCAGTTTTGATTGGATCATAGTTATGAGATACTTAACCGATTTTAATGATTGCCGCGAGGGAACAACCCAGTTTTAATTCAATCATTACCACGAAGCAATTGACCAGTTTCAATTCGATCTTTGCAATGAGATAATTGGCCAGTTTTTATTGGATCATAGTCATGAGAATCATTACCAGGAAATAATTGGTCAGTTGTAATTCTATCATTGCCATGAGGTAATTGGCTTCCTTGATGGCAGAATCTATCACTGAAGCACAAAATTTAACCTTAAGCTTTGCAAAGAATTTCAATAAATCACTCAACAAAGTCCATGGATATACAGGGTGATTATAATTAAAGTGATCCTATTCAGACCCCTCTAGAAATTGTTCTACTTATTGAATTTTGATAACATTTGGTATATATGTTATATGGACCATGGGACAAGTTTTGGGAACTCCAGGCACTTTGTCGATGAATGCACGCTTACCCGGAGTGCAAGAGAGAAATATAGAAAGAATTTTAAGGAAGATTTTAAAAGGAGCTATTCAAATTTGAAAGATTTTGCAGAGACAATAATGAAAATTATAAATACAAACAAAGACAGAATTGGAATTCGGCACTGAGACTCGAATTTTGGACGTTTTTTGTTTTTTCTTATATATATATATATAGTTAAAGAAAAGAGAATAAACCATAAAAAACCTATGTGGTCAAACACTTTGCGCATTGAGCTGCAAAATTTAGAAAAAGCTAAAAGAAAATTCCTACTTCGTACGCTAAAAAGTTGCTTAGATACTGTGGTTCCTGTGACAATATTAACATAAGTAAAATAAAGTGAAATGAAATGTGGAAATATAAAAGATTAAATAAACAATATAAATACTTGAATACTTACAAATAAAATTCAATACTAATTGTAAGCAATATGCTGATCAAAGTATGACATATTTTAAACATTAGAATTAAAGTGTGACAAAAGACTTAAGCAAAAATACAAAAGCAAAGAAGCGGTAAATGGTAGATTAGCCCAATTCGAATCTCATTAAGGCTCTTCAGGGGAAATTATTTTAATGATTTTCGAATCCAGCTAACTCCATATTGCGTTTCGCCGAAACAGACAATTGAAACTGTATACGAAACTCTTTTTTAAAAAAAATTAATTGAATAAACTTAGCCATAAACATTAAGTCTTTTGTCACACTTTAATTCTAATGTTTAAAATATGCCATACTTTGATCAGCATATTGCTTACAATTAGTATTGAATTTTATTTGTAAATATTCAAGTGTTTATATTGTTTATTTAATTTTTATATTTCCACATTTCATTGCACTTTATTTTACTTATGTTAATATTGTCACGGGAACCGCAGTATCTAAGCAACTTTTTATCGTACGAAGAAGGAATTTTCTTTTAACTTTTTTATAATTTTCTGGCCAATCCCATTTTTTGATCGTACGGCCGGCTTGTGCCGACTAGGAGCATCGGGGCTGTGCCCTTATAATAATAATAATATGAACCATGGGGGAACGATTTCTGCAATACGAAAAAAATAGTTTGACATGGGCCCTTTTCGCAATCCCTTTAAAACGACGATAGTTACGCAACGCAGCTAAGCTGTTGCTGCCGTTTTGATAAAACAGTTTTACCAGTAAAGCTTGATATTTCTTCTGTAAGGCGTATAATTAACGACGACGAAGGCACACAGAAGGAACCACAGCCAGAATTTTCTGTCTCTGACTGCAAGTCTCTTTATAGGTTTGACTAATTTGCATAAGGAATTTTAGAAAATTGCTATCTGGTGGTCAAAATTTGAATTCTTTTTTATTGCAGAAATCTTTTCCCCATAGCCCATATAACGTATATACCAAGTTCCATTCAAAATCCAAAAGGCAGAATGGGTTCTACGGGGGGTGGTCTGAATGGGGTCACTTTAATTGTAACCACTCCGTACTTTTGCCATTTAACGAGTAGAATTCACGGTGTCTTCCCGTTTCCGCGAAATCCTCAATCTCCACTACCCCCATTCTCAAAGGGGTTACATAGTGGGGGGGGGGGTCGAGTGGAACTTGGCCTCTTCCGAAATGTAGGAAAGCAAAAAATTTTTAGATTTGAGAAAAAGTTTGGTTTATTTAATTATGGCAAAGCACTCTAGGGCTATCTGCCTAAGAGGAGGGATGCCTTCGTGGAAGACTTTCTAAGGGAAACTGGCTCGTATACACGTTACGCATGGGGAAAACCACGAAAACGCCCATGCAGCCAGCCCGTTCGCGGGAGTCGAACCTCGGACCGAACTTCCAGTGTTCAGCGACTTTACCGCTCGGCCGCTGGTGAGCCATTTGAGAAAAAAGAATTTTTAAAACAAATAATCGAAAAATATTTACGATCTCAGATTTTTGCATGAATGAAGCTAATACTGTATTTAAAAGGAGAGAGAGATTTTCAAACTGTGCGATGATTTTGGGCAATGAACTAAAACAGTGTTTCTCAACCGTCGGTCCGCAAGAAATATTTGCCGGTCAGCGAAATATCCAGCTATCTGCCCCAAACCCAAAGTGTCATCGACCGACAACCGATATTACAACAGCGCCGAAATTACAATAACAATAGTTTACTAGTTTAGAAAATGATCGATGATGAAAAATATAACAAACTGGCAACTATGCACCTAATCGCCTTTCATAAATTGTCGTGCCGTACACTTAGTACACCAGTTAATGTGCTACTGTCTGCCTTGAGTATCGCTGATTACTGGAACGATGAATATCTATAGTGTTTAAGGCGTCTTAGGTTAGGTTTCGCTTTTTATCTTGCTTACATTCTTCTCCACGCTTGGACAACTGAAAACTATACACCAGCGCAAGTTTTTAATAACCACTGAATTTAATACTGTGTTATAATTACTGTTCGCACATTTTTTAGACGATTTTGGTAAGCGGTAATAAAAAATCGTTTGCTGCAAAAGAAGTAATTGCAATTGTACTTTAATTTTTAAAAGTCAAAATTATCGTCTGTGGCTTGAAAGTTTTGTTTTTATTCAAAATGGCGAATTTAACAAAGCAGTGGTTCGAAGGCTACATTTACGCTCTTTCGAAGAGAACTATGCATACCCCGTTATCCAAAAACGATGTGAGAGTCATGGTTTTTGTGATATCTAAAAAACGATGTGAGAGTCGTGGTTTTGTGATATCTAAAGGTCGATAGGTAATATCATCAACAAGAAAGGAAACAAACGTCGAATTGGAGCCTCAAGTCGGACAAAAATGCCAAACAAGTATCCAAGGAAAAAACGGACATCTTCGACTATTGCAAAGATATGTTGTTTAATGTTAAAAAAAAATCCCCCTAGTCAAAGGACAGTTGCAAAATCATTAAAATGCTCGGTGTCCACTGTAAACAAAATGATAAACGTTGCTTTAAATCTTAAGAAAGCGAAAAAACGCAATGTGCATCGTCTTCTTCCAAAGCACATCGCTCAACGCAGGACACGCTGCAGAATTCTATATGAGAAACCCATTCATTTTTCCAAAGAAAAATGGAAAATAATTGTCACAATAGATGAAGCATGGGTGTATTTAAATGACTGTAACAAAAAAGAGTCATTTATTATCATAAAAGTGGGAAAAAATTTTAAGTAGATGGTTCGAAGAATCGAAAGAAAGTTTTTCTAAGGGATTCATGATTGTTGCTGGTTTTTCTTATAATAGCAAGTTAAAAATAAAGAAAGTAAAAAAAAAAAAAAAAAAAAAAAAAAATGTCAAGATTAACTCCAAATACTATCAGGAACATATTTTATCGCCAATTTTTCTGAATGAAATACCATCGCTTTACCCAAAGTGCCATCCATCTGTGAGACTCCTTCAGGACAAAGCTAGCAGTCACACATCAAAATCCACTGTAAATTTCCTAAAAGAAATGGAACCAAAAACTGGTATCAAGGCCATACCCTTCACTGATATCCCCACTAAATCTCCCGATGTGTCACCTATGGATTTTTGTGCTTTCGGACTTTTAAAAACTGCATTATCCAAACGTTGTCCCAAAACCCTAACAGGACTCTGGAAAGCTGTTCGGGAGGAGTGGGATAGAATATCTCTTCTGCCACTTCAAAAGGCATTATTATCCTGGAAATTGCGGTGTCGAAAGATAGTTCAAAATAAGGGATGTCAAATAGAACATTTAAAACACAAGAATTTTATGTAATTTAGTTTTGTGAATACAATATACATCGTCTAAAAAATGTGTGAACAGCCTCTGTATAATTACTATTTCTTTAACTTTAGATAGATTAAAAATCAATAACCAGGATGAGTAAGAAGGAAATGAAATACACGTTACTAAATTTCATGCAAAGAATGAATACTCCAAAACCAAGTACGTCGTCTGCCCCCTTCGAATACAGATGAAGATGAATATAGTCCACAATCTACCAAAGAAAGAAAAAGCTTTGTAAGGCACTCTATCGCAGACTATTTGAAATATGGTTTTGTCCTTTGGCCACAATCAGAAGGAAATTGTCCCAAATCTGAATGTGTTGTTTGTAGAGATGTTCTTTCCAACGAAAGCATTATTATGAATTCCGATTATTTCAGTTGTTGCCAATTGAGGACAAGAAGAGTTGGGCAAGTGGCGCTTCAGGTATGGTAGGTAAGGGATCCTCATTCGCTTGTCCAGGGACCGTCACTGAGCTGTTTTTATATGCAAGTTTTTTTGTGATTTTTTTTTTTTTTTGTAATATTGTGTGATATTTCTCAAAGGTTTATTTACTTATTGTTGCGTGCGTACGGGTTCGTTATGAAATGAATGCACAAGTCCGATGAAAAATAAACAAAAATTTATTATTATCACAACAAAAATGCTTAAATTTTCTCAAATTATCATGCAGTATTACAATATCTCACAGTAGTTATCTTTCAACTACTCAAATGTCCAATAGAATGTAATTCAAAACAGCTAAAGAACGCTAATCCGCGAATTCGCTACAATCAACAACAGTAGTTTTCTAAACAACAACAAACTAAGCAACTACTACAAACTGAGATGTTTTCCTCCTTTTATAAGATTTTTAAAATCACGCGCTAGAATTTTCCAGTACTTTCTCGAAATCAAAAAGAGATATTTATTTATTTAATGCACGCGCTCTTGTATTTTCAATTTTCCGGCTTAGCTTTCTTTTAATATTCGTCTCGCGCTGCACTGCGCGAGAAATAAAACCATTTAATTTATAATTGAACTAACATTAGCTTTTTAAATACCAAATTCGTAACACTATATATGATAATTATACTGATATGTAATAATTGCAATATTTACTTATCTTTACATTTAAATATGGTTGTGGGCAAATGGTAATAAGACTATTAAAATTAACTTATGTAGTAATTTTTGAATACCTTGTAAGTTCTGGAGGGGGAGGAAACCACCGGTTCGCGAAATTTCTTAGTAAATTTTACCGGTCTGCGGACGAAAAAAGGTTGAGAAACACTGAACTAAAAGATCCTTTCCTAAATTAAAAAACAATATTCTGTCAAAATTGTGCATAAAGATGAGTTATAATAAAATCTTTAAGAACAAATATTCGTTTTAAAATGGCGTTTATTCTTTTAAAACGACTTCCGCTTTGGTTTTCCTTTGCAGCTTTTAATTCTTTCATTTATGCAAATCTAATAAACCACATTTTCTTTATTTTTATTCCGAATTCGATACTGATAGCCTTTATAAAGGGCTAAAAGACTTTTTTTGTCTTTTTGCTTCAATAATGTCTAAAACATCCATATAGATTAACATAAGATGTGAAAATAACAGCTAATATTGTAGCAGAATTATAAATAAAACGAAATTAAAGATTTCGAAAGGAGCCTAAACTTAACGAAGACTCACTTATTTATCGTGACATTCTCTGAGGAGCTGTAGGGGGGCAGAATTCTCCGATTTCGCGGGAACAGGAAGAATTTTGAAAAACGCGGAAAGAGGAATCGCGGAAACAGAATTAATTCGAATTCGCGAAGTCTCAATCCAAATATTTCAAAAGCCTTCTTTGTTGGAAGACTTGATTCTTCGACGTTTTTATTTAACTGCTTTCGAAGTTTCTTATGTCAGAAATGGCAACTGCAGAAACTGTGATCACACACAAGTGAACTGAGAGGAAACTAGAAGCAATTTGTCGCAAGATGTCACAAATAGTTGAAAATCCTTCCTCTTCTGTATTCGTCCTGCCTTTATTTACATACATTGCTTTTATAACCCTCCGGCTTTCATTTCACGTGAACTCCAACTACTCATAAAGCCATTTTTTTCTGCCAGCCTTTCTGTGTCCCCTCTTCGGCGCTTTCTTCGCAACCATTCATACTCGCAGGGCCTAGCGAATGCCATGGGGAACGCTTTTAGTCCCCCCCGCAGTATTTTGACTTTGTCGGGAAGAGCTTTATCCAGCAAATGGCACTAATAGAGTTATCATAAATCTTAGGACTTTTGTAGCGTTTCGAGCCGATTTTGCAGGGAATTTATGGGATTTTCCTTACCATCGAGTTTTTGAGAAGGGACGCACGCTTTTTTTCACGGCCATTTGAGCTACCAGAAAGGAGAAATGTTGTCGAATTGGGGCGACTTGTCCAAATATTGAATCATTACAGTTAAAAATGAATTCTCTACGGGAGGGGGTCAGACCACGCATATACTACCTCAGGTGAGGCAAGAGTATGATAATAGATATAATTCACTTACCTTTTCCTTAGTATTAGGCCATTAAAATTTCTGTTAATTTAAATTATCTAGAAATCTAGAACTTAATAATAAAGCAATATATCTCACTTGACTTACGCTTATCGGTAATTAATTATGTTGGATTATAAGGTATTTCTCCCGCCTTCTTAGCGTGCCTTCGTGGTGGAGTGGTATGCATGCTGGTCGCGTATTCCAGAGCTCCGTGATAATGGATTACCGTATTTCCCCTCTTTTTTACTTCCTCATACAAAATAAAGGATGTATTGTAATCGAGAAAAATGTCGGGTATCATATTTCAACGGAAATACCCATTCTTACTGTTTCCGAATTCATTTTGATTTTTTTTTTTTTTTTTTTTTTTTTTGTCTGACGTCTGTCTGTACATACGAACAGAATAAAGAGCTTTTTTTCTCGAAACGGATTATAAAATGGATTTTTTCGTAATGTCCGTACGTACGTACATACGTATATATCTCGCATAACTCAAACATTTCAACGTAGAACGTTGAAATTTTGCATATTGGACTGCTATTGTAGAGTCATTAGGTTAATTGGAAGCAGGAAAGATGAAAAATTAGCAACCGCCTTCGCCGAAAATCGAACCACGGACCTCTGGAATACCGGCCCAGCGTGCAGAACCACTACACCACGAAGGACGCAAGGAAAGTGGGAGAAATACCTTATACTATAACATCTAATTTTTGCCACCAAATGTGCGAAAAATCGACAAAAGTCGCCAAACTTGGCTACCATATGGCAACATTTTGGTCTAATGCATGTATAACTGTAACTAGTATTGTGATTGAAAAAATGCAATTGATCCCTATCTATGTAAATGTAACCATATTCTGCTCTCATATGCTTCAAATAATTTCGAGGAGAAGGTACTAGAGACTTCTAGGCAGCCAAGGGAAAAAATTATATAAGATCGGACAGAGCATCAGTTCTCAGTTTTTGAGTTCAAAGTTTATATCGGAGTATTCAGATATCTCCGAGTGAGCTTCGTTTTCAAATGCGCTTTGCATTGCATTGTGTTTAACGCTCTTAGAAGTTTGAAGTGTAACTACTGATTGTGCTCTGTGATACTCAGAAGAGCGTGCAAGTTTTCTGTGGAAAGTCCCAGAACTTTTGGTAAAATAAATTTTTATCAAGCTATCATCGGTTCTGTGTGCATTCAATACATTACGAATCCGTACGCAGGGAACAGTTTATTTTTGAGTTCCTTGCCTTAGCATTTATTCTAGTATTCGTGGCCGAATCAAAACTGCTTAAGCATCAAATTGCGATTTTTAAAATTTTATAATGTTTTATTACAGAAAAATTGTTTTATTTATGTGTTTATTGAAATTTTTAATCGTAAACCCTTTATTGAGAATTTAGAGTGAAATATGAAGTTTGTGAATTGCAGTTCCACACTTCAATGCACCAAACATTGTAGTCTTTTTTAAGTTTATTAAAAATTTTCCTCGTGTCATTATATGTACATTATGTTTGTTTTGTATGCTTTTCATTTCCATTCTCATATTCATAAATATCAGTAATAAAGCATTCACCAGTACAAGCACACTCGATGTAAAAGCAAAATTCTGCAAGATTATCGAATATATCGATGACAGGGAACATACAACGGCTCACGTTGGTTTTCGAACGCTTCTTGATTTTTGAAATTTATTTTCATAGATTTTGTTCTAAATATTTGCAGCACAAACTCCAAATTTTTTTCTAATGTATTATTTTGTTTCGGTACGTACGTATTATCGCAACCACCTTTGTAGAAGTCGCCAAATTTTCAAACTGCGCCAGATTTGGCAATAAGGTATAACCATTCTTCAGTCAGCTATGCTTGTAAAAAATCCTTCAGTCAAGCAACGTTGCCATTTCCTAATGCTTTTTTTTTTTTTTTGATTGTATTCAAAGTTTCAATGATTTTTATGGAGAAATCGTGATATTCCATGCATTAAAGTCAATTTTAAACTACTCGCTTGTGGAATTCGCCAGCAAGGGAATAAATTAAGGTAACATTTCTAGAGGAATGTAGTATTTTGCTGTAAAGTCATTAAAGGGAATAATGATGAGATGCAACTCCTAAGTGGACGGTGCGCAATGCCGAGGTTGTGCGCCATGCCGAGGTAGTGCGCGATGCCGGGATTCTGTAATTTGCCCACGTTTTTTTAAATGAAAACAGATCGATGTGTACATGGTGTAACGTTTTCTGTTATTTTCTAATAACCACTCCGAAGTTCTCGGAAAGGTTATTTTCTAACGACCCACTAGCAATTCTTGGGAAAGCTGAACGTTCAAAATGAACTTTTGAACCTGTAATTACATACCGTTCTCAAGCATTTGCTTCCTTTCATGGTTGGCCGAAGGAGAACATTGTTTCGTTCTTGAGAGAAACCGGAATGCGGGAGTCCCTTCGTTAAAAATTCCCACACATCTGTTTATAGGCGTATTGTTATGCTTCGACTGCCTGAACGTTAAGCACAATACAACGCAAAGCGCATCTAAGGAGCGAAGCTCCCACGGAGATATCTCAGTATTCCGAAATCAAATTTGAACTCAAAAACTGAGAACTGTTGTTATCTCTAGTCTTATACAATTCCCCCACCCCGACTCGAAATTATTGGAAGCATATCATGGCTGGATACGGTTATAGTTACATATAGGAATCAATAACATTTATTCAGTCATAATACCGACCACCCTTGATCATGTGCCAAGTCGGAGCTTGGGAATTCTGATGAAAAATATCTCGGAAAAACTTGCATTTTACCCTTCTGACAGTTACAAAATTGCGCAGATTTTCCAGATGATCTGTTTTCTTGTCATTTTCTTGCCTTGCAATGAAATCTACGGTTCGGTTCTTAAAGATTCCAAAAAATTATTAAAGATTTTTTTTACTTTAATTCTTGACATGATATATTATTCTATGGTATGATATATGATATATATGATATGATACATATAATATGATATATATACGATATATGATATATATGATATGATATATATAATATGATATATATACGATATATGATATATATGATATGATATATATGTGGTTTGAGATATATCGGCCAAACTAAAACAGCGTTCAAGTTTTGCATTAAGGAACACGAATTTTATGCCAGAGAGGACGAAATCAACAAGTCTTCTATAACTAATCATAGTTGGAAATTTAATCACAGTTTTGACTTTGGGTCCGCAAAAATTATTCAGAGTGCTTTTTCGTTGGTGAAATGGATTTTCTTGGCAATCACAAAAATCAATCTTATTTAATTAGCGACTTTAAGTCCAATCCAGTTCTCCCTAAGGTTTTTAAATTTCTATTAATTTAATTTTTCAATTTTCGTTTCTATTTCTGCTGACAGATTGCGCTACTTTCTCGTTCGCTTTACTCCTTTTGGGTATAAATGCAATACTGAGAGAAGATGTAAATGAGAGCCATAAAGTCAGCGATTCGGAAAAGATAATTTTGACGAGCAGAGAGTACGATGAAAAATGTGTTAGAGCAAGGCTTCTTAAACTTCTTTCAATCGCGACACCTTTTTATCACTAAGATTTTTTTTCGCGACCCCAGGACCCCATAATATTTATGAAAATTTTCTGGGACCCCATAAGCATTGCGCAAATCCGACACACGCGTGAGTGAAACTGCCAGTTTTTTCACTTGTACTTTAATATACTATTGCAGTTTTAGGTCATTAACTTTAATTTCTAATTTTAAGACAGAACAATGTGAAAATTTTAAATAAGTAACAGACGAAATGACAGCGTCACGTGCAAAGGAAGGAAAATGAACATTTATATTGTAAAAAGAATGCGTCGAAACGTTTTCGTTTTTTCTTTGTCTGTATTGTCTTATCTTTATCTATTTTCAGATACTTTGTGTAAAAATATTTACTAATTGTAAAATTATTATATTAAGTTAAATATCAAAACTGCTAAAATTTTTGCGACACTCTGCTGCAGGTCCCGCGACCCGCAGTTTAAGAAACTCTGTGTTAAAAAATGGTTGAACGCTATTATAAATGAAAGAAAGAAATTGAAGAACGAAAGCGTCAGGAAGAAATCGAAGAGCACTGGCGAAAAGAAGAATATAAGAAATGAAAACGAAAGTATAAAATGGAATCTGAACTGCAAAAATTAAGCAGAACGTAGGTCTGCCAATTCCGCTGCCTATCAAAATGTTTGCAGAACGCAATTTAACCCAAAGATGCAGCTTCGTCGTTTGATGCAAAAATCCCTACGAGATTTTTGTTTGAGCGTTTGATCAGAAATACCGGAAAATATGTAGACCACTCAATTGACTTGACTTATTGCCTTATGACATTGCTCAGTTAACGGCCAGAGAAACGGATTAAACTGCAAACGAATATAAAAAAGATCTTATTAAAATGGTACAAGATGGCGCCAAAAAAATTTTGCCAAAATTTTCTTCCTCACAGTAAAAGTGTAGGAAATCTGTATGAGTTAAGAAGATTTTTAATGAATGGATAAATGGAGTTAAAGTAGATACTTTTGAGAAGTTGAGCTACCGTATTATAGCTGATCAGGTAAAACGTAAATTATCTCAAGAAATAAGTTACAGCTAGCGGGCAAGCCCACCCAATGAGCGAGCTGCGGCCAAAGCAAAATTTATACCTTCTATATACGCATGAAAACAGATCGTATAAAAACATTTTACTGCGAATGAAATCAGTTTATTCTTTTCAAGCAACAATCAAGTCGTAAACAATTTTTTGTTGCCAAGCCAGGAAACAAAAACTTTTGACACTTCAGGTATGCGTATGACGTCAGGTTTTAAATTTAATAAATATTAATATTAAAAATTTGTTAGTTTATCCCCATTAGATGATAAACGGTTTTTGTTAAATGACGGGCTAAATAGTCTAGCATTTGGACATTATGGTATAGATCAAATTTTCTAATATTTTATTCTTTGTATATAGTTAATCTTCAGTGTCCTTTTATAATCATTTCATACCATATTTATTTTATGTCATTTACCAAATATTATTTTATATCTTTTACCAAATATTATTTTACATCATTTATCAAATGTCTTTTATGATACTAAATATTTCGTATTTTAATAAATTATTTGATTTAAAAGTTGTCTTTATTGTCTATATCAAACTTATTGTATATAGCAGTTTTGTAGATATTCAGTCATACGGTAAATACAAGTAAGAAAACAGTTATCTTCCAAATAGGTAATACTGTGACGGAAACATTTTATTATATAGTAATTTCTGTTTAAAGAAAATCAAACACGTACTTGATATATGTTTTTAAGAACCCAATATAAATAACTAAGTTCACAAGTGATCACATGCCTAATAAATGCTTAAATCATCAAATTAAAAAATCTGATTTGCACACCACCTGACTTCCTTGTACGGAATATTAAATTATACGCACTTTTTCTTGCATTTCATTTAAACTTATTAGATTGAATTAAATCTTCGCCGACAGCGCATAAACCACAATAGAATAAATGCATTCTTTAAAATTCACTCTAGTATTTGTTTACCATAACGACACTCTGGCGCCAGATTCACTTAACAGTATTATATTTCTTTCATATTATAACTCAGAATGCACAAAATTTATATCATTTAAAGAATAGAATTATCTAATCGTTGCCACATGTTCTATTCAAATACTATAATAAAGTTAGAACGATGTATAAAAGAAATTAAGCAAACAAAACAAAAAAGAAACAGGTTTTCACAGACGATTGAGTATTTCTCATTCAATTAATTCAGGTCTCACTTCGCGAGAAAGCAAAAATACATAAAAACTCAAAATATCTCTATTAAAAATTACGAAGTAAATCTTAAACACTTATTTCCTCGAAAAATTTCCAGCAGGGATTAAGCATGATTTAATTCGCAATAATAAATGAAGGCGTTATCTTTGTTGTTGCGAAGCTAAGTTTCTCTACATTGGCAACAAGTCCACTATTCTGCTGTTTCAAATGTAAACAAGCAATGGCCGCCATCAAAAAAATTATTAGGCTTAGCAGCACTTAAACAACTTTGAAATTGTTGATAAAAATATTGCATAGAAATTTACTAAAGGCATAAAAACCTTAACCGGAAGACAAGAACAACATAGTTCAATCATTTTTAAAGCAAAAAATGTACAATTTACAAACATATAAGAGTAAAGAAACTGAGATCACTGAGCCGGGTAGCAGAGTGGCTATATATATAAATATATTTATATACGTTTGGTGCGGCCGATCGCAACCAAAATACGAAGTGCACATCTACATGTTATAGCAGTCCTACATACAAAATTTCAACGTTCTGAGGCTACTCGTTTTTGAGTTATGCGAGATACGTTCGTACAGACGCCACGAAAAATTCTCTTCAGAATTCATTTTAAAGCAGTTTTATAATTTTTTTGGAGGAAAAGAGTATTTTATTCTGTCTTTACGTACAGATATCATGCAAAAACATCGTTAAATTGCATTCGATAGTGGTCCAAATGGATATTTTCGTTGAAATATGCTGCCTGAAACTTTTCGCTATTACAATACTTCCTTTTTACTTTGTACAAGGAAGTAAAAATAGTACTCAATGTTATTTGAATTTTAATAAACGTATTATTTGGCTTAAAATTTATTTTTATTATCTATATGAAACCCATTATATGTAGCAGTATTGTAGATATTCAACCTTCGGGTAAACACAAGTAAGAAAATAATTATTTTTCAAAGAGGTTATACTGTTAAGGAAACATTTTATTATATACTAATATCTTTACTTTATTTATTATATAAAAAAGAAAATAACTGTATCAGTCACTTAAAACACCTACTTGATATATTGTTTTAAGAAAGTTGTGTAAGTTTACAAATTATCAGATAACTAATAAATGTCTAAATTACCAAATTAAAAAAAAGAACCTAAGCACACACCTTTTATTCTGTAACAGCAACTACTCTACCCACATCTACCTCCCGATAAGGTTCCCTATCAACCATTTTCAAAAACAAAAAAGAAACATCTCAGATAAGCCTCACTCCCAAGGCTGACCATTGCTTCTCGGGAGCTCCCTTTCAGGTCCCCTTCCTGAGCTCCCGGTCCAGAACTCTCATTGACCTCTACTGACAGACATGTCTTGATCTTCCACACATCGTTTATGTCAGACTAGGTAAAAGATTTCACACGGATCACGGACCATTACTTTGCTACTAGCTTCAACTACCGTGAGTGTACTAGTGGATTTACTTTGTTGGCCTAAGGCCAGTCACGGTAATTTTTTGAATTAGGGGGCAATAGCACTTTACATACCGAGGCGGCGCTATTATTTTGGCAAATTATAACGGAAAGGATGCTTAATAATAAAGCTAAAAAGACTAAAAAATATATTAAAAAAGTGGTTAGTATGAGTGAGTATAATAGCAGACTTGTAGATTGCTAGACTGAAGAGTATGAAGCTAAGATCGTAAATTCACAAAGGTCTTATCAGTGAGTGAATTGAGCACTGTGGTCTTAAATCTTGAAATTCAGTCTCTAATTCATATATACACTATGTATACAGTCTTTTAGATATGCAGAATGTTGAAACTTGCGATTTCTTTGTCACGTGACGCCAACCAGCTAATGGGGAAGTTATTTTCCGAAACTGAGATTAAATTAATCTTCAAGGCAAAATTTTGTAGAAATTTAACTGCAGGTACTTGAGTCATTTAAATAAATTCATTTAATGATGAAATTTCACTTTCATAATTTACGTAAATGGAGAAATAATCTTGAAAATTTATTTTTAGGATTTTAGGATTTTTAAGTCACATGTTCGAAGCTGTAGAATGAGAAATGTAAGTAAGGCAACTTGGTGTGATTTGGCTAATAGCGAACGTAGAATTCAAACTTCGGTAGTAAAATTTTTACAAATACACTAAAACATTGAAATGATGATTAAATAAATGAAGTAAACAATACGTGATAAGTAAAGTCCTTAACCTGCTTTGCCAGGTAACTCGAAGTCCATTTCCTGCTTTGTCAGGAGAAATAAAAGTAGAAGAACAATAAAAGATAAACTATCTTGAAGGCTTTCAGATTTTAAACTACGTCCAAAGGAGAGGGTTTTTTTACCATTTTGTGTGTTACCTTTATTTATTAAAAATCATGTTCTTCGCACTTTCAGTTCAACAGCAATATCGCAAAATAATTTTAAAATGAGCATATCTTTAGAATTTCCGATACACAGTCTCGCGCGGTGAAGATAATTTTATTTATTTATTTATTTATTTTCCCGCACAGTGCTGCCATTGCTCGCACTGAAATCGTTTAGTTTGTTAATAAGAAAAAATTCGATGAAGTGTTGCAAAATATGAAATCGATAATAAAACAAATTTCAAATTCAAATTAGGACTTCCACATACCCATATTCTGTGAAAGGTTACGTTATTCAAATTTTGATAGCTCTAGGTACCGTCGTTTTATCACGATGCGAGAAGCATACATACATTTATGCAGATTCTTCATTATTTAATTTGTTTAACTATAATACAGGGTGATAATATTTGGTGGCAACAATTTTTAAAGTGAAGCAACGCAGAACGTGAATCGACGCAAAATGCCAAAACGAAATTAATAGTCCTTCTGGGCAAATTGCCCCTTCGGAACACATTTTAGCTGCCATTCTAAAAGATAATAATAAAGCTACAATTACGAGGGTAAATAAAAAGCAAAGAAACAAAATAATATCTTCTATTTAATGACGTCACTCAATTTGCTTACGTCACGAATCAAGCTCAGAAAAGGGGAAAGAAAATAAAATACAACCAAAACTATTCAATAGCGTGGGGTTCAATAAATGTTATAGAGCCATTTATTCTTGCCCTCACCTGCATCAGGGGGGAGGAGCTGGAACCCCCAGTGGGAGGGGAGCGTGACAAATCAGATAGGGTGACAGGTATTGAGACCGGCGCCCCAGGGGGTCGAAGGGTCGACAGGAGTTTACTAAAAACATCAAGCTTCAATTCTTCGGAAACTTTACGCCAAGCTTACTTTGTTTAGCCTCAGTCATAGAGGGCGATCGGAGCGTAAAAAGTGAGAAAGGGGGTACTTGCCACCCCCTCCCTCCCTAGAAGTCAACTCTGAGTCCGAAGTGTGAATTAGAGGGATTTTTTAGTCAGCTATAAGCTTAGGGTAGTTTTAAAAATTCTAATCAGGCTTATGAAGAGTTACCGAATTGAAGGGGGGGGGAATCTGAATATTTTATTTTATAATGCTATAGGAGTATAAGGCATACTGCACGTATCCTCATTGATAAATATCATTTTGTTTTAAAGAAAATGCTCTTTTATTTTTTTCTTACATGCTTCTTTTATATATTACGGCATTTTTTTTTTTTTTTTAACAGCCCAAAGGTTGTTAGCCCAGAAGGGCCGTTAATTTCGTTTTGACATTCTGCGTTGATTCCCTAAAAACGGCGAAACCCTTTTCAAATTGTTGCCACCAAATATTAGAGCTCTGTGTTATATTTAAAGAAATTAAATAATCAAGAATGTACCTAAATGTATGTATGTTTCTCGCATTGTGATAAAACAACGATACCTAGAGCCATCTAAATTTGAATGACGTAATCCTACTGCGAATATGGGCATCATTTTATATTTTATAAAATTTCAAGTATTAAAAAATTATCTCTAGTGCACGAGACACCTCTGTAGAAAATTCGTATCTCTTCGATGATAGAAAAACCGTTTTTAAATATTTGGTGATTTTGTCGTTGAATCGAATTTTATGCGGAGTAAGACCAGAGAACATGATATTTAATAAACAAAGCAAACACACAAAATGCTAATAATAAAGCATCAAACAAAATTTTTGTAAAGCCATCTTAGTAAGAAAACTATTGATATGATGATTGATATGATGAAATGAGAAAAGACTGAAAAAGAAAGAAAAGTATATGCCAATATTTAACACTGCCTCGGTAATCCTAAACTGCTATGCTGCTTTTAAAATTTTTGTAATTTTCCTGTTCAGTTGGATATGGCGTAAGTGTAAAGAAAATGGTGCTTAATAATAAAGCTAAAAAGACCAAAAAAAAAAAAAAAAGGGGGAGGGAATTCCTAGGAGTAACAGTAACAGCAGACTGGTACACTGCGAGTTCAAGGAGAGAGCTTAAAAAAACCTTAACAAACCAGTTTGGGCGACCGCTAAAATATGAAACCTTTCAGAGTTTTTTTCTTGCAATTTTATTGCTTGTGTTTTGATAATGACTAAAAATTTCATTCTTGATAACGTGCAACTGATACTAAAAAACATAAAACAAACTACTATTAAAAAACGTGTTTTTGCAAAAGGCATTTATCTAAAATTAATATGATAATTAATGCGCTAAAAAGGAGAAAGATAAAATTATTTATCGTTTAATTTAATAAGAATAACAGATTAAATAAGTCTGTTTACTGAATTCATTTGCAATTTTATATCGCGAATAATAAAAAACTTGGGGAGCCTAATTGAACAAATCTGATAATTTAATTATGTTGTCAGATATATAAACCATTATTACATCCTTGTACGAAATAAAGTAATGTTATCGGGCAAAAATTTCGGGTATGTTATTTCAACGAAAATATCCATTTTTACCGTTCTCCAATCCATTTGAACCATGTTTTTGCGTGACATCTGTACTTATGGACAAAATAAAGGACTCTTTTCTCCAAACAAATTTCAGAATGGATTTAAAATGGATTTAGAAGAGATTTTTTTTAGTGACATCGGTACCTACGTACGTATGTATCTCGTTTAACTCTAAAATCAGTCGCCTTAGAATGTTGAAATCAGTACAGTACAAAGTCCGTAATCCGGACGTCCATTATCCGGAATGATCTATAATCCAGACCTCAAAGCCACAAACTTTTTTGGTATGCTTTACGCATGCGCGTAATGTGTTTACGCATGCGCGTTTAATGTATAAAGGACGCTATAAACTAGGCTAAAATTATCTTTACTGATTCCAAGGCATTTCAGTTAATGTTGCAGATTGCGCTGTTCCTTAATCTTCTAATTGAATCCGGCTTATTATTTTTTGCAGACTGTTAGAGCAATTTTATAAAAATTACGTTTGAACTTTCGATTATGTCAAAAAGAGTTTCCAATTCTGGATCTGCCAAAGGATCCACAAAGCGAAAGCATGTTTCTATGTCCATCAAACAAAAAGTGGATTTGCTGCAAAAATTGGATAAAGGCATATCCGTCTCAAAATTATGCGAGGAGTATGGCATTGGATAACACAAGAAAAAGGAACTTTTTGAATTTTTTCTGGAAGCATCTTAAACAACTTATATTAAAAGAAGTATTTAATAAAGTAAACAAATAAATATTAAGCTTTTTTTGTAAATTTTGATACCCTTTAGATCATAATTGCTCTTTATTTCATAAATTACGGTTTCATATTTTTATTTGTATAATTTCTGCATGCCATCTTACCAGAGTTAAATTGATGATCTATAATCCGTAAAAAACCCTAATCCGGAATCGCAGAAGTCCCGACGAGTCCGGATTGTGGACTTTGTACTGTATATAGGACTGCTATAACAAGTAGCTGTGCACTTTCCTTTTTGGCTGCTTTTTTGCGAAGTTTTTCCCTATTGAGCAATGCACCAACATAGTCCACTTTAAAAACGGTGGCCGAAGTATAGGCCAGATCTGCAGGGCCTCAAAAAATCGGCTTAGAGAAATTCTGCCTCCCCTCACCCTTCAAGGTTCGTGATAGTCATTGTCCGACAACCTTTCTTCAGTGGAATTTAGACATAACCGATTCGAAATCAATTAATGTAATCGAAGCTTGGAAGAAATTTTCAATCACGCACTGTATCGACATCATATCGTTATCGCTGAAAGAAATGAAAACATCGAAGTTACATACGTGTTGGAAGAAGATATGGCCCTCTTTAGTTGAAACAGAAAACGAGCGTAAATCGTCAGAAAATGAAATTGGTGCATATTAGAACTTGGCGAAGATTTTCTGGATATGGCTATCGAGGTCGTTGAAGATTTATTCGTGAAAGAAGAAATTGACGAAGCAGATTTGATGGAAATGTCATCCGAAGCCGTAAATCAAATCGATTCTGAGGACAGTAACACTGATGAATAATCAGCGGATAGTAATTTAACAGTAAAAAAATTAAAAGACCTTAGCTGAAAATCTCGAGTCATTTTTCTTGAAAGCAAACCCTTCCGCTGAAAGAAGCGGAAAATTCAAAAGGGAGCTGCAAAACTGTCTAGCTCCATATCGAGAAATTTGCAATGACCCGGTATGAACTAGTAAGCAAATAAAATTACAGGTTTTTTAAAGAGGGAAGAAGGTGCAAGAACTTTAAATGAAGAAAAAAATCCTGAAAATGAACGCTGTCTGATTCCACCGAAAACACGTTCTCGTTTGATTATACTAAGCAATGACGACGAAGAAATTAATTAAAGTTGCGTTAAATTAAAATAATATTTTTTGTTTTGTGTTGCACATACATTTATGTTTTTAATAAAAATTAAAATTATTTATGTAGAATTTAAAAAAAATACTTGTTTTTAATAAGTTTTCGGAACGTAATCCTTCTTTTTGTACTGGATCTGGGCTCTGTCTGTACCTACGTACGTATGTATCTCGCTTAACTCAAAAATCAGCCGCCTTAGAATGTTGAAATCAGTACAGTACAAAGTCCGTAATCCGGACGTCCATTATCCGTAATGATCTATAATCCGGAATATAAGAAATTGACGAAGCAGATTTGATGGAAATGTCATCCGAAGCCGTAAATCAAATCGATTCTGAGGACAGTAGCAGTGATGAATAAGTAAAAAATGCACAATTTATCAATATATAAGAATAAAAAATTGAGCTCACCCCATTAACAGAGTGGGTGTATATATATTATTACTGATTTGGTATTTAAATAGTTAATGTTAGTAAAATTATAAATAAAATTGTTTTATTCCTCGTGCAGTGTATTGTAGAAATGTATTGTAGAAAATGCCGTGTACAACACGATATTTTCTACAATGTTATAGGAGGTTTCCCCTGTATATATATTCTTGCGTGCTTAAGGGTTCGTTATGAATTGAATACATGTCCGATGAAAAATGAATAAAATTTATTATTATCACGATAAAATAAAACAAAATGCTTAAATTCCCTCACATATTCGTACAGTATTACAATATCTCACAGTAGTTATCTTTTAACAACTTAAACGTTCAACAGAAAATTCAAAACAGCTAGAGAAAGCTAATCCGCGAATTCGCTATATTCGACAAGAGCAGTTTTCTAAACAAACTCTTAAAACAACAACTAAACTGAATTGAGATGTTTTCCTCCTTTTCATAAGCTTTTAAAATCATTCGCGATATTGTTCTAGCAATTTATCGAAATCCAAAACAGATATTTATTTATTAAATGTTAAATGCACGTGCTCTTGTATTTTTAATTTTCCGGCTTAGCTTTCTTTAAATATTCGTTACGCGCTGCACTACACGGGGAATAAAAAACAATTTTATTTATAATTCTACTAACATTAACTGTTTAAATACGAAATCCGTAACAATATATATATATACCCACTCTGTTAATCCGGTGAGCTCAATTTTTATTCTTATATATTGGTAAATTGTGCATTTTTTACTTTGAAAGGGATTAAATTATGTTGTTCTTATGTTCTGGTTAAGGTTTTTATGCCTTTAGTTAGTTTCTATGCAATAGCTGTAAAATTATCAACAATTTAAATGTTAAGCAACTTCTAGTGTCTAAAAAACGAATAAGTCGTTAGTTAAACAACAAATGCTTCTAAGCCTAACATAGTCGCCATTTGTTTACATTTGAAACTCTTAGTAGAATAGTGAATTACGTCAGTTTTTGCACCAACTTCAATGTCTTTTTGCCGAGTGTGAGCAAAAGTAAATTTTCAGTAAACTTTCAGTAACCAAAAGTAAACTTTCAGTTTTGTGCAAATCTGTCTTCTTACCCTCCGCTCAAGTTGCTAGTTTTTGAGTAGAAACTCTAATTTCAATTGGAAAAATTTTTTTAACTGTCTTTAACTGTATTTTGTGTTTTATGTTTTTCTGTATTTTACAATTTTTAATGATGATGTTTTGAGTTTTTATATATTTTTGCCTTGCCGCCGAGTAAGAACTGAATGGATTAAATGAGAAATATATCTCTAATGAAATTCGAGGAAATAACTTTAAATTAAGTGCAGCAAGAAATGTGTATAATTTAATTGATCGTAAACGAAGTTATGTGCTGTCGACACCAGATTTTTCTCTTTTAATTTATCATGAGTATCATTTTATTTTATCATGAGTATCCTTTTATTTTATCATGATTGTCCTTTTATTATTTGCAATATAAAACTGTAGATGAATTCTATGAATAGAATTACTTATTAATCTATTATTTCCATTAAACTAAATGATAAATTATTTTTCTCTTTTTACTGTGTTTACTATCGTACCCATATTAAATAAAAGTGTATTACATAAAAATCTTTATTTTAATTGTACTTAAATGAATTAATATGAAGTTAAACCTTTTAAACTGAAATCAAACTCAAAACAAATCTAGGATTTATTTTCGATACCAGCATATGTTTGCGTACTTCGAATAGATGTTTGGCTATTCAAAAACTTCCTACCTTAACGACTTTTATTCGGTAACTTCTATTCCTACATATAGAAATATTCACACAAATCTCCATACTTATCAATGTCTATTATATATTTAATGGGGAAAAAATCGCACACGATATGTTATACAATCATTCTTTCATTGCAGTATACATTAGAAAGGACAGAGTACCATTTTGTTTCAAATAACCGTTAGAATTGTCGAAAATTTTCACACAGTTCGCACAAAGTGAGCTATCACAATAGAAAAATCTGTTATTTCGCGACAAAGGGACTAGAGGGCGCTCTCATCAAGCCAAAGAGTCACATATGGACAGCACATGGGAGAACGTGCCTAAATTGTGACACGGCAAATGCACCTGATGCAGTTCACGATCGCGTGATAACGAACATATGCGAATTCAATAGAAAAATAAACTTTTGTTAAGTTAACGCAATTGTTCTTTCTTTTTTTCAGTGAAGCTACTATTGACCGTAGGATTTTTCACTTGCCATATGTCGGATTTCGTTCCGGCTGTTTGAATTCTTTGCACTTTTTCAGCTTAATGAACACTAAATGAAATTATCCGTTCGAAAATGTTTCCGTGTAAAGTGCAGCATTTTGAAAGATAACCAAATGGCTCTGCAATCGCATCAGACATTCAATAGGAAATATTTTTTAATGTGAAAAAATGCACTACATAAAACCATCGATAAACAGTATTCCGCAGCTTTGTTAAAGAATAAAGAGGTTTATAGCAGAAAATCAGTAACTATTCACATTCAAAAGTTCAGTGCTAGAAAAAGAAAATTACTTCATGCTTAGGTAAATTGGAAGCAGAAAAGATGAAAAATATGCAACCGCCTTCGCCGGGAATCAAACCACGGACCTCTGGATACCGGCCCAGCGTGCTACCGTTACACCACGAAGGCAAGTAGGGAAGTGGGAGAAATACCTTATATGCTTAGTAAAAAATCTGAAAATGTTTTACTTGTTTGTTAACTTACACCAAAGAATTTGTAAGGGAGAAAAACGAAAGGTCCCATAGACATAATGTAAACCGGTTCGATCGTTGCATTCATCTCGTCTAGCCTAGTCTGAGCGAAGCAGTGAAGCAATGGCGCAGGGTGCAAGTGAAATTCGCTCACGAATAATTCGTCTTAATAAAATTCTCTGCATCGAATTAATTTTCGATTTATATGCTTCTTAAATCTCCTAAGCTGTAGCATATTTTAAAGATACGTTTTATAATTTTCGAACTTTATATTTCATAAAATAAATATCTGAAATTATGTTTTGATTTTAAGTAATTACTACTACAATAGATGTGGATAACTTTGGATACTGACTTGGAAAGCTACTTAAAAATTCTTACTAAAGTTTTTTCTAATAATTCATAGTTTTAATTTTCTTTTCCTTGGATATATCTAAATACCTCTTCTAATAATAAATTACTGATTTATTTCTTAGCAGCTTTAGCGCAAATTTTAGACATTTTAAATTACTCATTATTATTTTTACTTAGAAATTTTTAAAAATATACTTTTAATACAATAGTATTAAACAGGAAATGAAAGCTATTGTGAAAATCTTATCAGAAGGAAAATTTTATTTTTGACAGGAGAAAATTGAAAATACTGATTAGCAATTAAATTCATCTCTTATAAAAATTAGCTAAATATTAAATATATGTAGAAGATTTTTTAGAGTAAAAAGTGGAGACAACACAATTAAAATAATGAAAAAAAATTTATTTATATGCAAACAATTTCATATTAAGTACACATAATTTTTATATCTTGACAAAAGAAATTACCACATTATTCCTTTTTCATATAAGACTTGAAAAAATCATGAAAATATTGTATTTTTATATTTTAAATTAAACAAATTTTACAGTGAATGATTTTTTTAAATTAAACTATAACAAAAATGATTTGACGAAACATTCCCTTTACATTTTATTTTAACTAATATTTGATTACAGCTTATGGAATATATCATATTACTACTCTGAAATAAAGAATCTTTTTCAGAAATTTATATTTTTGTCATATTTATATATACAGTTATAAATGTATCATTTAATTTTGTTTACAATTACATTTAGTGAAAATATTCTTGAACTATTAAAAATAATTAAATTTCCTTTATTCTAAAATGATTACACATTAAAAGATTTCTAACTAAAATAACATTTTTAACATTAAATGAATAAAAATTAAATTTTTTCCAGAAATATTTCTAAATTAGATTGCTTATTATGCATCAAAAGTTGCTTTACATATAAAACTAAAATATGTTAAAAGGCATGGGAAGCTGAAAAATTATACACAGTACTGAAATTAACATTTTTATGACATATTTTTAGCACAAAATTTATCAGAGATTTCTTTGATCATAGGAAGAGAATTACGTGTTTTCAAAAACGAAAATTACACAATAAGCTTTGCTAATTTGAAAATAATAATACTTAATAGTCTTAAACAATAAGCTTTTCAGTTATTTGAAACAAATTAATTTCATTTAAAATAAATAAAATTACAATGATAAAAAATATTAATTAAAATATTCACATTCATGATATGTTAACCATGAATAAATCATACAGCAACAACCGAATACTTCCGAAACAAAATTGATTGTATATTTTATTATTGCATATAATGACATAAAAAATTCAGCTCAAGACTGTTGATTATATTTTCAAATAATTTACTCCACTATGATTCAACCAACCAGGAAACTTGACCACTGATGTGTTTTCACTTCATAGATCACAAATAAAAGCATTTACAAACTGTTAAAGAGATTTGGGTAATTTACGACAAAATATCAGAATCTCTATATTATCCATAATAAACAGGTTGATTTTCTGATAATTTACAGAATAAGGAAAATAAAAGAAACCTACATTATAATATAATCTTAATAATATACTGAGTTTTAGTAAAACAGTGCAACTTGCAGAAATTACTCCCTTACAAATTCTTTGCTTACACTTAAACAGGGTTTGTTAAGGTTTCTTGCGCTGTCGCTGAGTTCGCAGACTACCAGCCTGCTGTGACACTCATTCCTACTAACCAATTCCCCCCTTTTTTTTGTCTTTTTAGCTTTATTATTAAGCATGATTTTCTTTGTACTATCGGCATATGCAATGCACCATCAAAATTACAAAAATTTTAAAAGCAGCATAGCAGCATATGCTTAGAGTTCCCGATATACTGTTAAGTAATAGCATATATTTTTCAATTTTTTTTAGTCTTTTGTTCATCAGTTCATCATCATTATCAGTTTGTTCATCAGTTCATCATATCAACGTTCAGTTTTCTTACTAAGATGACTTTACAAAACTTTTTTTCTCTTTTCATTATTAGCATTTCGTGTGTTCGTTTTATTTATTAAACATCATATTCTTACGCCACATAAAATTCGATTCAACAGCAAAAGCACAAAATATTTAAAACTAGCATATCTTAAGAATTTCCGATGGACAATCTCGCGCTCTAGAAGTTCCATCAATCAGTAGAACTGCCTAAGACAAAGCAAGCAGCCGCGCGTCAAATTCCACTGTTAATTTCCTGAAAGAAATGGAACAAGAACCGGGTATCAAAACCATACCCCTAGTAAATCTCCAGGTGTATCGTCCATGGAGTTTTGCGCGTTTGCACTTTTAAAAAAGGGAATTGTCCTTGGACTCTCCTTGGATTTCGGAAACTGTTCAAGAGGAATTGGATAAAATACCTCTTTCGATGGTGCTAAAAAATGCTTTATTGTATTTGAAATTACGATGCAGAAAGATAGTGAGAATAAGGATTATCAAATGAAACATTTAAAACAACAACAAAAAAACAAAAAAAAAAAATCTGATGTGTACACCACATGACTTCCTTGTACGGAATATTAAATTATACGCATTTTTTCTTGCACTTCATTTAAACTTATTGGATTGAATTAAATCTATATCGGTTTTCATGGCTACTTCTTCGACAGCGCATAAACCGCAATAAAATAAATGTATTCTTTAAAATTCATTTTATTTGTTTATTACCATAGCAACATTCTGGCGCTAGGTTCACTTAACAGTATTATATTTCGTTCATATTATAACTCAGAATGCACAAAATTTACATCATTTAAAGAATTGTCCAATTGTTGCCACATGTTCTATTCAAATACTATAATAAAGCTAGAACGATGTATAAAAGAAATTAAGCAAACAAAACTAAAAAGAACCTGTTTTTCACAGACGATTGAGTATTTCTCATTCAATTAATTCAGTTCTCACTTCGCGACAAGGCAAAAATACATAAAAACTCAAAAATATCTGTATCAAAAATTGCGAAGTGAATCTTAAACACTTATTTCCTCGAAAAAATTCCAGAAAGGATTAATAAGCATGATTTAATTCGCAATAATAAATGAAGGCGTTATCTTTGTTGTTGCGAAGGTAAGTTTCTCTAGATTGGCAACAAATCCACTATCCTGCTGTTTCAAATGTAAAGAAGCAATGCCGTCATCAAAAAAATTATTAGGCTTAGCGGCACTTAAACAACTTTAAAATTTGATAATTCTAAAAATATTGCATAGAGATTTACTAAAAGCATAAAAACCTTAACCGGAAGATAAGAACAACATAATTCAATCATTTTTAAAGCAAAAAATGTACAATTTACAAACGTATAAGAGAAATGAAACTGAGATCACTGAGCCGGGTAACAGAGTGGATATATATATAAATATATTTATATACGTTTGGCGCGGCCGATTGCAACCAAAATACGAGGTGGACATCTACATGTTATAGTAGTCCTATATACAAAATTTCAACGTTCTGAGGCTACTCGTTTTTGAGTTATGCGAGATACGTACGTATGTACGTAGATACGTTCGTACAGACGTCACGAAAAATTCTCTTCAGAATTCATTTTAAAGCAGTTTTATAATTTTTCGAAGGAAAAGAGTCTTTTATTCTGTCCTTACGTACAGATATCACGCAAAAACGTCGTTAAATTGCATTCGATAGCGGTCAAAATGGATGTTTTCGTTGAAATATGCTGCCTGAAACTTTTCGCGATTACAATACTTCCTTTTTACTTCGTACAAGGAAGTAAAAAAGGGGGTTAAATATTTCCGTCAATACTGTAAGGTGTATCTTAAGATTTTAACAGTTAACTTTAGTTAAAGCTACTTTCCAATCTCTTCTAATTTCAGCTTATGAATTTCCTGCCAGAGTGTGTTTTTAGAATCGCGGTTAAATGCAAATGAACGAAGAGCAGTATAAGTCGAAGTTCCACTGACCTCGTCAGACAGCCAGAGATTCTGACTAGCGCGCATTCGCCTTTTGGCTGCACCCTCTCTAAGCTATTACTACGCTCGGTCGTATTTCAGGCCCTTGATAGCTTCGCTGTTTAGTTAACATATAGGGGTCAACTCCTGTAGAATTTTGATACTTTCGGCTACATCTTTTTAGGTAAGCATTAATTAAGTTTGATTTTTGAGTTCAAAGTTCATTCTTGAGTTAGTATTCTTGAGTTCAAGCCTAAGTGGAGGTTTTTCTATACGCCTTGAGAAAGGACCATCTATTAATCTTTATTTTGAGCATTAAAAGGTAATTAAATCTTCTTGACTAATTCAGAAGTCAAACAACAAAAATCAGCGTTATATTTTCAAAATTTTCACAGGACTAGTTTCGATGGTTTTACCGAACCACCAAAAGCTGTAAAACTGCAAATGAACAAGATAGGAAATAATGATTTTATATAATTGTTATAGAAAGTCTGGACAGGAATAATCAAGTAGCGCCATCTATTGATGAAACCAGAACTAAAGCATATTTTTTTTTAAAGGCCGAAGGCAAAGATGGATTAGAATTACGATCGTTAACTAGAACAGAAAGATTTTTTTGAATGTGAAATGCCTCTAGAAAATCCAGTTCTCCAATGGAAGATGTTTTTCGAATAATTTTGGCAGCACAAAAATTGAAAGTGTGATTTTCGGACCAACAATGTTGAGCAACAGAAGACTTCAGTGTTTCCTTTTTTCTAACATATGCCTCATGTTCCTTGACGGGAAATTTTAAGGCTCTCTTAGTTTGCCAATGTAAATTAAACCACACTGGCAAGGAATCCTATAAATACCCCAGGAATTCATATCCGGAATGGGGTCCTTGAGTATGGAACTCGGAATTTGATTGATGGGAGAATAAACAACCCGAAAGTTAAATTTCTGCAAAATATGTGCAACTTTACAGCTAATTGATGGAAAGAAACCTTTGAAGAAATTATGTTTTAGTTCTGGTTTCATCAACAGATGGCGCCACTTGATTATTCTTGTCCAAGCTTTCTTATCTTGTGTAATCGTTATTTCGTACATTTGCGGTTTTGCAGCTGAGGATGGTGGTTCGGTAAAACCATCGAAACTAGTCCTGTGAAAATTTTGAAAATATAACGCTGATTTTTTTTGTTTGACTTCTGAATTAGTATTTGTTCGGCGTGTTATTGTGCCTTTAATCTTCTTGATTTGACGTTTCTGCTTTCTGATTCAAAGGGATTATTCGCTTACCACTTCTCAAGGTTCCGCACACATAGCTGTAACTTTAAGGTTGGAACCTTATAATACAATGAAAATCGTATAAAAATGTACGAACAACCTCTGTATACCTTCTACAGGATTGATGTTCCTCCCTATTTCATGAATAAATAGGGCCAAATGGCCCACATGTGTCTATATTCATCTCCTAGCCGAATTTTTTTATGTTCCCTCAACTTGTTTTTAAAGAACTGGAGTATGAAATAAAATTTTACATGCGTTTACATTCTTTTACGCAAGCTACATCATTAACCTTCCAGCATTCGCGTATGCGCAAAATTTACGACAAATTCTGTTTTCAATGCACATTTTTCGCATATCGAAGCTGAGACGTCTGAAAGTCATTTCTATTCCTCCTTTCTACCTTTCCCCACATCATGGAATGTGTCAACCAGGAAGACATTTGACTTTTTTTTTTTTTTAACTGGGCTTTTGTACTGCGTGGCAGCTTTTTCGTAAAAGTTACAACACGCGCGTGGTCTTGGGTGAAGATTCGGAAAATATTTTTTTTTATCAAATATTTTGTAATTTTGTGTTGTTAATTGCCGTGTATTATTTTAATTTGTATACATTTGGCTCTGTAATTTTTATATCGGTTTTCATGGAAAAAAATATGGGCAACCAGCTGATTTTGCTCGCATTCTTCAAGAATTATCTGATGAAGAAAAGAAAGACAACGAAACTTTTGGATGGGAGAACGATAGCGATTTCCATTCCTTATTTTCTTTTTTAGAAATAACTAAAAATATTATAGTTAGTTCAAAGTGCGTTTTTGTCACCAGTAAGAAGAAAATTTCCTTGAAGAAGTAAGTAATGCTAAACTTACTTGTTTTCCTACCAAGGCGAGTGTGTTTTCATTTTTTATTTGTCTATATTTGCCTTTGATGAATATCAAAATTAGCTTCGATTTAAAAATATAATTATTAAATAATAAATTTAAAATTTTCTATAATGAAATACATCATTGCATTTCCATTTCACTAACATAAGAGCTTAAAAACAATTTACTTACCGTATTTGACGGCACATAAGACGCACCCTTATTTAGACGGCCACACACAAGGAAAAAAAGTTTCAATAGCGTGGTTTCTTTTAGTTCTCACTTTTCGTAAAAGCCAAATAAACAATTATTGAATGCAATTACCTTCACGTATAAGACTGTGTCCTTCACGTATAAGACGCAGGTAACTTTTTTGAGACCAAATTTAGGAAAAAAAAGTGTGTCTTATATGCCGTCAAATACGGTATATTTGAATATGATATCATTCTATTTTGAAACAATAAGGTTAATATTTTATTTCTTAACAAATTTATTATCAATATTCAGTCATTTCTGTCGTTTTTCCTGCCCAAAACGGCAAAATAACGGATGTCGTAAAAGTAAGAAACCTCACTTGAGATGGTGAGTTTCACAAGGTTGATCTGATACATCTCCTTGATACCGAAGCACAGCAGTATCACGAAAGAAGACGAAAGCTTTGTGAGCTGCGACAAAATGGCTAAAGAAGACATCAAACCAGAAGGACCAGCCTCTATTTGTGTCCCACCAGGATAAACAAGATCTCTACAAAAGAAAACCGTCCAAGCGATGACGGACAAAAGACGAACGGACAATTCTGCGGTCAGCGCTAAGTCTGACGTATTCCTGCACATCCATCTTACTTCATATTCCTTCACAAATAAAAGCCATCGCCCCCCTCCCAAAGCTGTTTTTTAATGGCCCAAAAGGGGAGGTCCGCTGTGGACTCAAGCCTTACTCATCAGTCACTTGCGTGGGGGCTATTTGGACTAAAGTTGTCAAGCGCAGCTCAATGCGCCAGGATGTTGCAGAATGGAACGTCGATTTGCTGCCAGCTAAACATTTCCAAAGCGTATAGTGTCCGTTATGAACGCTTGTGTACGCATACATTCGCTCTTACCGAAGCGGAGACGGGGGAGGTACACTTTGGGGAAGAAGGTATGAAAATTCCAGTTTGCTCAATAGGTCCGAAGTTCCGCGTATGTGCTTTGTTCAAAGGTTTATTTATTTTGAAACTACCTCACCAAATATTTTCGAATAAAGTAGTAAAAATCCCAACTGACATTATTAATACAGAATTTAGAGTTTGTGTGTTTATTTGTGATTTCCATTTAATTTCTACTACAGCTGGCACCGACATTTGTCCACCGTTATTTCCATAACATTATCAGGGTGGAAGGGGGGAAATTCTGAAATGCTTCAGATTTTAAATTACGTCCGAAGAGGCGTTTTTTTTAACATTTTGTGTGTTGCCTTTATTTATTAAATATCATGTTCTTCGCACTTAAATCGTAAAATTGAGTTCAACAGCAATATCGCAACATGGTTTTAAATTGAGCATAGCTTTAGAATTTTCGATACACAGTCTAACGCTGGAGATAAAAGTGTTTTTTTTTTTTTTTTTTTTTTTTTTTTTTCTGTACAACGTTGCCATGGCTCGCATTGAAATCCCTGAGTTTGTTAATCGAAAATTCGTTAAAATGTTACAAACTATGAACTCGATAATAAAACAAATTCCAAATTTAGGCTTCCAGATACCCATATTCGTAGGAGGATTACGTTATTCGAAATTGAATGCCTCTAGGTACCGCTGTTTTATCACAATACGAGAAACATATATAAGTTTATGCAAATTCTTCATTATTTAATTTCTTTAAATATAATACAAGCGATAATATTTGGTGGCAACTGTCTGAAAATTGAAACGGACATTCAGAGTGATTCGATGCAAAATACCAAAATCGCAGAACGAAAGCACTAGTCCCTCAGGAACAAAGCCCCTTTGGACTAATAATAACATCAGACGATGAGAAAGAATAAATATCCTTTAAAAAAAAAAAAAAAAAAAAAAAAGCAATCTAAAAACGATCTCCACCTGTAATAAAAGAAAGAGCCTTTGTGTCTTTCGTTCGCGCTGCGCGTAAGCTAATAGACCCAGGGCTATGAAATTTGGTATATATGTGCATCTAGACAAGAGCTAGTGCACTTCGAAGCGATTTTTCAAAATTCGAATCAGATTTTTTAAATTTTATGTTTCTTGATTAAATAGTTCTCTTTAAATAACAATTCTTTCTCATTGCATCAGCACTGTTGCCACTCGGAAAAATGAGGGAGAAAATTAACGTTTTAAGAGTTTTTAATTAATATCCTTGATTTTAGTTATTTTTAGTCCAAAAGTATCTCCAGCGCACGGAACTGTGTATTGGAAATTCTAAAGATATACCAGCCAATAAAGAGTGTTTCGATTGATACCAGCCAATAAAGAGTGTTTCGATGCTTCATCGAGTAGTCACTCCAAATCATTTTAATATTATTTTGCAATATTGCTGTTAAACTGAATTTTATGGTTTAAGTGAGAAGAACATGATATTTAATAAATAAAAGTAATACACAAAACATAAAAAAAAAAAAAAAAAAAAAAAAAAAAAAAAAAAAAAAAAAAGCGTCTTTGGGCTTAATTTAAAATCTAAAACCTTTTAGATTTTATTTAATTTATTATATTGTTTCGTTTTTGCTACTTATTTTACTTTTTGTTTTTAGCCCAAAGGGGCTTTGTCCCTAAAGGACTATTATTTTCGTTTTGCGATTTTGCGTTTATAAATGTCCGTTTCACTTTTCAAACTGTTGCCACGAAATATTAGAGGCCTGCATTATATTTGAAGAAATTAAATAATGAAGAATCTGCATAAATGTACATATATTTCTCGCATTGTGATAAAGCAACGGTACAGAGAGCCATCGAATTTTGAATGACGAAATCTTATTGCGAATATGGGCATGTGGAAGCCGAAATTTGGAATTTGTTTTATAATCGATTTCCTATTTTGTAAAACTTTAACGAACTTTTGATTTACAAACTCAAGGATTTGAAAGCGAGCAATGGCGAAGTTGTACAGAACAGTTTTATCTCCAGCGCGGGAGACTCTGTAACGGAAATTTTAGAGATACGCTCAATTTAAAACTATTTTGCAATATTGTTCTTCAACTGAATTTTATGGTTTATGTGCGAAGAACGTGATATTTAATAAATAAAAGTAACAGACAAAATGTTAAAAAACGCCCTTTTAGACGTAATTTAAAATCTGAAATATTTCAGATTTTTTTTTTGGTTTATTTTTTATTTATTTATTTTTATTTTACTTTATTTTTTTCTTCTTTCTTCGCGGCCTTCTATAGGACTCCAGCACTTTTAATTTTAGAAGTTAAGCCCTGCTTCAATCATATTGTTACGTTTTTGTTTCTTCTGACACCAGTTGTTACGTTATTTTCTTTTCCTTCACGTTCGTACGGGGTTCGTAGGGATTTGGAGTGACTACTCGATGAAGCATCGAAACACTCTTTATTGGCTGGTATCAATCAGGACAACTCCAAAATCTCATTCACAGTCGTCGAACTGTTATAAACACGCTGACAAGATCAGCGACACAGCTTTCATGTTATCAAGCTATCACGTTGAAGACAGCTTCATTGCAAAGCACCAGAGTACAGCTCCCGACTCTGCTTCGTCGTTCTCGGAACTCCACGTACTCTCGAGACTCTCCACGCTACAACTCGCGATGCACTCGACGGCACACAGAGCACGGCTCCCGACTCTTCGGTTCAGTCGTTTCCGGAGCTCAACACACTCTCTCGACGATACACTAACCACCGATACACTACGAGACTCCTTCGGTGAACTCGACGAGCCACTCGGCACTCGCTGCCCGGCTGTCAACGCGATCGACTCCGCAGGGATTGACTCGCTAGACGAGACACCAACTCGATACTAACTATCTCGCACTCGACGAGGCACACTCTCTAACTGACTGCGGATCAGCAGGGTTTATATAGCTTTCGGCTTCTGGTGGAGAACATTCTGGGCTAAACCGGTAAGAATTCGTTGCAGAAGGTTCTCCATCCGTCCATGGTATATCGCCAATTTTGTCGCCAAATGGGTGATTTCTCTCCAAATATGGCAACCCTGCCTTCCCTTGCCATTTTATGGCAACTCCAAAACTGCTTTGCGGGGAAGTCATCTTACCGCGCCTGTACATTTCGTAACAATATCTTTCTTAAATATCCTGTGTTGTACCTCTCACATACAGCGAGGATAAGTCTGGCAACAGCTGCGGGAAGAAAAACTTGGCAGCGCTGGAATGGCAACAGCGGATGATATTCTATAGATTTAATTTTTATTTTGAGTCGACGTTTTTATGCGTCTTTTGCGATACTATTGCGTTACAAAAATTGAGTTTTGGGTGAATGAAATGGAGTCCGCTGCCCCGTTGCGGATATTAGTAAAATATATTTAGAGAATTAGCTGCGTTGAAAAGGATGAAACCCTTGTGTTTGAATTTGCGGTATTTTACGTCCAGTTCAGAATATTATGCCAGGCTTATTCACGCTGGTGCAGATAAGTTCAAATTTTTGTTATTGTGTTTATAGTGTATAACTTGCAAATATATGAATAGAATTCTATTAAATAAACACTTAAAATTCTGGAATGGTGTTTAAAATTTTAGATGTAGAGTATTCACATTGCTATGTCGGAGCCAGTGGCAGTCAGGTGTAAAGTAAAATTGTTTTTGCTCCACGACATAACAGATGCGCCTGTACATTTCGTAACAATATCTTTCTTAAATATCCCGATGTATCACTTATGAATTTTTGTGGTTTTGGACTTTTGAAAAGAGGATTGCGAAAGCAAAGGTCAACCTACAACCTTCCTCAGTCTTTGGATTGGTTTGGTTTATTAGATTACGGCAAAGAATTCGAGGGCTATCTGCCTTAAGGGAGGGATGACTTCGTGGAGGACTTTTTAAGGCAAACTGGCTCGTATGCACGTTACACATGGTTAAAACCACGAAAACACCCATGCAGCCAGCCCATTCGCGGGATTCGAACCTCGGACCGAACTACCAGTGTTCAGCGACGTTTCTTAGTCTTTGGAAAACTGCGCAAGGTTAGGTTAGGTTAGATTAGATTATTTAATTACGGCAAAGCCTAGAGGGCTATCTGCCTAAAGAAAGGGATGCCTTCGTGGAGAACATATATAAGGGAAACTGGCTCGTATACACGTTACACATGGGGAAAACCACGAAAACACCCATGCAGCTAGCCCGTTCGCAGGATTCGAATCTCGGACCGAACTACCAGTGTTCAGCGACTTTACCGCTCGGCCGTTGGTGGGTTCGAAATGTGCGCAAAAGGAATGAGGAATGGGATAATGTACCTTTTCTGATTCTAGGCTTAATTGTGTTGGCAATTAGAGTATAAGAAGGTGGCGAAGGTTAATGGTTATCAAACAGGACAACGCAAAAATTTTATGTAAAATATTTCTGTAAGTACAATAAAAATCGTCTAAAAATGCGAGAACAGCCTCTGTATGCTTTACATGTAATATTATTTCAAATATTGACTCCTTTACTTCACAACAACAGACTTCCAAAATCAGAATTTTGTAAATTTTACTGATGTGCTTTCTACTTAAGCCGTTCGATTTTATGGGTAAAAGCAGAAACCTACACAAAAAATGTGCCAAAAATTAACGCAGAGAGCGTGTGCGCAAGGGAAAGAGGTGTCATTCTATTGTACCACCGCCAGGTGTCATCCTATTGTACTTGATTTCAGTAGTGATTGAATTTCAAAAAGATCACCGCCCTGTAAATTTTAAAATTGTTCACTGAATCGCGTAATTTAAACATGTCGAGAAAGGAATCGAGTCCCGTGTCGCGGCCAATTTGCGCATTGTACTGTGAGAATTCTTTTCATTTTCAAAGAGCTGCGTTGAGAAGAATGGAAGAAAGGCTTAGCTGAGTTAACAGACAAAATTTTGTAACTGCTGATGCGCAGGTGTAGAAATTCACAGATGGAAAAATTTTATATCCCTTTAAGATAAATTTGGCAATTATTGTAACTGTATCTCCTTCGATAAATGTACACAGTGTGTTCCATGCTGAATAAAACAAAAAGAAAGCATACTTGGGAACGCCGTAGTTATATTATCTTAACAAATCAAATTTACAGCGAAAGTATAGCAGTCCAAGTTTTTTACGGGTGTTTTATAGGTGCCCCTCCGGTGACACGGCAAATATCTGCGCGGTATTCTAGTTCTCGCCACACTTGTGATAGAATAATCTTTGTTAATGATTCGAGCACCTCAGCTACCCGCGGCTTCAGTTGTTGTAAGTTTAAGGGAAATGGAGGCACAAGCATTTTGCCTTTAACAAAACCCCATAGGAAAAAAATAACAGGGGGTTAGATCTGGGAATCTCGGTGGCCAACAAAGCAATGAAATATCGTTTGAACCATCACGGCCTACCCAACTATATGTGAACTATATGTAATGCATCGTCTTGATGCAGATTGAAGCCGGGAACTGCTTGGAACAGATAAATGCATAAAGGGGACACCATTAAATTTCAAAACTGCACAGAATTTTTAATCTGCAGAACAACTTAATTCTCAAAAATATATATATATATATATATATATATCTTGTATATATATATATATATATATACAAGTTTCAATAAAAATGTATTATACATAAAAATACTTTGAATGAAATAAGCAATATCCCTTAATACAAATATTAATTATCGTAATAAATAAATTAACCAACTTCCCGTTGCAAAATCTTAAGAATTCAAATGGTATAAGGGGTGTGTTTGTTCGTTAATAACTCATTGTTCGTTGTTCGTTAATAATAATTTAAAAATCTGAAATGTTTCAGATTTTAAATTACGTCCAAAGGGGCGCTTTTTTAACATTTTGTGTGTTACCTTTATTTATTGAATAAAATGTTCTTTGCACTTAAACCATAAAATTCAGTTCAATAGCAATGTCGCAAAGTAATATTAAAATGGGCATATCTTTACAATTTCCGATACACAGTCTGTCGCGCTGGAGATAACTTTTTTTTTTTTTTTTTTGTTAAAGTTACCATTGCTCGTTTGAAAATTGCTGAGTTTGATAATCAAAAATTCGTTAAAGTGCTACAAAGCGTGAAATAGGTAATAAAAATAAAACAAATTCCAAATTTGTTCTTCCAGATGCCCATTTTCGGATGAAAACATACGTTATCCAAAACTGGATGGTTCTAGGTATCGTTGTTTCATCACAGTGCGAGAAACGTACTTACATTTATGCAGATTCTTCATTATTTAATTTCTTCAAATATAATGCAGGACTCTAACATTTGGTGGCAACAGTTGGAAATGCGAACCGACATCAAAAGTTTTCAACGGAAAATGCCAAAAAGAAATTAATAGCCCTTCTGAGCTAACGCCCTTTGGACTAAAAAGTTAAGTATAAATTTAATAAATTATTAAATTAATGATAAGTAGCTCAACACTAAAATAAAATATCAGTCTTTATTTTATTTAAGGCACTGGAATACACTGTATAATTCAGTATCAAGTCATGATAGAAACAGATAATATGAGATATAGACAGCAAGGGATAATGGAAAGACTCTTCTTTTTCCGACATACTAACGAAAAGAAATCTGATGTGTACACCACATGACTTCCTTGTACGGAATATTGAATTACACGCAATTTTTCTTGCATTTTGTTTATACTTATTGGATTGAATAAAATCTACTTTGCCGACAGCGCATAAACCACAATAGAATAAATGCATTCTTTAAAATTCACTCTAGTATTTGTTTACCTTAACGACACTCTGGCGCTAGGTTCACTTAACAGTATTATATTTCGTTCATATTATAACTCAGAATGCACAAAATTTATGTCATTTAAAGAATTATCCAATCGTTGCCACATGTTTTATTCAAATACTATAATAAAGCTAGAACGATGTATAAAAGAAATTAAGCAAACAAAACAAAAAAGAAAGAGTTTTTCACAGACGACTGAGTACTTCTCATTCAATTAATTCAGTTCTCACTTCGCGACAAGGCAAAAATACATAAAATGTCAAAATATCTGTTTAAAAAATTAGGAAGTAAATCTTAAACACTTATTTCCTCGAAAAAATTCCAGAGCATGATTTAATTCGCAATAATAAATGAAGGCGTTATCTTTGTTGTTGCGAAGCTAAGTTTCTCTAGATTGGCAACAAATCCACTATTCTGCTGTTTCAAATGTAAACGAGCAATGGCCGCCATCAAAAACATTATTAGGCTTAGCGGCACTTAAACAACTTTAAAATTGTTGATAATTCTCAAAATATCGCATACAGATTTACTAAAAGCATAAAAACCTTAACCGGAAGATAAGAACAACATAATTTAATCCTTTTTAAAGCAAAAAATGCACAATTTACAATCATATACGAATAAAAAACTAAGATCACTGATCCGAGTAACAGAGTGGATATATATATATATATATATATATATACTTTTAGTGCGGCCGATTGCAAGCAAAATACGAGGTTCACATCTACATGTTATAGCAGCCCTATATACAAAATTTCAACTTTCTGAGGCTACTCGCTTTTGAGTTATGCGAGGCGCATTCGTACGTACGCACAGACGCCACGAAAAATTCTCTTGAGAATTCATTTTAAATTAGTTTTACAATTTTTTTTTTGGGGGGATAAAGAGTCCTTTATCTTGTCCTTACGTACAGATGTCACGCAAAAACATCGTTAGATTTCATTCGATAGCGGTCAAAATGGATATTTTCGTTGAAATATGCTGCCCGAAACTTTTCGCGATTACAATACTTCCTTTTTACTTCGTACGAGGAAGTAAAAAAGGGAAAACCGTTGAAGCATCTCTAATAATAATACCGAGATTGCTACAAATACTAAGGGAGTACAGACGGAAATTTTAACGAAGTGTTTCAACGCTGTCTGACCGCGATCCCATGTTGGTATAATTCTTGCTGTTAAGCAGAATGTTACGAGGGGAAAAAAAACTTATCCTTAATCCGAAATTATAACAACATAAGAAACGTTAGTCTGTCTCTAAAAGAGATCATTTTCTGCCCCCGTATTTGTTTACATCGTTCCAAAAAGCTTGTCTTTCCTTGGGGCGTTGTACTAGCCTGCTAGCGTTGTACATGTACTACTAGCGTTGTACATGCACGACCAAGTTTTACTTTCGAGGACAAAAACTTTACCCATTCTCATAAATTCATTGCAGCAATATTCCTGCAAAATAAGCTTTAGACATGTAGGTGGACAGCTTTTCTTTCCTTAAAAGTCTCAACCTCCGTCAAAGGGTTTGTTTCTCAGGAAAAGATTCTCATGCATTCTGAAGTTAGAATCGATTTTTAAGGCCTATTTGATATTGAATTAAAATTTTTCCGCTGAAATTGTGGTTCATTGGCATAAAAAAGGACTAAAGGCTCCGGTGTCCTCCAGCTAGAATTACTACTTACTTGAAAACCTGAGAAATAGCGGAGGCCAGCTACGGTGGGCTCCGGCGCAATTTAAGCTCTGCCAGGGATTAATTTCCAAAAGTAGAAGTGCCAGAGCTCTAAGGAAGACCGTCAAGAAAGAGGAACAAGAGTAAATAAATAAAATGACTATTAAAATCATTAATAATTTAAAAATTAAAGAGTTAATGAATATCAACTTAATTAATAATGATTTAATTTATATTAATAATTAATCTTTATTAATCATTATTTAATTAATCCATAATTGATTAATTATTATTCATTAAAATAATTAAAGATTAGTAATTAAATAATTAAAATTAAATAAAATGTAAAGAGATATATTAAAATTTAAAAAGAACGATATTTTATATAACTTTATTGCTAAAAAGGAAATTTTGCAGGTCATTTTTCCACTCAAATAGTTTTTTAGATAAGTCTTCTTATTTAAGTCTCCGGCTAGAATTAGAAATATGTCCCAAAAACTAAGCAGTACCGGAGATGGGCTCCGGCACAATAAAAGCTCTGAGCTAGATTCTGAACTAGATGTAGGAATTTTGATGTCTTGAATTTTGATGAACCCTCCGGCACAATTTAAGCTCTGAGCTAAATTCTGAACTAGATGTAGGAATTTTGATGAACCCTCCGGCACAATTTAAGCTCTGAGCTAAATTCTGAACTAGATGCAGGAATTTTGATGTCTTGAATTTTGATGAACCCTCCGGCACAATTTAAGCTCTGAGCTAAATTCTGAACTAGATGTAGGAATTTTGATGTCTTGAATTTTGATGAACCCTCTGTTCGGTTTTCTAAAGCTTTCCCAAGTCCGCAGAGAAATTTCCAGTATCTTATTTTTCAAAATTGCTGGAAGGCATACGCAGTCACAATTATATAGGGGCACAGTTACAGACATAGGGATCGGACCAAAATAGTGACAAATAGTCGCCAAGTTTAACAACTTTTGGTGATTTACTGTAAAAATTGGCAAAAAAATAAATTTCCAAAACCATCGCCTCTTTAGAGAGTTAGCTATTTATTTACCCTCATGTTATTAATGACCCTGTAACCCTGTTTTTACAGTGGTGCTTCGAATTTTTGAGGTTTTCCATGTTATATACAACAGGTGGTACATAATTTCACTGAAATTATTTTCAACTATACTAAACTCGCAACTATATTATAGAGTAACTCCGGTCGGTAGATGGTTGTACAAAATCCAGTCCGTAGTTTTTAAATGAAGTTTAAAATGTGATTTTAATAAGCCTCAAACACAGTACGAAGATTTCCTGCGATAAACTGTTCTTGAACATGAAAAGCTGATGAGTCATATACTTAAAGTCTGATTGTATTGCTTTATTGACCGTATTGCAAAAACTTCTGCAATAATAAGATAATGATAGTATATAAATCTTCAAGAGCACTGCAGCCATTTGTAAAGCGGAGCGGCAATACCTCGATCGTTATTCATCACAGCACATTTCGAACTCACACATTCGCTACCGGAAACATAGATTACACTGATAACCCCGTTGAAATCAGAAAGAAGAGGAGGGGAGGGGGAATAGACGAGGGGGTAATATTCGCAGACGATTATAAACATTCTTTTCATTCACTGCGCAACACAGCAAGTTAAGGGAAAAACACAAAAGTGTTTTCGATCCAGCAGATCAGAACTTTGATCTTTTCTGTCTGCTGTCCCCTCCTGGAGCAGCTCGCCCCTGTTTTTCAACCCCCTACCACCTGGAGGCATTTTTTCACACGAATTGAGCCGTCAAAATATGAATGTGTATGTGTATGATGTCGCGTATAATGGCCTGACTTTTAAATGTAGTATTATTATGGCCGGCCTTTGTGAGCCGGTGTTAAGAAAGCATTTCTTTTGTGATCGTGTTTGCCGTAGTGAAATTTTAATAATAGCTTTGCGTAAAAGTTGGCTCAGGGTATCTCGGTTGCTCTTAGAAATGCTCTTAAGAAATTGTTTAATAAAAACTGGGTCTACAGAGAATATTTTGGAAGGAAATATTTCTTTTTCATTCCTATTGCATATATTTCATTATTATCGGATTTTAAATGGTTTGAATGAAGTTTCGTACGCATAAAATGGAAACTGGAGGACAATTTCGGAAGGCTATATTCCATTTCAGGTTTTCCCAGTGGAGTCTTTTTTAGCTCAAAACAGATGTTAGTGCCAAATGTGATACTGGTCTTGAAACGGCATTTTGCGTTGAATCACTGTAAACTTAGTATCACATTTCACATTGTTGCCACCAAATATGACTGCCCTGTATTGCATTTGAAAGAATTAAATGATGAAGAATCTGCATGAATGTGTGCACGTATATCGCATTGCGAAAAAAACCACGATATCTAAAGCCATCGAGTTTTGAATAACATATTCCTCTACCCGAACATGAGTATCTGGAAACCCGCATTTCGAAGCTGTTTTATTTTGTATTTCATATTTTATAAAACTTTAACGAATTTTTTATTAACAAACTCAACAATTTCAAAGAGGACAGTGGCAACACTGCAAGGGAAAAAACATTTTTCTTTTAATCTCCAGCGCACGAGACTGTCTGTCGGAAATTCAAAAGATATTCTGCTTTGAAATATTTTGTGATTTTGCTGTTGAGTATAATTTTATGCGGCTTAAGAACAAAGAACGTGATATTTAATAAATAAGTTATACACACGAAATGTGAATAATGAATAAGCAAAGAAAGGAAATCTAAAAGCCTTCAGATTTGATATCACACCTAGGGGCGTTATTTTAATTCCGACAGACAGATTCGTGCACTGGAGATAAAAGTGTTTCCTTTCGCGTAGTGTTGTCACTACTGCATTGAAATCGTTGAGTTTATTAATAAGAAATTCATTAAAGTTTTGCAAAATATTAAATATGTAATAAAACAAATTCGAAATTCGGGCTACCACGTGACCATGTTCGGGTGGAGGTTTACGTTATTCAGAATTTGATGATTCTAGGTGTTGTCGTTCTTTCACAATGCGAGAAACATACCTACATTCAAGAACATTTTCCTTTATTTAATCTCTTTTAAAGTAATACAAGCCGATAGTACTATTTGATGGTAACGATTTGAAAAGTGATTCAGCTTTTTACAGCGGTTCAACGCAAAATTCCGTTCCGAGTAAAAGTCGTATTAGGAATTGTTTACATTTTGCTGTATATGTTACAACATTCACCAAATACGTACATTAATTAAATGCTGTGGAGTCGTGGTTATCGAAACTGGCGGGAAGATTCTTTGACGATGGTATACAAAAACTGGTCACCCGCTATGACAAGTGTTTGATCATTGGCGGAAACTATGTTGAAAAATAGTTTAAGACATGTATTTTCATGTAAAAATAAAATTGGATTCCAAAAAAATTGTTTTACTATTTTTTTTTTTTTTTTTTTTTTCAAAACGGTACTTAGTTTTCGAATACACCTCGTACGTCGGTGAAAGACCGAATATTTCACTACATTCTTGTATATTCGGACCCTCACCGGTGTATGTCGACAATCACAGATATGCTCTGGTGAAAGAGAAGAAAAGAGAGGTCATAAAGTGCCATCATAGTTTAAGTTGTTGCAATAAATAAGATTTGAATCACACAATTTAGTAAGTTTTTTATTACTGTTATTTTATTTTCTCATTTATAACGTACTGTATAATTAAGTAAGTTTTTAACTTCTATTATTTTCCTTTCTCATTTTGAATGTATTGTGGGTTTTAGGTTCTCATGTTCTAAGTTCATATTTCAAGTCTCAAGTGTGTTTATTCGCGACTGAATTACGGAGAAGAAAATATAATATTGTTATATGTTCAACATTCACCATTAGTACATGGTGAATGTCGACATTCACCGGTGTAAGTCAGAAATAAGAGTATTTGGAAAATATTTCGGACATACACCAAGAGACTATGTGAATGTTGACATTCACCGGTGAAAGTCGACATTCTCCAGATTTCGGTGTTTCACCGTAACATATATAACATAAGTGTTAGAAAAAAGGGGCTTAATAATAAAGCTAGCAGGAGTGCGTGCATTAGCGGACTGGTAGATTAAGAGCTCAGCGAAATTATAAAACACCTTAACAAACCCTATTGGGCGATCGCTAAAGTCAGAACTTCTTCAGACTTTTTTTTTTAAAAAATATTTTCATCTGAACTAACTAAACTCTAAATTTAGTTTATGCACTGCTTAACCATTAAGGATGCTGGTTGTTAGATCTAATACATCAAAAATTACAAAACAATTTTTTAAAAAGCAAAATATAAACATGCCTAGTATTGTCGCGCATTAAGCTGTTGAACAATTATTAGTCAAGACATGACGTAAGAAATTTAGAACTAATTTTTATCAAAGACCAAAAACTGCAATTTATAATTAATAAATTTCAAATAATCATACAAATGCTACAAAGAATTTTAAAAATGTTAAAGCCAAAATTTTTCAAACAAGCAAAACCCTAATTCAAATATTAATGAACTTTAAAGGAAAACGAGCATAACAGAAGATTAATTTAATCAACTTCAATATCACTTCGTCAGGAGGAGTAACACTGAAATCAACTGAAATCTTTCTTAAACAAAAATCCTTGCTTTTCCGAATCTACAATTAACCGATAAAGCATTTAAATGTATTTTTATTATAATAGTTCACCCGAAAATTCTGGCCCCACACCAAAGCAAAGAAAAAACATAGTAAGTTCTAATTAAAATCTTGTTTCTTAAATGAAGAAAATTCTATTTAAAGAGTTGAAAACGTAGGTGAAATAATAAAATACTTCAGTGAAAAATTCAAATCAAAATTTTACCTTAAAACAAATAGCATATAATCCAAAGAATTTAAAGAGTAATTGAAATTATAAAACTTTAGCGAAAACTCTTAAATAAAACTCACAAGAAATAGTTAAAAACTTCGAGCACTTTCATTACAACGCCATCAAAACACTGAATAAGATCGTTACAGTAGTGATGTATAAGTTTGCCATTTTGGTTTCATTGGTGAAACCAAAAATTTATAGAATTTATTGCATTTATACGACTTTATTGCATTTATAGTATTTGAAATTTATTAATTATGAATTTCAATTTTTGGTCTTTGTGGAAACAGTAGTTCTAAATTTTTTGCTTTATGTCTTTAGTAATACATCAAAAACATGTTTTAAAAATTTGGTTACAGTTCAGCATTATTACGTCCTTTTATAAAATAGAGACAGTACTGTAATCTCAAAAAAGTTTCGACTATCTTAATTCAACAGACACATCCATTTTGAGCTTTCCCGAATTCAATTTGAGTATATTTTTTGCGTAAAGTCTACGTGCGAAGAGGATATAGGATTCATTTTTCCTAAAACGGATTGCAAAATGGATTCAAAATGTATTTTCTCGTGACCTTCTGTACGTAAAATACTATGTATTTCGCGTAACTCAAAAACAATTACCCATGCAAAACGTTGATATTTCGTATATGGAACTGGCTATAACATCTAGTTGTGCACTTCCCTTTTTTATTGTAATCGGCATTACCAAACTTATATACGTATATTATGTAAACAATGTAATTAATCACAATAAATTGCCTAATAATTGTGCTAAAGCTCCAAAGTAAGTAAAATAATAATTTATTTTGTAATAAATTATTTTGTATAATAGACAAAAGTAGTTAGAATAACTCTTTCACAAACGTAGTTAGAATTCTATTGAAATTAAGTAACTCATTAGCATAGTTAAAAACTGAATCTTAAATAAATTCAAATGGAAATATTAAAAAATAATTAAAAGCGAAAATCCAATCAATAAACCAAGTAATTATCATCACTGGCGGAGAAGTAGTTGATTATCAAGGGAAACAAACTAACATACAATCAATTAACAATAATTAATAAATGCGAGAGTGTTTCGTCTTTTTCTCGTACACTGAGGAAAAAAATCTGATGTGTACACCACATGACTTCCTTGTACGGAATAATAAATTATACGCATTTTTTCTTGCATTTCATTTAAACGTATTGGATTGAATTAAATATATTTCGCCGACAGCGCATAAACCACAATAGAATAAATGCTTCTTTAAAATTCGCTTTATTTGTTTATAATAGCGTCACTTAACAGTATTATATTTCGTCCATATTATAACTCAGAATGCACAAAATTTATATCATTTAAAGAATTATCGAATCGTTGCTACATGTTCTACTCAAATACTATAATAAAGCTAGAACGATGTATAAAAGAAATTAAGCAAACAAAACAAAAAAGAAAGAGTTTTTCACAGACAATTGAGTATTTCTCATTCAATTAATTCAGTTCTCACTTCGCGACAAGGCAAAAATACATAAACATTCGAAATATCTGTATTAAAAAATACGAAGTAAATCTTAAACACTTATTTCCTCGAAAAAATTTCAGAAAGGATTAAGCATGATTTAACTCGCAATAATAAATGAAAGCGTTATCTTTGTTGTTGCGAAGGTAAGTTTCTCTAGATTGGCAACAAATCCACTATTTTGCTGTTTCAAATGTAAACAAGCAATGCCCGCCATGAAGAAAATTATTAGGCTTAGCGGCACTTAAACAAATTTAAAATTGTTGATAATTCTAAAAATATTGCATAGAGATTTACTAAAAGCATAAAAACCTTAACCGGAATATAAGAACAACATAATTCAATCATTTTTAAAGCAAAAAATGTACAATTTACAAACATATAAGAGTAATGAAACTGAGATCACTGAGCCGGGTAACAGAGTGGATATATATACAAATATATTTATATACGTTTGGTGCGGCCGATTGCAAGCAAAATACGAGGTTCACATCTACATGTTACAGCAGTCCCTTTATAGAGAATTTCAACGTTCTGAGGCTACTCGTTTTTGAGTTATGCGAGATACGTACGTTCGTACAGACGCCACGAAAAATTCTCTTCAGAATTCATTTTAAAGCAGTTTTATAATTTTTTTGGAGGAAAAGAGTATTTTATTCTGTCTTTACGTACAGATATCACGCAAAAACATCGTTAAATTGCATTCGATAGCGGTCAAAATGGATATTTTCGTTGAAATATGCTGCCTGAAACATTTCGCGATTACAAAACTACTTCCTTTTTACTTCGTACAAGGAAGTAAAAAGGAAGGGGGGATTCTATATTCTATATCTCCCGTTCTACTGGGCCGATTGACAAAATTCAAATTACCTTTTTCACGTCTTGAAAATGCTCGCGTTTTCGAGACGTGAAAAACGCATGTTCTAATATAGGTATTTTGCCACAAAATCGGACTTATTTTAAATGACGTGCCAAATTTTTTCCATATTTCGATTATACGACTCAAATTATGCCTAGATATTAAATTTTGCAATTTTTGGTGAGAAATTTACGGAGAAATTTTTTAATTTATCTTGGCTTGAAATTTATAAATTGATCTTTTTTCGTTCTCAGTTTTTCATTCTTATATATTTTTTGCTTTAAAAGTGGTTAAATTGTGTTGCTTTTATGTTCCGGTTCTAGTTTGCTAGCCTTTACTTAATCTGCATGCAATAATTGTAGAATTATCAACAATTTAGAAGTTTAAATGGCGCTAGGACTAACAAGGCCGCCGATTGTTTACATTTGAAACGCTTAATGGAGTAGTGAATTAAGTCAGTTGGTGCACCAATAAAAGTGTCTTTTTGCCTAGCGTGACCAAAAGTTAACTTTCAATTTTGTGCACTGAAAATTTTGTCTTCCCTCCCGCCGACCAAATTGCTTGTTTTGCGTAGAAACTTTTAATTTTAATTGTCAAAATTTTTCCTTAATTGTTTTTAACTATATCTAATGTTTTAGGTTTTTCAGTATTTTACAATTTTTAACGACGTTTTGCGTTTTTATGCATTTTTTGCTTTGATGCAGAGTGAGAACTGAATTCATTGAATGAGAAATATATCTCGAATGAAATTCTAGGAAATAATTTTAAACGAAGTGCAGTAAAAGTCTTTTGGTCATGTGGTATACAAATCACATACTTTTATTAAGTTTCTCCTCCGAAAATTAGGAAAAGAGAAAATTACGCTTTTACGTTAATTTCCGAAGGATGCGGGTTACAGTAAGAACTTAACGAATGGAAAGAAATTGCGGATAAACAACAGGTAACTATCATAATATTATTTATAAAAAAGAGCCCTGCACACCAGTAAGAATATGTAGTAATATTAACATTATAATATCTAATGCGACATCCTCATCTTCACTTTTCTGTAACTTGCATCTCGTACGTTCTTATTATCGTCTCTGCTACTCCTTAGGCCTCACAAAAGCCGTCAATAATTAGAGTAGGTGAATATGAAAAATATACGCAGCGAAATACAGTAAATAACTATTAGGAATATTCAATTATGGCAAAGCACACGAGGGCTATCTGCCTAAAGGGAGGGATGCCTTCGTGGAGGCCTTTCTAAGGAAAACTGGCTCGTATACACGTTACACATGGGGAAAACCACGAAAACGCCCATGCTGCCAGCCCGTTCGCGGGATTCGAACCTCAGACCGAACTACCAGTGTTCAGTGTCTTTACCCCTCGGCCGCTGGTGGGCCGTAAATAACTGTTAATTTAATTAGTAATTTATGGGGCTTAATGAAAACAGCTATCAGCTCGAGTTCCAAGGCATGAGTATTTGTAAACATATAGGTCTTTGCAGCAACACTTAGAAATCGATCTATCCGAAAATCCTCTTGAGAGGTTGAATATAGGAGAAGAGGAGCACGAGATCCATGAATTCCATCCTCCAGGATGTTAAACTGGATTTTAAAAGGAGAAAACGACTCAAATACTTAAAAATATTTTCTAAAATTGCTACTAAAATCCAGGGGGCAAGGGAGAGGGAAACGCGAGAAGGGAAAAATATGCGAAGAAATTGGGTAATAATCTAAAAGAATACTTTAAAATAAATTAATGATTAATAAATAAATTAATTATAAAACTAATAAATTAGTTAATTATAACGTTAAATTGTTTACGCAGTTTTTGGAATAATATTGCATGTCAACATCTTGGTTTTTTAGTCATATTTTCCAGTTTGTAAAACTGTTGGTAATTTTTTTCTGATCATCGCTTTTTAATTCAAGATTTTTCAGAGTTTACAGTGTTTTTCCTTGATTAGTTTGAGGCTGACATGTTAGTTTTTTTCACGTTCATTGTTAGTTGCAGCTCCTTCAAGCCTTTTATTACTTTATACAGTATCGCAGTCAATTTTGTCACGTGTTCTCGCAACAGTACGGTTAACCGCAACGCATTTGAAATATGAATCTTCATTACCTTCTCTAAAAGATGTGCGTAGCGTTGCTACCTATACTCTGCCACAGGATATCGAGTGGATACGACACCTGAACTCTAGTGGTTTGACCATGATTCAAATCCCTCTGGTTGCGTCCCTTAGGTAGAGCTCAATTAATGGTGTAGCTGTTACATATGTCAAAGGGCGTAAAACTCATTAGCTTCTCTCATACAGTATCCAGTCACGGAAGGTAAATTTGCTCATCTGAGACAGCAAAATCGTCGAACAGATGTCAGTCCTTGTTTGCTGCTGTTTAATTGCCGGTTTTTATGCCATCCTGCTATAAAGCTGAAAATTTAAAACATTTAAACGAAACCTTTGTATGAGTTTCCATATCGCAGCACCCAAAGTTCTCTTTGTGCTAGTTCTGATAATAAAACCCTCGTCTGAACGCACTTTTATGTAACGTAATTTTTCCTTAGAAAGTACTCCATGAATGCAACCATTCCGTTATGAAGACATTTTGTAGAGACATTAGGTTAATTTTAAAACAGGTTTGATGTAAAATGAGCAACACTTTCGCCGGAAATCGAACCACGGACCTCTGGAATACGCGCCCAGCGTGCAGTCCACTACACTACGAAGGCAAGCTAAGAAGGCGGAACACATACCTTCTAATTTCTCTTGTCCTTTTCAATATTTATTAATTAAATTAGTTTTATTTGAAATTAATTAGGTAAAATAAATTATTAGTTAAAACTAACAAATGACCAGGTAAGCATGCAAAAGAAAAATTAACTATTTTTATGTTATTCTAATATGTTTAGGTGTGCAGATTACTACCAGAAAATCAATAGAACAGTTCATCTTTACAACAGTAACTATCCTAATTACACTGGTTTCTATTATGACTATTAATGTTATGTGCTTGTTCCAATGATAGCATGGTAAAATTTACTTTCCCTAAAGAAACACTTTTACAGTTCTGCACAAAAGTACTCATACTTTGGACAAAAGTACTCGGACTTTGGAGAAAAGTACTCATACTTTGGACAAAAGTACTCAGACTTTGTCAGACTTTGGACAAAAGTACTCATACTTTGGACAAAAGTACTCATACTTTGGACAAAAGTACTCAGACTTTGGACAAAAGTACTCATACTTTGGACAAAAGTACTCAGACTTCTCAGTATGACAGAGCGCAATAATAGTTATCATTTCAAGTTACTAAGAATGTTAAACAGAAGACAATGCAAAGTGAAAGCTCATGCTGTGATGTTATATACTCTGAAATAAAACTGATAAATTGTGTAAGATATAACTTTGTTTGCTATCACAGATAGATCGATCTTCTCGCCCAGACGTGAATAATACCATCGCACAAGAAAGGTAAACCAAAATCTTTCTTATTTATCAAACTCTTAAGAAAAATGTAGGTACACTGGGGGGGGGGGTCGACGTTGACAAGCAATGTTATTTCAAAAACTGCATAAACAATTTAACGTTAACGTTATAATTAACTAATATATTAATTTTATAATTAATTAATTTATTAAAAATATAACTCATGGCAGCTACAATATAATACAGAAAAAATCTGAAAGTTTCAGATTTTAAATTACGTCCAAAGAGGCGTTTTTTTAACGTTTTGTGTGTTACTTTTATTTATCTATTATGCTCTTTGCACTTAAAACATATAATTCAGTTCAACAGCAATGTCGCAAAATAGTTTTGAAATGAGCGTATCTTTAGAATTTCCCATGAGAATGGAGATAAAAATATTTTTTCTGTACAACGTTGCCATTGCTCGCTTTGAAATCCTTGAGTTAGTTTGTACAACATATTTCAATCATTTTTGATACAAAAAACGCGCAATTTACCAATATATATAAGAATAAAAATAACTGAACTCACGGAACCGAGTAACAGAGTGAGTATATATATATATTATTACAAAATAATTCTTTTGAAAACAAAACACAAACATTCCTATTCGCGCATTAAGCTGCAGAAAAATGATCATAAAAGACATAAGCTAAGAAATTTATTACTAATATTTCACAAAGACCAGAAAGAATCATAGAATTAAAAATTTTTGAATTTATTATTGTATTTCTATGATTAATATAAATTATTTAATTATGAATTTCAATTTTTGGTCTTTGTGAAATATTAGTTCTAAATTTCTCACTTTATATCTTAAATTGTATGTAGTATGATCTTAAATTCACTTAGTTCGAAATCGGTCAACTAATTTCCGATCAATGGCAATGATTACTTGCTTTTTTAATTTAATTTCTTTTTACAATAGAAATTTTGTTATTAATGATTTAATTCAAGTCCCCGTTAAACATTTTTAACAATTTACATTCAAGTTACTTTAAAACAATTTTCGAAATTAATCTTACTATGGATTCACTATTTTTAGATAATTCTACTAAAATTAATCTTAGGAGATAATATAATCAATATTTCTTTAATTGTATGTATTATATATTTACTTTTGGTGCGGCCGATTGCCGAAAAAAAAAAGGGAGGTGCACAACTACATCCTATAGCTGTGTGAGATACATACATACGCATCTGTGCGTACGTACAGACGCCACGATCAAATCTCTTCTGAATCCATTTTAAATCAGTTTTATAATTCTTTTGGGGGAAAAAGAGTCTTTTATTATGTCCATACGTACAGATGTTAAGCAAAAACATCGTTAAATTGCATTGGATAGCGGTCAAAATGAATATTTTCGTTGAAATATTGTACCCGGAATTATTTTCCCCATCAATTATCGTACCCGGAATTTTTTTCCCCATCTGTTATCGTACCCGGAATTTTTCTTTACTTCGTACAAGGAAGTAAAAAAAACTTAAGCTTATTTTTCAATATTTAGTACAAGATTTGCGCAAATAAATTTTGAAAAATACTAGTATCCGAAAAAAAATGTGAACCGCTGTAATTTATTTAGTTGATTTTTCTGTCCACTTTATAAACCAGCAGATGGTGATATATCGGAAAGCAATACGTTTCGTACAAATCATCAAAACGAATGGATATTCCATCGCAAAATCTGCCCGAAATGGAATTGAGTGCACTTCACATGGCACACGGCTCTGGCAAAGAAGTCGTCTGACTTTCGCGCCGAAATGCGGATTGATATTTCGAACGTATTTTACGACGAGTGTTCAAAGGGTTAAGACCAGGTGGTTTATGGGCTGCAGGCGGTCTCTCGGGAGCGACACTTGTGAAACTCGCCTGAGTGGGGCAGCAAAAAAACTAGGTTATGATATATCGCAATAATGGAGGTTTGCCAGAAATTTAAATTTATCGCATAAGAGAATTTCACTGTTCTGCAGTTTATAAGCATTGGTTTAAATTAAAGCAATTTAATTTAGTTCAAATTTCATTTAAAATTCATTAATATTTTTCCTTCTAGCTTTTCAGTCCCACATTTTGAAAATTTAAACAATATTCGCGTAATTTACCCTATATGTTCAGAGAACGAGTTCCCCTAAATTTTAAAATGGATTAGTCTACGTAGTAATTGTTCTCATCTTGCTTTCCTTAATAAACATAAACAAACCCACGCAAATACCTGCGACGGTCACGCCGAACATTTCATGTCTAACTGTTGAATATATTACCAGCATAATATAAGAACAGGCTAATCACGGTGATAGAAACACAAACTGGCATTTATTTATGACTCGAAACCTGAGAATGGGGCTATAAAATTGAGGAAGATTCAAGTTACGGGTAATTGGAAATGAAAGTATTGCAATGTTAAAACTATTATGCATTCTTATTAGAATGTAAGTTTCTTTCAATCACTAAATAATTATCTAAACATAGATAAATAATAATAATAATAATAATAATAATAATAATAATAATAATAATAATAATGATAATACAAAAAAAGGAGAAATATGAAAGCTTTCAGATTTTACATTACGCCCAAAGAGACGTTATTTTTAACATTTTGCATGTTATCTTTATTTATTAAATACCATGTTCTTCGCACTTAAGTCACATATAATTCAATTCAACAGCAATATGACAAAATATTTAAAAACAGCCAAACTGCATATTTGTAGCATTTTTCATACACAGTCTCGCGCGCTGGAGATTAAAAATCATTTTTCCGTGCAGTGTTGCCATTGCTCGCTTTGAAATTGTCTAGTTTTGCAAATCAAAAATTCGTTAAAGTTTTGCAAAATATGCAACAGATAATAAAACAAATTCGAAATTACAAATTTGGGCTTCTAGATGCCCATATTCGGGTGGAAACGTTCAATATTAAAACATTGATGGCTCTAGGTACCGTCGTTTTATCACAATGCAAGAAACGTACATACATTTATGCAGATTCTTCATTATTAATTTCTTTAAATGCAACACAGGGCGATAATATTTGGTGACAACAATAAGAAAAGTGAAACGGACATTTAAAGTTTTCGAAACAAAATTCCAAAACGAAATTAATAGCCCTTCTGGGCTAACATCCTTTGGGCTAAAAACAAATTCTAAATTCCAAATTTGAGCTTCCAGATGCCCATATTCGAATGGAGGACTACGTTATTCTAAATTTTATGTCTTTAGATACGTTTTTTTTTTTTTTTTTTTTTCCCTCCAGTGCGAGAAACATACATGCATTCATGCACATTCTTCGTTATTTAATTTCTTTAAATATAATACAGGGCTCTAATATTGGGTGGCAACAATCTCAAAAGTGAACCGACGTTTATAGTGAAACGACGCAAAATGCCAAAGCGAAATTAATAGCCCTTCTGGGCAATATTATCCCTTTGAGTTAAAAATTTAATAGAATTGGCATCTTTAAAATCTTTGAATAACACACACATTGTAAATTAAACTAATTAATTTACTATGTTATGTCAACTAATCAACTATCAAATAATTAATTTACAATCAATTAATCAATTAACTATCAATTGTACACTATCAATTAATTAAATTACAATGTTATGTCAACTAATTAACTAATTAATTTACTATGTTATGTCAACTAATCAACTATCAATTAATTAATTTACAATCAATTAATTAACTATCAATTAATCAATTAACTATCAATTGTCAACTCAATTAATTAAATTACAATGTTATGTCAACTAATGAACTAATTAATTTACAATGTTATATCTCATTGTAAATTAATTAGGTCCATTTATAGTTTTCTGATGCGTTATGTATATTTGTTTTTAATGGAAGATAAAATAATATAAATTCGAGCTTCAAATAACTAACATCTTAAAATCGTTACAAGGCAATACCATATAGTTGAAATGAAAAATATAAAATTGACAAATATATAATGACATATATATATAACTGAAATGTCTTCGAGGGCAGCATAAATTTGCTTCAGTGATTGCAGGCCTCCAATTTCAAACCACTGCTTTAGAGATGAACTCCGTCCCTAAGCTTTTTCGTTCGACAAATGCTAATTTCCCGCTGCGTTTTCATTAAACGACACGAAACAGCGAAGCTATTTGTTTAAAGTCTTCTTTTATTACGGTGCCATATCCGTAGGGATTGTCAGAACATCGAATTTTATGCTTAATAACTTGTTCTACGTCACTTGACCCTTGTTAGGACTCCTGAAGCGATATGAGAAATTGAATGAAAAAAAAAAAAAAAAGCTTTCGCAAACGTTCGAATATTTGTTCTAGCCCATATGTGACTCATATGAGTTTGGCTATATCCTAGGGGGCCTATTTCTCACCCCCCTTTTTTTTAGATTCCACTCTTCTTTATTTCGTTTTCGGATGCAGCAACGACAGGTCACGTGTCAGGGTGAACGTCGCCTACAAAGCCCGCCAACTCTCGCCAACCTAATGAGCGGGCACCCTGTTGGGATGCATCATGCAGCATTTTTCTCAACTCCCCTTTTTACAGAATTTTCGTATTCATTTCTCTTTTCGCGAAACTCCCTCACCTTTTTTTTCGCACGCTTGCGATCTGCAGCGCCCCCAGTCTTTCGAAAGTTAAATATCACGTTCGAAAAGAGGCGTGTTTTCGTAACATGCGCAAAAATTAGCGGATACGCCCCCTGATGTGACTTTTTGATAACTAAATTCCCATCTTTTAGAAACGGAGCTAAGAGCACGTACTGGAGGGGAGAGAAGGAATCAATATCGGTTCAATAAATTCGCTTAAGTAAATATTTTTGCAGACTATTTAAATAAAACAACTTTAAACAAAAGTAATTTTAAATTTAAGGTAATTTTGCTTAAATAAATTAATTTACTGCTGAATATTTAAACGCTTTTAAATTCCTAATCAAGTAGAAAGATTTTAAAATTCTATTAACTTAATTGTTTAATTTCTTTATTACTTTTCCCAACAGATGGCGCCATCTTCTCATTCGCTTTACTGCCGTAGGGTATAAATACGACCGTTGAGGCTGCTGCTTTCGAGTCTTGCAGATTTCTTTGCTCCTGATAGAGGGAGCTGTATGTGTTTGCTGTCGCTATTGGTTGAATTCTTGACGAAATCTACTCTAAACATAAAGCTGCTGCTTCGCTAATTTTATGTTTTACTTCTTACGTATTATTTTATATTGTTAGTCCAAAGGCGCTTTCTCTCTGAAGAACTGCTGTTTTCGTTTTGTGATTTTGCGTTGGTTCACTATAAATGACCGTTTCTCTTTTCCAACTGTTGCCACCGAATGTTAGAGTCCTGCATTATATTTGACGAAATTAGATAATGAAAAATCTACGTAAATCTATGTATATTTCTCGCATTGTTATAAAACAACGGTAACTAGAGCCTTCGAATTTTGAATGACGTAATCCTAACTGCGAATATGGGCCTGTGGAAGCCGAAACTTGAAATTTGGAATTTGTTTTATTATCGATTTCCTATTTTTTAAAACTTTGACGAATTTTTGATTAACAAACTCAAGGATTTCAAAGCGAGCAATGGCAACGTTGTGCAGAAAAAAATTTTTTATCTCCAGCGCGTGAGTCTCTGTATCGGAAATTCTAAAGATATGCTCGTTCTAAAACTATTTTGCGATATTGCTGTTGCACTGGATCTTATGGTTTAAGTGCGAGGAACATGATATTTAATAAATAAAGGTAACACACAAAATGTTAAAAAAAATTCTCGTTTGGACTTAATTTAAAATCTGAAACTTTCAGTTTTTTTTTTTTTTTTTTTTTTTTATTATTATTATTTTGTAAGACTCTCCACTGTGCATCTTAAGTTACAGTTGAATGTGAAGAATCTTAAGAACTAGTAAGCGAATAATCGTTTGAGTTCGTGAGACAGAAAACAACAAGTGAGAAGGGTGAAATAAACCTTTATTATACCAACTAAAGTTTAACAGAACTCCGTCTTGGAGTTGTACAATAAAACCGACACTCGGGCTTCAACTAAGGAAACTAAGAAATTAAAACTTAACTAATCTTAACTAAAAGGGTATAGCCGAAGCTATCAGAATTCTAACCGAGTTGCCCCCTTAACGCTAACTGACTGCGAAGCTATCAAGGGCCTAAAGTACGGCCGAGCGTGATAATAGCTTAAGAGAGAGTAGCCTAAAAAGGCAGATGCGTGCTAACCAGAATCTTTGGCTCTCTCTGACTAAGACAGTAGAACTTCGCGGTTAAATACCACTCTTCCTCAATTTACATTCAGACGTGATTCTAAAACTACGTTCTGGCCGGAAGTGGTAAGGTGAAATTAAGAAGGGATAGGACAGGAAGTTTTACTATAAGTAAATTTAACTGTTAATAAAATTAACATAATCCTTACAATTTATTATCTATCATTAGTATTTATTATTTTTTTTATTTATTACGTGTGTTTCTCCTATATTTTCTTTTAAGATTGGCCCTCATATTTCAAGATTATTTTGCTACTTAGATACTTTTTCGCCCGAAGCACGTATATCTTCGGTTAATTACATAGGGATTATAATATTGATTTCAATGTATTTTATTATAATAAGCATCATTTTAGACAAAAAATCTATTACTTTTATAGACATATCCTTTAGTATTTCATCTATGAAAAATATATACTGCACACATAATTACTTAATGGAATATTAGAAGGAAATAATCTGAAACCTTTACAGATACAACCATTGGAATTTTACGTAAGAAAAGTATCTTCTACTCACATAATAACTTGCTATAATAATACAAGCAAATAATCTGTAACGGTTACATATATATCTGTTGAGATTTTACATAAGAAAAACATGTTCTTTTTACGTAATTATTTGCTGTAATATTCCACGCAAATAATCTGTAACCATTATAGATATATCGTTTGGGATTTTACACGAGAAAAACATGTTCTTTTTACGTAATTATTTGCTGTAATATTACACGCAAATAATCTGTAACCATTACAGATATATCGTTTGGGATTTTACATGAGAAAAACATGTTCTTTTTACGTAATTATTTGCTGTAATATTACACGCAAATAATCTGTAACCATTACAGATATATCGTTTGGGATTTTACACGAGAAAACATGTTCTTTTTACGTAATTATTTGCTGTAATATTACACGCAAATAATCTGTAACCATTACAGATATATCGTTTGGGATTTTACATGAGAAAAATATGTTCTACTTACATAACTATATGCTGTGATATTACAAGAAAAAGATCTGTAACCATTACAGGCAAAATTCTTGTAAAGTTGCAAAGAATACACCTGTTTACTGGTACTCAAATAATCCATGGCATCCCAGTTTCCATAAGTTTTCTTAGTAACCTTACAGATTTTTTTTTTACAGTGTAGTCTCGAGTATATCAAAGTTTTCTATATCGCGTTAACCAGCATGTGGAAATTATTATTATGGCAAGCTACTTGACAAATGGTTTCGAAACATTTTTAATAAGATATTTCTATCAGCCAGCACATTTAAACATGCGTAAAAAATCAAATTTGACTGTGTGTACTTTTAATAATGCGTTTGTGTGCAAAATGTAATTACTGATTTATATATTACCTCTTGGCACTCTTTTATATCGCGTGCATATATTAAAAACTGTTCGCGGGACACAGTTCAAAAGCCTTTGATTTCGGCTATTTTTTCATAGGCTATTTTGCCGGGGTATCTACAGAGGCAGAATCATGCTTTAGGCTGAAATAGTAATCAATTCAACGTATATCACTTAAGATTTTTCGACTGAAATTGTTACTAAAATCATTTTGTCTACGAGAAGGCTGGAAAACCTGAAACAAAAAGACCCTTTTAAAGATAATTCAGTAACAGATAAAGAAAATTAGCTTGAGGTCTTCCAGATTCACAAACAGTTTGTTGAAGATCGATAATGTCAGAAATATTTAAAGATGGATTAAGGACTGGTATTTTAAAATTTACTAGTGCATAAATAATCTCAGAATTTTTACATTAATGAACGAAGAAACTATAACACTATTTTACATTAATTAAATAGATAGAAAACTGGATTCCTTCGTACATTTGCTTAGAAATATCCAATCCAAACAATATATACGTACGTATGCATGTATCACGCATAACTAAAATACGAGTAGCCTCAGAACGTTGAAATTTTGTGTATAGGACTTCTATAACATATAGTTGTGCACCCCTCTTTTTGGTTACAATCGGCCGCACCAAAAGTACATATAAATATATATATGTATACTCACCCCGTGAGTTCAATTTTTTTTTTAAAATTTATTTATTCTTATATGCTAGTAAATTGCTCATTTTTTTGGTTTAAAAAGGATTGAAATATCTTATGGTTAAGGTTTTTATGCCTTCAGTTAATCTGCATGCAATAGTTGTAGAATTATAAACAATTTAAAAGTTGTTTCAGTGCAGCTAAGCCTATCAGGACTTGTGTTTCTCTTGATTTGCTTTGGAAACATGGTATGTCCTGAATAAGAACATGGAGCTTACTCAAGCTATGTTCAAGATTTGTGTATAACAGTCGACACAAGCAGGAAGGGTATACGAAATCTTTATTTTCAATACTTTACAGGTACTTCCGAACTTCTTAATACAGAGACCAACCACTTGTGGTCTGAACGTAAGAATATAAAACTACTAACTAAAACTCTAACTAAAAGCTAACTTTGAATTAGTATACAAATGCCTAGCACTAAGACTGGCCTTTGTTTAAAAGGGTACATATGTAGTACTCCAAACTGCTGAAATACAATATGTTTACAAATATCAAGAGGACTAAACCTCTGGCCTTGAAGGCAACCAGCAACTGAGTGAGAACTCGTAAAACTTCAGTGGCAAGCGGCCTGCTTCCTAAAACTCTTTCTCCCTCCCTAACTTTTGGCAAAAAGCCACAACTTAAATACTTGGGCGTTAGCAAGACAATTTTCATAAACAAGTTAGATCATTTAATTCTGGCCGGAAGTAGAAAATAAGAAGTGATAGTACAATTTTAAAATAAAATAAACGTTAATAAAACTTAGGATCCTTACAAGCCTAATTTTTCTTACCATAGCAGCCATATTTGTTTACATTTGAAACTTATCAGAATAGTGAATTAAGTCTTGCTGCACCTTCAGGGTCTTTTTGCCGAGTGGGAGCTAAAGGAATATCTGTCAAAATACTGACTGGAACATTTTATTGAGAGAGATTTGTTTGGTAAATTTATTTCGGCAACCTAAAACACGTACATGTGGCCCTGGAAAAATAGTCGAAAGGGATGAGAATTTGTTCGTGCGGCGGAAAAAAACAGCGCTTTCAGGGTGCTTGCTTCCACAGCAGTGGTTATTCGTCGGGGTATGCAGTGAAAGTGGCGAGTGCTTTCTTATTCAGGTTCCAAAATCGAGAAACAAGCACAGGTATCAAAGATTGTAGACTACATAGTGGAAGGATTGACAATATACAGGGTGGTCCACAATTATTGAGAGCATTTCATGTTTGAAAAAAATAAAGAGAACAAAATGAGGTACGTACATGTTCATTGTTTTCTTGGAAAAACAATTTAAAACAATTTTACGATTTACACATTTTAAATGTTTAACAACTTCCACATGAGTTCCATTTGTGGCATATAGCTCAAACATGAAATGCGCTCAATAATTTCGGACCACCCTGTATTCAGATTGTTGACGAGCGTATAAAAAAGACAAGCTTGAAAAGGCTGGTTTATAGACCATGGAGATAGGAAGTAAGTCTTTACCTTCATGTTATAGACATTTAGCTGTGAATCACACATTTATTTTTGACGAGCTAACAAAAGCGATACATAAAGATAAGCCTTTATGTTAAAGTAAAAAAAAAAGTATTAAAAGTAATCGCGAAGATATGCCAGTAGAGTTTAAATTCGGCTCTAATCCTAGAGCTGTTTTGATCCCGGACGCAGTGAAAATCAAGTAGCATCAAATAAATAAATAAATAATCTGAAAGCTTTTTCATATAAATCATATTACGCTCAAAGGGGCGTTTTTTAACGTTCTTTGCGTGTTATATTTACTTATTAAATACCATGTTCTTCCTACTTAAACCATAAAATTCCATTCAACAGCAATATCGCAAAATAATTTTAAAATGAGCACATTTTTAGAATTTCCGATACACAGTTTCGAGCACTGGAGATAAAGAGCTTTTTATTTCCGTACAGTGTTGCCATTGCTCGCTTTGAAATCGTTTGAGTTTGTTTATCAAAAATCCATTAAAGTTTTACAAAACATGAAATAGGTAATAAAACAAATTCCAAATTTGGGCTTCCAGATGCCCATATTCGAGTGGAGGACTATATTATTCAAAATTCGATGTCTCTAAGTAACATTGTTTTTTACAATGCGAGAAACATATGTACATTTATGCAAATTCTTCATTATTTAATTTATTTAAATATAATGCAGGTCTCTAATATTTGATAGCCCCTCTAGGCAAATTCCCCCTTGGGCTAAAAATAATTCAAAATATTACAACAAACAGAAAAATAAAAATACAATAAATTAATATTAAAATATTTACAAACATTTGCAACATCATACTGGACGCTCTGCTCAATTTGGGAACTGCAAGTATCCAATAAATATAACTATAATAATTCTTCTTTAGGGAAGGATAAATTTTCAACATATCCCTTGCATTACGAGTTTTAATCTGCAAAGCTGTTTTACCCTTCTAACCCATGGATGGTCTTTTCCTATTCCAAATCTCCTTTCATACTCCCCCCCCCCCACATCTCTATTCTCCGAACGTATTGCCTTCTCATTCGTATGTAGTGCACTTATAACAACGAGAGAAGCATATCGTCCTCCCTTCGCTTTCAGATAATAAAGAAAAGCTGCTACGATAATCCCCGTCTAATTGGAGATACCCCGCTAGTAAAGTGCGATTCCTCGCATGGGGGGGGGGATCGTGCAGAGAGAACTCGAAAATACAATTCCATCTGTTTAAAAGGAAAGTGGAAAGAGGGGAATGGAATAAAATTGAAAGGCTCTTCTTTACTCGGCGTTCAATGGAGTCTGTATTTTTATCATTTCACGAAATTTGGTGATATATTTGGCGGTGGCATAGTGTTAGATCTCGTAGCGGTGTTTCCAATATTTTGCAATAGATATTGTTGGAGATACAGATAAGAATAAATGCATAGTAAGAAAGCAGTACAAAACCTAATCCAGTAAGTGGCGGTAACAATGCAAAATAAATTAAAATAAGTAATAGGCAGGCTGTCTGAAAGGTGTTTCTGACCTAACAAAGATAAAGCATATTTTTTCTCCAAAACCTTATTATTAAAAAAGGACCAAAACATTAGTTAACCTTTAAAAATAAATTTTTAAAGGTTAAATAAGGAAATAAATAATAAGTACTAATAAATAGTAATAACAATAATAATAATAATAATAATAATAATAATAACAATAATAAATAATAAATAATAATAATAAACAATTAATAATTAATAATAATAATAATAATAATAATAATAATAATAATAATAATAAATTTTTAAAGGTTAATAACATTTTTTCCAAAACCTTATTTAACCTTTAAAAATATTTACCTTTATTTTTCGATATACGGTATTTACTCGCATATTAGTCGCACTTTTTTTGCCAGTTTTTCATTGTGAAAGTCTGGGTTCGACTTTTATGCGGGGAAATCTACTACACAATATTCTACACTTTGGAAGGATTTTGCCTGTTTCAAAACCGGGGTGCGACTATTACGTGAGGGCGACTATCACGCGAGTAAATATAGTAGTCTCTTTGTAAGTCTGTGCACTACTTCCAACGATGCTCTCATCCTTTTAACCTCCCAAATAGTATTTAACACACAAAACGTTAAATAGCCACTAAAACGTTAAAAAAAAAATAGCCCCACTTTGGGCGTTTTTTAACGTTATGTGTGTTACCTTTATTTATTAAATATCATGTTTTTCGCACTCAAACCTCATAAAATTCAATTCAACAGCAATATCGCAAAATATTTAAAAACTTCAAAACAGCATATCTTTAGATTTTCCGATACACAGTCTCGCGCGCTGGAGATAAAATTCTTTTTTTTTTTTTTTTTTTTTTTTTTCGTACAGTTTTGTTGCTCGCTTTGAAATCATTTAATTTGTTATTCAAAAATTCGTTAAAGTTTTACAAAATATGAAATCGCTAACAAAACAAATTCCGAATTTGGGCTTCCAGATGCCCATATTCGCAGTAGGATTACGTCATTCAAAATTCGTCGGCTCTAGGTACCGTTGTTTTTTTTCACAATGCGAGAAAAATGCATGCATTCATGCAGATTCTTCATTATTTAGTTTCTTTAAATATAATACAGGGCGACAAAATTTGGTGGCAACAGTTTGAAGAGGAAAACAACGCAGAAAGCGAAACGACTCAAAATGCCATTTTGAGATTGCAAGGGCCGTCAAGAAAATAAATTTCAATTTAAAGAAATTAATGTAATTTTCATTTATATTAGTTTCTTTAAATATAACACATGGCGATAATATTTGGTGGCAACAGTTTGAAAAATGAATCACCACAGAAAGCGAAACGACGCAAAATGCCCTTTGGGTCTAAAGCCCCTTTGGGCTAATAAAGTATTTGTAATGTATTAAGTGTGTATTAATTTTTATGATTTTTTTCACTAACTTTTTTTTTTACGAGCACTCGAGCGAGCAAATATCGGGCTCGTTATAAGCGAGTTCGACTGTACTTCGTTTACCTCGTGCAAGGAAGTAAAAAGGAGATTTCAGTGCTTCCTCCAAACGGCGATAAATCGCCAATTCTGGCAGTCCGCTGCAGTGTTTCTCTGCTTGAATATCAAAAAAAGGAATTATAGTTCTTTTCCTCCTGGGATTAAATGTCGGCACGTGGCTCCTGAACATGCGACAAACTCTGGGAGTGTGTCATCCGGGTGTCTGCAGTAGCAAGTTAATGTAAATCACGAATGAGACGAATTTATTGCATTTTCTGGACCATCACCTTTGCTGGACATAATCTGAACATCAAAAGTACTTACTCGGAGATCAAATAACATACTTCCCGTTAGTTATTTAAATACTATGAAACAGTGGCCTCAAACTACCAGACCAAGAAGCAATTTTATACGACCCACGAAGACATTTGAATTAGGTATTTGTTACAAAAATTTGACGATTTTAATTATTCTAAATCCGAGTTTATATTATTTATATTTCTATTACAAAAGAACATGAAACTAGAAAACCCATAAAAGCAGATAATTAATTTCCAATGTGATGTAAATCTTATTCAAAGCGTGAAGATAAAGATTTTGTTAATTTTTATTCGAATTTGTTAAAAAAATTTGGTAAAATTTGGTTTTTGTTAAATTTTTTTTGTTAAAAAAATTTAACAAAAATATATGAAAGCTTTTCTGATTTTATATCCGAAGGGTGTTTTTTTTTTTTTTCATCCATACACGTTCGGAAAGCATTTGAGTTAACACCTCTTTGAGCTAAAATACTTAAAAACAGCATATCTTTAGAATTTTTGATAGATTGTCTCGCGTGCTGCAGATAAAAATGTTTTATTCTCTACAATGTTGCCACTGCTCCTTTTGAAACTGTTGAGTTTTTATAATCAAAAATTCGTTAAAGGTTTACAGAATATCAAATAGACAATAAAACATATCCCAGATTCCAAATTCGGACTTCCAGGTACCCATGTTTGGATGGAGGACTGTGTTATTCAGAATTTGATAACTCTAGGTACCGTTGTCTTTTCACAATGCAAGAAACATACATACATTCATGTAGATTGTTGATTATTTAGTTCCATTAAATAAATATAATACAGGGCGATGATATTTGGTGGCAACAATTTGAAAAGTTATTCGGACATGATTATACGCAAAATGCCGTTTCGTCACTAATAGTCCTACTCGGGTAATGACCATTTGGCCTAAAAGAAAATCTGAAAGTTTTCAGATTTTATATAACGTCCAACTGGGAATTTTTCAGATTTTATATAACGTCCAATTAGGAGTTTTTGGGAGTTTTTCAGTTTTTATATAACGTCCAATTGGGAGTTTTTTTAAGGTTTCGTGTGTTATCTTTATTTATCAAATATCATGTTCTTCCCACTTAAATCATAAAATTCAATTCAGTGCGAAAATTACAAAATATTTAAAAATAGCATATCTTCAGAATTTCAGGTACACAGGCTCGTGCACTGGAAGTATTTTTTTTTTTTTTTTTTCTTTTCCCCGGACAGTGTTGCCATTGCTCGCTTTGAAATCCTTGAGTTCGTTAATCAAAAATTCGCTAAAGTTTTACAAATTATGAAATAAATAATAAAACTAATTCCAAATCTGAGGCTTCCAGATGCTCATATTTGAGTGGAAGACTGCGATATTCAGAATTAGATGTCCCTAAGTACCGCTGTTTTTTCATAGTGCGAGAAACATACATACAGTCGTGCAGACTCATCATTATTCAATTTTTTTAAATATAACGCAGGGCTCTAATATTTGGTGGCAACGTTTTAAAAAATGATTCCGCTTATAGTGAATCAATGCAAAATACCAAAACGAAATTAAAAGCCCTTCTGGGCAAATTGTCTCTTTGGGATAATAAGTAAGTTCAGCTGCTACTTTTGCACTGAAAATAGTCAGTTTGTTTGGGAATACATTTATATTTGAGCAGCTTTTTTTTTCGTGCTTGAAAGTTATTAAAAGGAAAAGCCAGAATCGAAATTTCATCAACTGTCAAGGTTGCAGGCGAAAACATCACGAAAGAAATCGTCGCTGAGAAAACAAAGCAAGGCGATTATATCGCGGAAGAAATCGTCGCTGAGAAAACAACGCAAGGCGAAAACATCGCGGAAGAAATCGTCGCTGAGAAAACAATGCAAGGCGAAAATGTCGGACAAAACACCGTGGGAGAAAAGAAAGCAAAGGGAAAACATCGCTGTCCGAAAACATCTTGGTACAAATTTGGATTTGGATTTGATTTATTTGATTACGGCAAAGCACGCGAGGACTATCAGCCTTTGAGGAGGGATGCCTTCGTGAAGGACTTTCTAAGGGAAACTGGCTCGTAAACACGCTACACATGGGAAAACCACCAAAATGCCCATGCAGCCAGCTGCCTGACAGGATTCAAACCTTTGACAAAACTACCAGTGTTCAGTTGACTTCACCACTTGGCCGCTCGGGGCCATCTTGGTACGAAGCATCGTTGTTGCAAATAAAGCGCTTCAAAAACTTCGCCATTTAAAAATATTGTTACCGAAAATACCCTGGTAAAAAATTAAACACCTACACCGCATCACGATAACATTGCAGACATGCCTTTTTCAGGATTTAAAAAGTTGAAAACGCATATTCGCATAATGATTAGTAAGCGCAAAAAGAAATGAGAACTATTTTTACTTTTGTATTTCTTATTATCGAATTAACAACCACATTTTTGCTGAAAATGTAAGAAGGAAACTTAGGCATCCAAAAACTGAAAGTGAGTAAAATATTAAAAATAAAATATTAAACCTGATTATAACAATTACTAGAATTTTAAGTTTACGTAGTTAACTAATAAAGATTATAATTATTTAACTCTTTTATAAATTTTTTAACCCGAAAGAGACGTTAGTAATCAATGAGACTTTCGAAACGGCATTTTGCGAGTCGATACACTTAAATATTATCGGCCTGTATTACATTTAAAGAAATTAAATAATAAAGAATCTGCATGAATGTATGTATGTGTTCGCATTGTGAAAAAGCGACAGCACCTAAATCCAATTCAGTAGCGGACGGAACATTAACGGAAATATCCATTTTGACACGTCTCGAATCCGTTTAAAAGATGTTTTTTGCGTGATATCTGTACGTATAAACAGAAAAACAGAATAAAGGACTTTTTTTTTTTTTTCCAAAACTGATTGTAGAATGGATTCAGAAGAGATTTTTCCGCAAGTACCTACGAATTATGTAGCTGGTATGTCTCAAAAACAAGTAGCCTCAGAACTGAAATTTTCTATGTGGAACTGCTATAACATGTTGTAAGGTATATTTAGTCCAAACGGGTTTTGTCCGTGAGGGATTATTGCTTTCATTTTGCGTTGAAACACTCTGAATGTCTGTTTCACTTTTCAAACTGTTGCTACCGAATATTATAGCCTTGCATTATATATGAAGAAATTAAATAATAAAGAATCTGCATTAATGTATGTTTCTCGCTTGTGATAAAACAACGGTACCTAGAGCCATCAAAATTTGAATAATGTAATCCTCCATCGAATATGGGCATGTGGAAGTCCTAATTTGAATTTGAAATTTGCTTTATTATGGATTTCAAATTTTGTAAGACCTTCAACGAATTATTGATTAACAAAGTCAAGGATTTCAAAGCGAGCAATGGCAACGCTGTACAGAAAAAACATTTTTATCTCCAGCGCGAGACTCTGTATCGGAAATTCTAAAGATATGCTCAATTTAAAACTATTTTGCGATATTCCTCTTGAACTGAATTTTATGGTTTAAGTGCGAAGAACGTGATATTTAATAAATAAAGGTATCACACAAAATGTTAAAAAAAGTCCCTTTGGACGTAATTTAAAATCTGAAAAATTTCAGATTTTTTTTAATTGTTATTATTTTGGTGATAATTTGTTTTTTATTTTCCCACGGAAAAACTCAAAACAACTTCATTAAAAACTGTAAAATACAAGCAAACCTCAAACACCAGATACAGCTAAAGACAATTAGAAAAACAATTTTTACTATTAAAATTGGAGTTTTCTATTCAAAAACGAGTAATTCGGCCAACTGACAAGAAGACAAAATTTTCGGTGCACGAAATTACAAGTTTGCTTCGGCCCCACTGGGAAAAAAGACACTTAAGTTGGTGCAACAACTGATTTAGTACCCATCAGAGACCGAGTGGTAAAGTCGCTGAGCACTGGTAGTTCGATCCGAGATTCGAGTCACGAGAACGAGCTGGCTGCGTGGGCTTTTTTGTTGTTTTCCCAATGTGTAAGTGTATGCAAGCTAATTTCCCTGAGAAAGTCGTCCACGAATGCATTTCCATCCTTAGACAAACAGCCCTCGAGGCTTTGCCGTAATCACAAAAACCAAACCAACTGACTTAATGCACTATTCTATTAAGAATTTAAAATGTAAACAAATGGCAAACTCATTAGTAATAGCGTAACTTTTAAATTGTCGACGATTCTACAACTATTGCATGCTGATTAACTAAAGGCATAAAATCCTTAACCGGGGCATAAGAACAACTTAATTCACTCACTTTTAAAGCGAAAAAATGCACAATTTTCCACAATATAAGAAAAAAAAAAAAAAAAACACTGAGCTCACCGTGCCAGATGTTTGGTGCATCCGATGCAATCAAAAAGGGAGATGCACAACTACATATTATAGCTGTCCCATATGCGAAATTTCAACGTTCCGTGGGTAATATTTTTTGAGTTATGGGAGATACATATATGTACGAGCTGACAAAGAATTAAATAATTGGCTTAGCATATAAATCAGAGTACTATATAACTTGATGATATTAAAGTTATTAGGAATGCTTTCCGAGAGTTGGCAACAAGAATTAAAATTAAAAAACTATACATTTAAGACGTCAGCAGTTTTCTATGAGTATTTTGCATTTGTATTTTGTGTGTCGTATGTGTATTTGCTGTGTGTTCAGTTCCATTAAAATGTATTTGTAATCAAAAAGCCTCATACATTTAACTTATGCCGCCCTCATAGACTCTACAAATTATCAGAATTGGGATGTACAAGTCCACATATACATACATTCGTAAAGCTGGCACGAAAAATTCCTTTTTGAATCCCTTTTAAATCCATTTTGCAGTCTGAAATATGATACCCAAAATTTTTCGGAATTACAATACCTCCTTCCCTTTGTACAAGGGAGTGAAAAATCTGATGGGGACACCACATGGTCTTTAAACGAAGATATGTGCGAAAAATTGTTAGCAGTAAATAAAAAAAAAAAAAAAAAAAAAAAAAAAAAAAAAAAAAAAAAAATCGAAATCTAAATTTGAAAAAATTGTGAAAAAAGTGTGTGTAGAAAATTTGAACTCGGTAGCTTATCAGGAAGCAGGTTAAAAATCGATGAGAAAATTTCGCCCACAGTCGAACCCCGGGAGTGAACTAAATGAAGGCTAATGAAAACGGATTGAATTCTGGGGAGCAAAGAATTTTCAATCAACTGCAGGAAATAAATTTCTAATTGCGGTTGAATACTCAATGATTCACGAGCAAATAGAAAGGGATTCGTGATTGGTGGGGAATGGGAGGTTAAAGAGGCGATAATGGATTTCATTATCAAAACAATGTGATTTTCGTTTTCATTTTTGTCATTCATAAATTATTCGAATTATTAAGAAATGGTTTTATTACTTTCGAAATGCTCAGTTTGTAAACAAACTGCAGACCGATTAAATTCGGAAATCATGTTCTAAATCTTCTGCTTTGAAAATTGAGCACTGACTGCATGAGTACTGTCTGAAAGTACTACTGAGTACTGCGTGAAAGATAGAAAAGCTTAATTTGTAAACAAACTGCAGACCGATTAAATTCGGAAATCATATTCTAAATCTTCTGCTTTGAAAATTGAGCACTGACTACTTGAGTACTGTCTGAAAGTACTACTGACTACTACGTGAAAGATAGAAACGCTTAGTTTGTAAACAAACTGCTGACCGATTAAATTCGGAAATCATGTTCTAAATCTTCTGCTTTGAAAATTGAGCACTGACTGCATGAGTACTGTCTGAAAGTACTACTGAGTACTGCGTGAAAGATAGAAAAGCTTAATTTGTAAACAAACTGCAGACCGATTAAATTCGGAAATCATATTCTAAATCTTCTGCTTTGAAAATTGAGCACTGACTACTTGAGTACTGTCTGAAAGTACTACTGACTACTACGTGAAAGATAGAAACGCTTAGTTTGTAAACAAACTGCTGACCGATTAAATTCGGAAATCATGTTCTAAATCTTCTGCTTTGAAAATTGAGCACTGACTACTTGAGTGCTGTTTGAAAGTACTACTGAGTACTGCGTGAAAGATAAATTAAAAGCCATATTCAAGGCGCGGCCGTAAAATTTCTGATAATTTTATTGACAAAACAATTTCTAATAATTTCATTGACAAAACAGTTTCTGATAATTTCATTGACAAAACAATTTTTGATAATTTCATTGACAAAGAAAAAAAATTAGTAAACTTCAAATAAATTTATGTTCTTCAAAATAGTCTTCAAAGAAGTCGAAATAATTTTTCTAACGTTTCTTCTGGTTATCGGCACACTGTTTTTTGGCGTTGGGAATAACCGCTTGTAAAATAAGTGTAACATTTCATTTAATATCTGAGAAGTTTTCAAATGTCTTCTTTCGTGAAGCACCTTTCACAGCGAAGTCGTCCGAAACGCCCGTGCATTCCGACATCGGCAGGTCGCCCGAACACCTGCGTCCCTTTCTCCCTGGTACTTTCCCCATCGCGTTAGTACATGACCCATTGGTTTCGGGAGATGTTAAATGACATACCAATCATTCTTTTGAAGCGACTAAAAGTAGCTCTGTTATTTAAATGCACCATCTCTTTCTTCTGTTTTGCGTGTGGCAATTGCAATCCTGACCTAAGTGAAAACTGCACACAGTGGGTGAAACAGCACAAAGGTCTCTAAAGGAGAAATAATCGCTTCTCTTAAGTAATTCGGACTTTAATCCCTTCTCAGAATATTGCCATTCGGTGAAGCATAAGAGGCTTAATTTACCTTGCAAAATAAATCCCGATTCATTCTGCTTAACTTACTAGGCAAATTAAAAATAATATAACGAATTCTTTAAGAATACGCACATTTGTTTATTTTTTTTAAATTTTATTTTTCTTTGTATTTTTAGAACTATACCAGTTAAAATGCACGCAGTATTACTGTAATTAATAAATAATGTTGCTAAGACGATATATTAAGTACACCATACAGAATATTTTTCAATTTATTTAAATAATTTGTTAGCACTAGAAGTGCTATGAGTCTCAAAACCCATATTTTTGACGTAAAAGTGATAAAGACATATATGTCTTTATCACTTTTACGTCTGGATCACTTTTCAAATGGTAGCCATCCAGTGTTATCATCATATATTACTTTTTTGGAAAATGAAATGGTGAAAAAATATCTATCTATGCATGCATATAATTTGAATTTAACAAATATTCTCTATTCGTAAAAAGCAAATTTAAAGTTAAATAAATTTTAAATAAGGAAATTTAATGCAAACAAATAAATGATTAGTTATTGCTGCGAACTAATCTACAATATCATTTAAATTCTGAGAGTATATGTAAATCAAGTGAAAGTATCAAAATCCATGAATGAATATATAATTCCAAAAATTTTTTAATCCTAAAAATTTATAAAAAATGCATAAGTGAATAATTGTTGAGCAGGCAGGAGACAGACTTATCAAGGGAAAGTTGCCTCCAAACCTAACTATGTATATATGTATGTTCGTCGCATTTAGAATACGGTCGACACCTAGAGCATTCGAATTTCGAATATTCATAATCCTCCCGGATTTTGAATTTCGTATTTGTTTTTGATTTATCTCATACTTGGTACAAATTTAATGAATTTTTGGTTTGCAAACTCTGCGGTTTGGAAACGAGCAATGGCAACACTATTCGAAATAAATAATTTTATCTCCAGCAGAGACTGCTGCCATTCGGAAAAATATAAGGTATTCAATTTTAATTAACAAACACGGCTATTCAAAAGTAATGTGTTATTACTGCGAGAAATAAAATTTTTATCTTTCCTCGTCAGCGTGTTGCCATTCAGTAAAGCCTAAACTATTTAACTTTAAAATTTAATCTGAAAGGTTACTGAGTAACAAACTAAGGAATTGAAAAGCAATAGATGCAAGTTCGCATAAATATTTTTTCTACATTTTCGTTACTATTACTATTATAACCTGCATTAAAATCCTGAAATGCCTCATTAGAAATATTAAATATTTTTATGAAAGGACACTAGCTCGGCTCAATAAACTTATTACATATTATTTTCTTTTTTATCATAACCATTTTAGACGGCTGGCCGAGGAATCGGCTAGTTTTTGAAGAAAGAATGCAACTATGTTAAAAAAAATAAACAGTAACATTTAAAATTCTATCGGGGATTCTAAAAATAAGCTGTTTCTAAATATTTTGTGATTTTACTATTGAATTTTTTTGTGACGTGGCAATGGCAACACTGTAGGGAAAAAAGAAAAAAAAAATGATCTAATGCACGCGAGACTGTGTATCAAAAATTTTTTTAAGATACGCTTTTAAATAATTTTTGGCATTGCTGTTGAATTGAATTTTATGGTTTAAGTGCGAAGAACATGATATTTGATAAATAAAGTTAAGACACACCCAAAAAAACAAAGAAAGAAGAAGGTCCCTTTAGGCGTAATATAAAACCTGAAAAATTTCAGATTTTTTAAAATTTATTAGAATTATAAATGTTTATTATTGTAAAATAGTATTAAATTTAGTTTTGATTTTTAGTCCAAAAGGGCTTTGTCCCTGAAAGACTACTGTTTTCGTTTTACGATGGTTCACTATAAATGTCCATTTCACTTTTCCAACTGTTGCCACCAAATGTTAGAGTCCTGCATTATATTTGAAGAAATAAAATAATGAAAACTCTGCATAAATGTATGTATATTTCTCGCATTGTGATAAAACAGCGGTACTTAGAGCCATCGAATTTTGAATGACGTAATCCTCCTGCGAATGTGGCCATGGGGAAGACCAAATTTGAAATTTCGAATTTGTTTTAGTATCGATTTCCTATTTTGTAAATTCGAATTTTTGATTAACAAACTCAAGGATTTCAAAGCGAGCAATGGCAACGTTGTACAGAAAAAACATTTTTATTTCCAGCGCGAGGCTCTGTATCGGAAATTCTAAAGGATATGCTCAATTTATAACTATTTTGCGATATTGCTCTTGAACTGAATTTTATGGTTCAAGTGCGAAGAATGTGATATTTAATAAATAAAGGTAGCAGGCAAAATGTTTAAAAAACGCTCATTGGGACGTTATTTAAAATCTAAAACCTGTCAGAATTTTTTTTTTTTTTTTCCCAAAATACTTTTATTTGAATTTGCTGCTTTGCTTGAATAACAAAAACTAAACTTTTCCCAGAGGAAAATAAATGATTATACGTAAATTATATGTAAATATTTCGTCACTTCTTGACCCTAAGATTACAGCAAACGTCTATTCGCGGAGGAAGGTTCCCGAACAAATGAAAACAGAACAGCTGAAAGCTTTCCCGAACAAATTCTTCCTCCCACTATGAACGCCCTGTGATGAAAGCTCCATTGAAATATTGCGTCGGGTCGATTTTCAAGTGTGTGTGTCCTTGTTAAGAGATTCATATTGCCTGCAGTGCAGGTGGAAAGCAATGCTGTGTTGGAGAGGGCACTTCATGTATCGGGTCCAGGATTGACAGTTTAGGGACAACTGTGACATTCCCTGCCATCACGAGTACCCTCTTCATGATTTTTTTGCCCTTTTTCCCCAGTGGGTTATGCGCTAACCCGCGCATTTGACAGAAATTCTCGCCAAATCGCTATCCCTCTATTTCTCACTCAGAATTTCTCTCAAATCTGGCTTTATCTCTATGATACAACACCTGCACCCCGCCAGAAACCACGAAACTACATACACAATGCCAAAACCACGAAACTACATACACCATTTTGTATTATTTACAATTACATTATTTTCTAAGCAGTCGTTCCATGTTTTACAAGTATCTTTTGCAAAACATGTATTAAACCAATGGTCTCAAATTGGCGACTGTCGAAACAGTTTTATCCGAGCCGCAAATGCATTTCAGTTATGAATTTGTTGCAAATATGGTGCAGTTTCAGAGCTTAAATTGCGTCGGTAGTTCTCAGTTTTGGGGATAAATCTAACTTTAGCCGGAGCACACCGGAGCCCTAAGTCAGAAGTCTCTGGCGCTTCTTTTATATAACTGAACAACAACTATAGTAGAAATTTGATCTCGAAAATTTTATTTTGTGCTATAAAATTATATTACAGATCATTTATTAAATTTTAATTATTTAATTACTTTAATTATTTTAATAATTAATTAATTTTATTTAATTAAATAATAATGGACAAATATTAATTAAATAATAATTAGTTAATTTGGTAATAATTAACTATTTATTTTTAAAATTATTAATGATTTTAATAGTCATTTTATTTATTTATTTACTCTTTGCTGACGGTCTTCCATAGGGCTCCGGCACTTCTAATTTTAGAAATTAGGTCCTGTGTAGTTTGCCATGAAGATTTTAGTTATTTGAAATTCCAGTTGATATTATTTTCAGTTCAGTTAAAAAGAAACGTGAGCAAAGCACCAAAAAACCTATAGATGTAGTTAATTAATTTAGAATGGTATATAAATCTTATTCAAAGATTTCAAGCTGCAGACTTCATTACACTTGCCAAACAATATAATCAGCTCAGTTAAATTCTTTTCTAGTCAGAATACAGAATCTGTTTACATATTTCTTAGACAATTTTCATGGGCGCGTATTGCAGAGGTCCGTGGTTCGATCATGGAGGTAGGAAGTAAGATGGAGTCGCCCTAAACAAGTTTCTCCGTACCCTGCTCTGAAGCACCGGCGATCCCTACGTGGTGACCAAAACATTGGGTCATTTACCATTGAGTTCTATGGGATTTGACGCGTTCGGGTGTAAATATTTTGTAATTACGACGCAAATATACATATAAATGTATATATTTTCTTTTTCTACAACACTTCAGAGTCCTAAGTATGTGAAAACAACATATTTTTAAACAACATTTCATTCTGAACGGAATTGAATGCTATACTTTTCACAGGACAGTTTTCTCAGAATGGTTTAATTTGAATGAAATATTTTCACAAGTTTTCGTTAATTACATTAGAAAAAAAAATTAAGGTAATTCCATTTTATTCGGTTAAGGTACAAAAATTAAGATCAAAGTTTATTGTATTATTAATATTAAAATTATGCATTATTTCTTTTCTATTTATAGAGCTTCTTCCTAAAATACTTTCTTAAATATGACATGATTTTTTGGCTTCTTTTAAATCGAAAAATGTAAGTCAATTTATAATTAATGCTCCATTCGGTTCATTTTAAATTAGAGAATTATTAGGAATTAGCGAAATACTTTAAATAAGTATTTCGCTAATTCCTAATAATTAAATAGGTATTAAATAGTATTTGACTTTCTCTGAACATTTCTGAAAGGGAATAAAATAAGTTTTTTTTTTTTAAAGTATTATTTAAAACTTGTAACTGAGTTATTATAAAATGTAAAGGGAATAATTCTTTTAATTATACTTATCAGATTTTTTTTTACCCTTCATTTCAACAATACATATTCCAAAACTCTTTATTACGTTCTTAAGTGCGCATCTCATAGCATTTGCTTTACAATCCCTTTTGACAGCTTGCTTTCCAATACGAACAATTCTTGCTTAAATAGTTTTATAACGTATTTGTCAACAGGATTTCAATTTATGTTTACAATTCAATATTAAGGTTATTATATATTTAGATAACATTTATAATCATTATAAATTAGATACATTTAATCATTAGATTTCTTCACAGTACTTTCACAGTTGTTTATAAGTGAATAAATTCTTCATTTCAAATACATTTATAAATAATTTAATGAATATTTAAGTATTTTGTCAAAGGCAGATACATGCTTTTTGCATGTATCTGCCTTTAACAAAGGCCTTTGACAAAAGCACATTTTTCTTAAAATCTATATTTTTGTAGTGCAACAGCTTAGAATTTTATAAAACAAATTCATAATCAAAATCGCTGTTGTTAGTTATCGAAAAATAACCAAGATGTGATTTTTGCGTAAATGTCACTAAACTATACAAAATACTATGGTCCATCACACTATGAATGTTTCTTTCATGCGAGAGTGTCCCTTATTCGATTTCTATGGAACTGTCGTGTGTCGAAATACTATCAGAATCTTGTCAAGCGAGCTTCTGAATGTAAACAAAGAACACCCCGTCTGGTGACCCAAGCTTCAAAGCAGTGCTTCACTTTTAGCGCGGGTTGGCCCTTCCTCCCTTTCCTACCTTCATGGGTTCGTTTACCAGGGAAGGCGTTGCTCATTTTTCATCTCCCCGGCTTCGAAATAACCTAATGACAGTGGCGCCCGAACTAAAAGGGTGGTTGATGAAGATTGTCCACACCCAGGATTTGGCGATTGGGTCCAGTAAAAAAAACCCAGTCGCCCATTAAAGGAAGGAGTATATAAGACATTTCTCCCGCCTTCTTAGCGTGCTTTCCTAGTGCAGTGGTCTGAATTCCGTGGTTCGATTCTCGGCGAAGGCGTTGTTTATTTTTCATTTCTCCGGCTTCGATATAATCTAATATCTCTACATCAGAATCATCAGGTACGATCAGAATTAAACGCATCATTTGGCCTTGCAATTGGTTGTGGCTTAGTAGTTGGAGCACCTTCAGAATTACGGCGAGTATATCCAAACGTATTCCGAACACCAAGTTGGATGGCCTGGTAATTGGACAGGAACTCAAGATCTATGGACTCCATATTCACTTCAGGATTATAAGAAATAGTGCTCTGTAATTTACAGTCAAAAAGCTGTTTATACGTTAAAATTTCTGAATTGAAGAATTTATTAATGCGAGCAACAAACAGAGACATTTGTTGAGCCCTTTCTATCATTTCTTGGACTTTACTGCCCATTAAAGAAACCATCTTAGTATTATACAGATCTTCAAGCTCTTTCATCAGTTCTTTACGTTCCCCCAATACATAAGAATAAAAATTAAATGTGTCATCGATATCTGTTTGTGATTTATGATACTGCATTTGTAGACGTGATGAAATATTTTCTACAGCTTTAGCAGCATTTTTTTAAGTCATTCGTTTGGGTTTTGCTCCGTTCAAGAATCTCCTTAGGTGTTTCAACTTGCCTTGGACCAACTTCCAATATGTAGTCGTAATCATGGACACCTTTTGGATGATCACTCTTCATGCATTCTTTGCAAATTGTTGTATTACATGCCCTAGAAAAGAATCTCAGCGTTTCTGTCTTGTGTCGAGGGCAACATAGTAACTGTTTTAAAGTCATCTTTGTTGGACTGCTCATTACGATCAATAATATGATGCCCTTCAAAACAATGCATATACTGATCAGCCATCACACAATTTCCGCACAAATAATTGACACAATCAAAGCAACAAGCAACAGCGTGAGTATCTTTTGTCTTGCACCCAGTACAAGGGGGAGAAACTTCTAAGACAGAGGTTTCAAGCACGTTGCTGATGGTGTTATCAGATATACCTTGAGATGAAACAGCATAGATATACCTTGAGATGAAACAGCAGAGATATATCTTGGGATGAAACAGCAGAGATATACCTTGGGATGAAACAGCAGAGATATATCTTGAGATGAAACAGCAGAGATATACCTTGAGATGAAACAGCAGAGATATATCTTGGGATGAAACAGCAGAGATATACCTTGAGATGAAACAGCAGAGATATACCTTGGGATGAAACAGCAGAGATATACCTTGAGATGAAACAGCAGAGATATACCTTGGGATGAAACAGCAGAGATATACCTTGGGATGAAACAGCAGAGATATACCTTGAGATGAAACAGCAGAGATATACCTTGAGATGAAACAGCACGGTCCTGTTCACACTTGGGACAAGGACAATGTGCTCGGTCCCCAAGTAACTATAACTGAGGAGATCCAAATAGTGAGGAATCTGGGAGGGAAGGAGTAGGTGATGCCATTATGAGAGATACCTCAAATTATGGAATAACCAACCTGGAAAACAAATGGAGAAAGTAAATATTGGAAAATGTACAATATAGCAATTATATTTCACATAAAAATTTTAACTTTTAATTAATCAACTTGGTTTAAGGCTTCAAAACACTTTTCACTTGACAAGTTCTGTTTGAAATATTAAACAAAGGAGATTAAATTTTTTTTTTATTTTATTTATTTTTTTTTTTTTTTTGTTTTATTATGTACAAATTTCCCGTTTTTTATATTCTCTTTGGAGTGAACATTTTTTTATTACAATTTTTTAAATTTTCTTTAATTTGCGATTTACCAATTTATATTGCAACACGGAGATTTATATTGCAACACAGGATGAACCTTCAAATATTTAATATAAAATTTTATTCATTTTCGTTATGATTTTTGAGAATTTGATATATATACATATACGTAAGAAAAAGTAAAAGATTAAATTAACAGCGTAAATTAATTTCCTCTCTCTATTCTAAAAATAGTAACCCCTCTTTGCGTCATTTCGAGAAATATCTATGTCATATGACTCTTACGTAATTATGATGATGTAAGCGGAACTAAAACTCTTAACCTACGCTGCTGTCTGTCTTCTCTGCTTTCTTGCTACAAAATTATCAAAAATGTAAGCCTTTTGGAACAGGCACATTTAATGTGCCGACTTGTGTGTAGTTGAAAATAAAACTGAGGATTTAATCTGCATTCGCCTCCAAATTTCTTATTCATTGTGGATCGTCGTTTCTGCATTCTAAGACATCAAAATTCCTGCTCCTGAATTTGTTATAACTGAGAATAGAGAGCTTCTGAGTTTGAATCTATTACATATATATGCATGTGTGTGTATAATTAAAAAACTAATATAATCATGCCTAGTATTTTCATACATGAAGCTGTTGAAAAGAGAGATTTCAATTGATTTCAATGTTCCTCCCCCTGACAAAGTGGCATTGAGGCTGACTGAAGCTATTATGTTCTTTTTTCTTTAAATTTAATTGATTTTTTTGAATTGAGTATTGCTTGTTTGAAGTATTTTGGTTTTCATTTGTTAAATTCTTTTTTGCATTTATAGGATTATTTAAAATTTATAACTTATGAATGTCAATTCTTGGTTTTTGTGAAAAATTGGTTTTGAATTTCTCAGTCTTGCATATTTAATATTCAATACATATATAAACTTAAAGTTTCTGAAGTTAAAAGTAAATTGGAGTCAAAGCAAAATAATTCCTCAACAATATAAATAATTGCCACCGTGTATAAGACGTTTAACACAATATCTAAACTAATCAAAATTAAAATAAGAATTCATAGTAGTACAAACTCGAAAAATAAAAAAGCAAAAGTGAAAAAACATACAAGATAAGAGTATAAAAATTAATCTCATTTTACTGAAACTCCAGTTCAGAACTCATCACGGGAAAATGAATTAAAGCTTCATAAAAGTCGATTAATATGTTTATTTATGTTCATTTTCCCTTGATGAGTTCTGAATTGGAATTTCAGTACAAGGAGATTAACTTTTATATTTTTATCGTGTATTCCTGTTAAAAATGCCCCGTAGAAACCCATAAAATTTTTACGGGGAATTGGACTACGAGTACCCGTACAGCTTTGAGGGTACCCGTAGGCCAAATCCCCGTAAAAACCTACACACAGAAACCCGTACATTAGACACAATTACACGTACATGGCTTTAGTGGCATTTGCTTTCATATACACAGTCAGTGCCGGTATTTTATTATTTACTATTAATATCTAAATAGTAAAACATAGTAAAATTTGTAATATAGTAAATTATTTATTACATTACTACAGCCTACACCCCGATAATAACACAAACATCGCATAACAATGTTAAAAGAACGGCGCCATATTGCTTGTTTGGGAAATTTCTTCTCATGGAGGTAGCGGGGAAGGGGGGAATTTTTTCCCAGTTCGTTGTTGACGCAGAGAAAAATAGTTTTGCGATTGTGAATGAACGTGGTGGCACTAAAGAGATGATGGTTGATACCGGTGTTTATTTCTAATTTCAGAAATGTAAGTGCGTATGTGTATGTAATCAATGAACCAACTCGTGGCAAAAACCACCTCCCTAAGATGACCGCCTCTGAAAGAGACCAGTATTTCTGAAACCATAAGTAAATTTTGGTATTGAACATCCCGTCTTAAGACGACCATTGACCAAAGAAAATTCTGCAAGTGTGTTTGGTCGCCTTATAGAGATTCATTTCGTAGAGACAACCTCCCTAAGAAGACCACTTCTAAAAGATAAACGTATTTCTGAGAACATGAGTATATATTGATATTGAGCAACACCTCTCTAAGGCACCACTTGCAAAGATGCATTTTTATTTGGGCCTGGTCGCCTTAGACCTCGTTGTGTAAGGTGTATATGATTACTGTTTCTATTTCCGACAAAAGTTTTTTTAAAAATCAAATAAATAAGCATATTTAGTAAAACCCTCTCTGAAAGGACCACCTGCATTTCCAGATTACCCTGATGGTCTTAAAGAGATTATAGTTTCATTCTATTAGTTTTATTCTTTACAAGAAATCTATTAATGTCACACAGAAAATTAGCATAAACCCATATAAACCAACAGAAGATTTATTATTATATTGATACCAGTAAGAAAACCAATAAAAGTCAATATAAACCAGTAGAAAGTTCTGACATTGATGTTGGTTGTATGGGCGTCAATTGATACTAATAAGAAAAACACACAGAGATCAACAGAGTCAGTAGAGACCAACAAAAATTCTATAGGTATCAGTAGAAAGTTTTACTGGTTTTTATGGGGCATTTTGAAACCAGTAAGAAAAACCCACAGAAACCAGTACAAGTCAACAGAAATACGTAAAATTTTATGGGTACCCATAAAAAGGTTTACTGGTTTCTATAGGACAGTTTTAGCAAGGATATTTTTTCCATTTTGCATTTTTATTTTTCGACTTTGTTCTGCTATGAATTCTTATCTTAATTTTGATTGGTTTAGATATTATGTTAAACCTTTTATACACGGTTGCAATTATTAATAACGTTGAGGAATTGCCTTCCTTTGACTCTAGTTTACTTTTAACTGTAGATGCTTTAAGTTTATTTTACTTCAATACTGCAGTTATAGCGCAGGAAGGGTATAAAAATTTTGTTTTTAATTTTTAGCGTCTTATTATTCTTATTATGTTTTCTTTATGTATATATGTGTATGTTTGTGTGTGTATGTAATAAAAACAAACTGAGAAGTAAAAGACCATCAGACATTTTGGTGACGTAGAAGTGTTGATCCATAATGAATAGGAAATTGGAGGCGAAGGCAGATTAAATCTTCATTTTTACTTCCTTGTACGAAGTAAAAAGGAAGTATTGTAATCGTGAAAAGTTTCAGGCAGCATATTTCAACTATCTCACATAACTCAAAAAATACCACTCTGTTACCCGGCTCAGTGATCTCAGTTTCTTTACTCTTATATGTTTGCAAATTGTTCATTTTTGCTTTAAAAATGATTGAATTATGTTGTTTTTATCTTCCGGTTAAGGTTTTTATGCTTTTAGTAAATCTGATCTGTATGCAATATTTTTAGAATTATCAACAATTTTAAAATTGTTTAAGTACCGCTAAGCCTAATAATTTTCTTGATGGCAGCCACTGCTTGGTTACATTTGAAACAGCAGGATAGTGGATTTGTTGCCAATCTAGAGAAACTTAGCTTCGCAACAACAAAGATAACGCCTTCATTTATTATTGCGAGTTAAATCATGCTTAATCCTTTCTGGAATTTTTTCGAGGAAATAAGTGTTTAAGATTTACTTCGTAATTTTTAATATAGATATTTTGAGTTTTTATGTATTTTTGCCTTCTCGCGAAGTGAGAACTGAATTAATTGAATGAGAAATACTCAATCTTCTGTGAAAAACTGTTTCTTTTTTGTTTGGTTTGCTTAATTTCTTTTATACATCATTCTAGCTTTATTATAGTATTTAAATAGAACATGTGGCAACGATTAGTTAATTCTATTCTCTAAATGATATAAATTTTGTGCATTATGAGTTATCATATGAACGAAATATAATACTGTTAAGTGAAGCTAGCTCCAGAGTGTCGCTATGGTAAACAAATACTAGAGTGAATTTTAAAGAATGCTTTTATTCTATTGTGGTTTATGCTCTGTCGGCGAAGTAGATTTAATTCAATCTGATAAGTTTAAACGAAATGCAAGAAAAATGCGTGTAATTTAATATTCCGTACAAGGAAGTCATGTGGTGTACCCATCAGATTTTTTATTTCAGCAAACATGTTGCGGTCACAATCAAGTTGGCACATTAATTGTGCCTATTTCCATAAACTTTACATTTTAGATAATTTTACAGTAAGAAAGGGGAAATAGACAGGACGCAGCTCAGCTAGGCCAAAGCGTAGAAAGCAACTGCGTTAGGTTTAGTGTGAAATCTTAATTCCGACTGAGTAAGTTTTGGTTCTCTATGCATTTTGATTGGATACTTAATATTGCTATAAAATTACTATTGGCTACTTTAGTTTCATTTCCATCACCAGAATTGTGTAAGAGTCATATGACATGGATTAATCTCGAAATGATGCAGTGCAGAAAGAGGTTACTATTTTTACAATTGAGAAATGAAAATTTACGTTGCTAATTTAATCTTTTACATATTCTTTAATTTTCTTACATATTTATATACATATGTATATATGCTCTCTATCTTACATATGTTGGAAATGTTTTGGTTTTAATATTTTAAAAATTTTTATCGCATTTATATGATGATTATTTGAAATTTATTAATTAGGAATTTCAATTTCTGGTCTTCGTGAAATATTAGTTCTACTTACTTTATGTCTTTAATAATAATTTTTCTGCAGTTTAATGCGCGAAAATTCTAGGCATGTTTGTGTTTATTGTCAAAAGAATTGTTTTGTAATTATATATATATATATGCATGTAATGTTTTCAGTTATTCCAACACATCGTGGGTGAATGGTGAGGCTATTCCATTTCACGTTTTGGCAGATGGTTGACGAAGCTGGGATGATTGCACCACGGAGAAAAATGACGACTCAGGACTTTTCACTTTTAACAGCATATCTTTATTTTAGAGCAGATGATTTTTTCCAGATGAAGTTACTCAAATAACTTATTCGGTAATTGAATTATTAGATACGAATGACTTTAATACGTTATAACGTTCTAACAAAGAAAGAGGAGCATACCGGAGGCGTTAGCAGGATGAAGGCGAAAAGACATCTGTGTAGGAGAACTTATGACGCAGCATTTATATGAAAGGTTATGTAACAGAGTAGCTTCTAGAAAAATGTAGAAAAACTTATGACGCAGCATTTATATGAGGAGGTTATGTAATAGGTGCGAATGTTCTAGAAGGTACTGGTTTACGGGAAGATTCTGAATTGCAGAAAATTAATTAAAGGTTGCTGGTTCGCAAATAGCAAAGCCATCGTATTTTTTTTTTTTTAAATATTTTACAGGCATATATATACAGGGTGATTCTAAATTGTTTTTATAAATTAAGAGGGGTGATACTACTCAACCAGATGAGCAATAGTTACCATAGAACATAGGGTCGCATTCCACTCCGAGAGGCAGAAAAGGGGAATATTAAAATTTCAACCTGAACTTACAACTGTGTTAGAAGAGCGAATGAACGAGTCCAAAAGTTTAATGAAAAACTCACAGACAGTTCATAAAACGAATAAAACAGAAAACTTGGCGTTCGAATCTTAATTCGACCTCAGACTTCGACGGCAAACACTGAAATGCACATCTTTGATCGGCAAGGTCTCATCCTCGCAAACGATTGCAACAAGTTAATTACTGTAAAGGCCCTTATTTTCGCGGGCCGTAATTTTCGCGAAAATGAATATATCGGTGATTTCGCGAGCTGAAAATTTCGCGAATTTTACATGAACAGAACCGAAAGTTGAAAAATTTCAAAAGTACCTAAGTAAAGTTGAGAAAGTTGAAAAATTCCAAAAGTACATCTTTTGCATAAAGCATTTTAAGAAACTTCCTTTTGTCCGAAAAGTTCGTCCCCCCCCCGTTCCCGTCTAAATAGCCGAGTTCAAGCGTTTGCTCAAGAATAAGTTTATAGAGTGGTATTCTAAGGAGCTTCAATTTCTAGAGGAAAAAGAATCTGTGCACTTGCGAATATCACGACTAAAACCGATTCACGCTTCTTGGCTTGTGCGCGTATTTAACGGTATTGAAGCCAAACATGAGATAATTTTGAATGACTACAAAGAAGCTGGTATAAATAGTATTCTAAGTGAATGAGCTGCCTTCTATTAATTTTATTGTTTTATATTCGAGAAATATAGTTGTATAGTATTAAAAAAATAGTTATAAGAAAGAGAGTTGTCAAGAAAAAGCTTGTAACTGTGCGATAAATCATTATATTTTGGGTAAGGGAAAAATTTCTGATTTTTTATTATTATTTGAGGCGGAAAAAAAAAAAAAAAAAAAGTATTCCGCGAGGCTTACATTTTTGCGATTACGACGGGCTCGCGAAAATCGCGAAAATTAAAGCCTCGCGAAAATAAGGGCCTTTACAGTATCTAAATTATTAGGGGGGAACTGCTACCTTGATATCAAGTATCAATAAAAAGGTAGCAGTTTTTCCCCCTTCTTCATCTTCTAATCCTGTCCTCCTGGACTTACTGTACTGCGCTCATTGTACTTGAAGCGCCCTTCTATGGAACACGAAATCCTGGCAGCCGGAACGCAGCATGAACTTTTCATGCTAATCTCGGCATACAGCGGAAGTTGGAGTTAGTTGATAATATTCAGCCTTTGATTAGATGACTAACTTGTTGCAATCGTTTGCGAGGTTGAGACCTTGCAACCAAAGACGTGCATCTGAATGTTTGCCAGTTTGAGCTCAAGTTAACACTCGAAAGCCACGTTTTTGGTTTTATCCGTTTTGTGCACTCTCTGTGAATTCTTCACTGACAGTTTAGTGCAACTTTTGGACTCGTTCATTCGCTCTCTCATTACCGTTGTAAGTTCGGATTGGAATTCTAATATTCGTCTCTTCTGCCCCTCAGAATGGAATGCGCCCCTATGTTCTATAGTAATTATTGCTCATCTGGATGACTACTATAACCCCTTATAATTTGTGAAAGCAATTTAGTATCACCCTGTATAAATATGTTTCGTACCATAGATTGCAATAAAAAGAAGGAGGTGTACAACTGGTGTGGTGTATTTAATTATGGCAAAGCCTAGGGCTATCTGCCTAAGGGGATGGATGCCTTCGTGGAGGACGTTCTAAGGGAAACTGGCTCGTATACACGTTACACATGGGAAAAACCACGAAAACACCCATACAGCCAGCCCGTTCGCGGGATTCGAACCTCGGACCGAACTACCAGTGTTCAGCGACTTTACCGCTCGGCCGCTGGTGGGCCACGGCGTACAACTGGATATTATACCAGTCCCATATACAAAAATTGAATGTTATGCGGCTAATCTTTTCTGAGTTATGCGAGATATATGCTTGCATGCAGACGTGAAAAGAAAAATCCACTTTGAATGCATTCTGCAATTCATTTTGGGGAGAAAAAAAAAGTCCTTTGTTCTGTCCATACATGCAAGCGTCAGGCATGTACGGACGTTTGCATGTATGGATAAATAAAGATGTATGGATAATGTAAAAAGATGATCAAAAGTGATTCGGGAACTGTCAAAATGCATATTTCCTTTGAAATATAAAACTAGAAATTTTTTGCGATTACAATGTTTCCTCTACAAGGATGTAAAATGCGGGAAATTACGCAAGGAAGTGTGATATCTTGAAAACAGGGAACATTACATATTTGTTAAAATGACTTAATAACTCTGTCATAAAATTACAGAAGTCTATCTATTCTATTTTGAAAAGGAAATTAAAGAAAACGTTCATGAAATATTTTCTAGGATTTTAAAAATCTACTTCAAAAACTCATAACAAAAATAATTTTACGAGCGATAAATTGCCAAACTTGGCAAGCCGAAACGTCGGCAGGAAAAAGAACGCAGTGTATTAGTAGGGAGAAAAGGCCCTAAGTGCACTTAACCCCCACTGTTGGCTCTTTTAATACTACGCAATGCTCTCATAATAGGTACAGCACATCAGTAGGAAATTCACCCTCGAAAACCTATTGTCTCCAGCGTTGCCATTCAGCGCTGATAAATATTCAAAATGGAAAACATATTATTTCCCTTTTCTTCAAAGTATTCCTTTCTGACATCATCATGCGCCATTCTAATATTTTTGTCCTGTTGAAATTCTGAAGGCCCATCGTTCAGCAGCATAAAGAAAGTGATGTCAATATTGAAAAGTTTCTTCTTTGCTTTCCTCTTTTTAATGGGACATCTTCTGTAGATTTCATTGAGACGTTTTTAGATAAAGAATACGTTTACCTGTGCCGCAGTTTCTTGACAGGAAGAAATCTCGATGACTTAACAAGAAAAGGAAAAAACGCTCAAAGGAAGATTTTTTAATATCAGTGGGCTAGGGAAAGTTCACGTAGTTTGAATTCAAGCGTCTGGTATCAAATGAGCTTTTGCAGCTTTTATGTGACGTGATGCTTCAAAGAATTGGTTTTCGAAGTTGTTGCAAGCAGACGATCGCAGAAAGAATTTATTTTCAGACGCTTGTAATTTTGAAATTTATTTGCCTAGATAGTGTACGAAATATTAAAACATAAAATATAATTTTTTACTTCCTTTTAGGAAACAAAGGAAGCACTGTAATCACGAAAAATCTCGGGTATCAGATTTCAACGGAAATATGCATTGGTAAAAGTTCTCAAATCTTTTTAGCCCAAAGGGGTAATTTATCCGGAAGGTCTATTAATTTCGATTTGGCATTTTGCGTTGGTTCATTATAAATGGCGTTGCATTTTTCAAATTGTTGCCACCAAATATTACAGACCTGCAGTATATTTAAAGAAATTAAATAATGAAAAATCTGCATGAATGTTTCTCGCACTGTGAAAAAACAACGGTAGTCATCAAATTTTGAATAACGTAGTCCTCCACTATGGAGTGTATAGTGCAGTTTAAAAGGCCAGTTTTCAACCTGGCCTTTTAAACTGTACTATACACTCCATAGTGGAGGCACTTTTAAACTGCACTATACACTTCAGCGTTCCAGTTTAAACAAGGAACAGAAGCCTTTATAAGTAACTGCCAAAGCAACCCTTAACCACTCATGAAAATTTAGTACATGAGTTCGTTAAAGTGGTTATGCCCAAATAGCTGGATATGTTTACTACGAGAAACCTGCGGGGTCTTCCAGTTTCTCTAAAATAAGAAAATCGTAAAAAGTAATAATAAAAGTAAAAACAACAATTTCAATAATGCTATTATAAATGATAAAGTATTACTTATAAATGTGAAAATTAGTAAGGAGTAAAATTTTAAGATTTATGATTATTCGTAAAATTTAATGAGTAAATAAAATGTTTGTAATTGTAATATTGTGTGTAAAATGTTTTGAAATCCATCCCTGAAGTATAAAAATTGTGATGGGAATGTTCCAGAAACAAGAACTTTTTACAGATTGGACTCAAATCTTAACAGGGCTTTAAAAATGTGCAATTGTTTTGAAAGAATATAGTGCTTAAAATTATTACTAAATTCAACTTACGACTTACAATTTTTTAATTGTTCAAAAGTTAATTTTATGTTTCGTATTTTCAAAATTTCATCTCTCATATTTTGTTGCTCTAATGCTTTTCTGCAACCCTGCTCTCCCGGCCTTTCTTTTGATGAATATATGTAAGATATAACTATGTAAGATATTTACAATAATGTATATATACAATACGTAAGATATATACACTGACTACCAATAAGTATTTAGACACCTGTGATAGAAAATAAAAACTAACTTTATTCAAAATCAATAGTTGATAGAGCCTCCACGAGAGGTAATTACAGCGTGGACCCTCCGGAGCATACTTTCTACAAGTCTTTGTATGACAGCTAGTGGTATATTCTTCCACTCGGCTTGGAGAAGACATAGAAGTTCCTTCACCGATTTTGCACGGGTAGTGCACCCCTGAATTCGGCGATGCAACTCGTCCCATAGGTTCTCGATAGGGTTCAGGTCTAGACTCTGGGCAGGCCAGTCCATTCGATGAACTCCATTGGCACCATACCAAGCCTTGGTTAACATCGAAACATGACAACTGGCATTGTCTTCCTGAAAGTAACAGGGTCCAAACCGTAAAACTGCCACAACGTAGGAAGCACATTGTCATCCAAAATAGTGCAGTAGGCATCGGAGTTGAGATTACCATGAATGGGGACCAAGGGTCCCAGCCCATACCAGGAGAACCACCACCAGACCATAATTCCACCTCCGCCGAACTTGACTCTTGGCACAATGCATTCTGGCAGGAGACGTTCTCCAGGCAGAAGCCAGACCCAGACCCTGCCATCCGAACAGTAAAGGGTGAACCTTGATTCGTCACTCCAAAGAACCTGTTTCCACTGATCTACGGTCCAATTTCGATGTGCTTTGCACCACATCAACCGAGCAGCATGGTTGGACTTTGTGATCAAAGGCTTATGGGCAGCAGCACGACCATGAAAACCAAGCAGATGTGCTTCCTTACGGATGGTATTCATTGAAACAATACTCCCGGATGCCTGTTGAAACTCCTCGCGAATGAGGGCCATCGGTTGGGTGCGGTTCTTCCGAATTTCTCTGCACAGCACTCGTCGGTCTCTATCTCCCAGTTTCGGTGGTCTGCCGACTCGGGGCACATTCCGACAATCACCGCTCACCTTCCACTTCTTAATCACATAGGCCACTGTCGATTTTGGGTACTTCAGATGGCTAGATATGTCCCTTAAGGATCGGCCACATTTGTGATACCCGATAATTATACCTTTCTCGAAATCAGAGAGCTCCGAACTGTGAGGCATCTTGCATGCAACTAAAGCCGATGCTGTTTCCTACACGAGATATACCGGCGGGGTCCGTGACGTACCTCAGGACCGCAGATATCGTCATTTGCATAGGTGTCCAAATACTTATTGGTGGTCAGTGTATAATAATGTATATACACAATATGTACGATATAACTATGTAAGATATATACAATATAACTTTGTAAGATATGCTATATGTAAGATATAACTAAATACGATAGCTGCTTTAAAAATAATTGGTGACCTTAAAATTAACGATTCTAGATTTTATGCTCTTCCCCTAAATTCAATTGTTCTCCCAAATTCGAGATCTTTCCATGTTACGTAACGCTTAATAGAGATAACTCTTGTCCAAACAAAATGATTGTAAACCAAAACTTTTCTAACTCGAACTGAAACCTTCTTCGTCTGAATGCCTGCTTCATTTTTCGCTTAAGCTTTCTTTCTGGCTTTACTGCTAGGCTTACTCATCTAAAATAACGTCGCACTGTAAAACTTCGCACTGTAAAATCGGTGCACATGGAAATTATTGCATTCAAGTATGATTGAAAAATATCTTATCTACTGAAGATTCACTGACGATATCTACTGAAACATGATCTAATGTGAATTATCCTCCAATAAAATTATGTTTCGAAACGGCCATATCTAGAGGTTTTTAGTTTATGCATTCATTCTTTCAACTACGCAATAAAGTGCCCTCTGAGCCAAAAATTAAAAGTACCGGATTCCTTCTTCTGCGCTTTAAAAACATTACATATATATGCTACCGGCAAAGAATGAAACTCCGGTATTCTATAGAATGGCTAGGCAATGTGTATAATGCCAGACTATTTTAGGCAAAGTATGAGATAAGAGAATAATTACACACTTTACCTACGCATTGTATATGATACCTAGGCATTCTATAGAATGACAATGCTTGATGACAATGAAATGCTCTTTAAACAAAGTATGAAATAAGAGAATTATTACATACTTTATCTAGGCATTGCATATAACAACTAGGCATTCTATAGAATGACAAATGCTCTTTAGCCAAAATATGAAAAAAGAGAATTATTACATACTCTACCTAGGCATTGCATATAACACCTAGGCATTCTATAGAATGACAAATGCTCTTTGAGCAAAGTATGAAATAAGATAATTATTACATACTTTACCTCGGTATTGTATATAATACCTAGGCATTTTATAGAATGACAAATGCTCTTTAGGCAAAGTATGAAATAAGAGAATTATTACATACTTTACCTAGGCATTGCATATAACAACTAGGCATTCTATAGAATGACAAATGCTCTTTAGGTAAAGTATTAAGTAAGAGAATTATTACATACTCTACCTAGGTATTGTATATAACACCTAGGCATTCTATAGAATGACAAATGCTCTTTAGCTAAAATATGAAATAAGAGAATTATTACATACTCTACCTAGGCATTGTATATAATACCTAGCCATTCTATAGAATGACAAATGCTCTTTGGGCAAAGTATGAAATAAGAGAATTATTACATACTTTACCTAGGCATTGTATATAATACCTAGGCATTCTATAGAATGACAAATGCTCATTAGGTAAAGTATGAAAAAAAAGGTTATGATAAGGCTATTATTTAAAAGATGTTCATTCCTCTAAAATACGAATGTTATTTTGAAATATTAAGGAAAGTGTGCCATTAAAAAACTGTTCTTCGAAATATGTAAAAAAAAAAAAGATAGGAAGATGATCTTGATATAACATAATAAAATTGCATTTTTTTATATGTAATGTTTTTGAGACTGGGAATCGGTAAGATCTACCTGACAAAGGAAATTATATTTAGAAACAATCATGTTTCACAACAATGCCCTTTTTAATACCATTTTGTTTTTTCTGGCACGGCTCACAAAGGTGGTTGTTACAGTTCAATATCATTACGTATAACGTTTTTGTAATTGGTTGAAAGTTCTTCGACGTTCTGTCACGTCGTTCCTGTGCAGTACTCAAATGAGTTTTCGTGAATTACCAAAAATAACCAGCGTCCGTAACGCAATACTGCATAATACTGACGCTTTCTTTTAACAGGGTAAATGAATATACTTCTGTTTTCCACAAACATCACATCGTAGCGATTAAGCAGCCAGTAGTCCCGTGGTTCCTTCTTGGTAGTCATTTTGGCCTTTTTACATCATTTATTAATTTCTGATAAGTAGTTTCGTTCTTCGAAACGAACCGAAAATGGATTTTATATTTTGCCGGTTTGTCATTCGGCATTCTATAGACTGCCTAGGAAATGTGTGAAATAGGAATCGTTTCAGACATTGCCGGCTAGTTTTAGGCATTATATACAACGCCTAGGCATTCTATAGAATGCCGGATTTCATACTTTGCCGGTAACATAAATATACAGAACCCTCCTTAACAGGCTTAAAACTCCTCAGCCTTTGTTTTTCGCAATCGTTGGTCGTAATAATACGCTTCCAATTACAGAAGTTTTTAAATGCTGAAAATATTCCTGTTTAGTTCAATGTCAATATTTTAGTTCAATGTCAAACTAAAAAAAAAAAAAAAAAATATTTTGTACAAATAACGAAATGTAACGTTGAATGTTTTCTCCCGATTCGTATAGTAATATTTGTAAAAGTTTAGTGCTCATTATGGGGGGGGGGGAATCAAATTATAAGAAGGTTGACTCCTGTACGATAAAAAATGATCGGGATATTTAATTTCAAAATTCGCAATCTTTGATGTCATTTTCAACTCGCTTTGACGGATCGGTTAATTATGTTAAATTAATTCCAGGAAATAAGTTTAAATAAAACGCAGCCAAAATGTGCATAATTTAACAGGCTGTACAATGAAATCATGTGTTTGTTCACATCAGATTTTTTCTTTACTCAACTGAAATTATAATTTTAAAAAAAATTCTGAAAGTTTCAGATTTTAAAATGCACCCAAAGTTTTTTTTTTTTTTTTCTTTTTTTCTTTTTCTTTTAAGCGTTTCGTGTGTTACTTTTATTTATCAAATATCAAGTTCCATGAAATTCAATTCAACAGCAATATCACAAAATAATTTTAAAGGAGCATATCTTTAGAATTTCCGATACACAGTCTCGCGCGCTGAAGATAAAATTGTTTTTATTTTTTCGTACAGTGTTGCCATGGCCAGCTTTGAAATCGTTGAGTGTTTTATTTAAAAATTCATAAATGTTTTACAAAATATGAAATAGATAATAAAACAAATGCCAAATTCGGGCTCTCGGATGCTCACACTCGGGTGGAAACGTACGTTATTCAAAATTGGATAGCTCTAGGTACCGTTGTTTTATCACAATGCCAAAAACGTACATACATTCATAAGCAGATTCTTCATTATTTAACTACATTAAATGTAATACAGGGCTCTAATATTTGGAGGCAACCATTTGATAAGTGAAACGGACATTCAGAGTGATTCGACGCAAAATGCCAAAACGAAATTAACAGCCCTTCTGGGCTAACGCCCTTTGGGCTAAAAAGCGGTCAATGCGAAATAAAGAAAATTTTTAATGCTCATTCTTTTGTCTTCCAAGTGGTTATTAAACTTGACCCGCTCGTAATCTCAGCAAATCCGAAATAACACTATCTAATAACTAACTCACTTTGTTGCTTTTGAGGGAATCAAAACATGTCTAAATGTCCCCTGGAGCATTAATCGTGCCTATCAACGCAAAGACAATTGTGGAAATGATCATTTACCAATAGATCGTGAGTCCCGAAATTTTGCTCTTGTTGCACCTGCATCACCATTGTGCCCATGCAGGCTCGTCAGGTAAAGTCTATAATTGCTGGCACCTGTTGATGGATGGGGATGTTCTGGAACACAATGGGCGTGAATAGGCACCCGTGCATCGATTGTTCTTCAAATGAGGGGAGATGGAACAACTCATAGATGTAACCTGCTACCGTTATCGAGTAACAGATCTGCATGGTGTCACTCAGAGAAAAGTCAATAGTAGTGTTAGAGTAAATTGACAGGAATTTTTATTATTGCAGATGCGAGCTTGTTGGAAGATTTGATTTAGATGGACGTTCGGCCATTTATACTTTGATGACCTGTTTTAGTTAAGATTGAATGATAATACAATGTTTCAGCTATTTTTACAATAAATAAGACAGCAGTATTTGTCCTTTGCAACAATAAGCATTCTCATGAATTTTTTTTTTTTTAGTCCAAAGGATCTTTGTCCCTGAAGCACTATTGTTTTCGTTTTGCGATTTTGCGTTGGTCCACTATAAATGTCCGTTTCACTTTTCCAACTGTTGCCACCCAATGTTAGAGTCCTGCGTTATATTTGAAGAAATTAAATAATGAAAAATCTGCATAAATGTATGTATGTTTCTCACACTTAGATAAAACAACGGTACATCGAATTTTGAATGACGTAATCCTACTGCGAATATGCCCATGTGGAAAGCTATATTTGAAATCTGCTTTATTATCGATGTCATATTTTGTAAAAATTTAACGAATTTTGATTAACAAACTCAACGATTTCGAAGCGAACAATGGCAACGTTGCACGGAAAAAACATTTTATCTCCAGCGCGCGATATTCTGTATCTGAAATTCTAAAGATATGCTGAATTTAAAACTATTTTGCGATATTGCACTTGAACTGAATTTTATGGTTTAAGTGCGAAGAACGTGATATTTAATAAACAAAGGTAACAGACAAAATGTTAATAAAAAGCCGCTTTGGATGTAATTTAAAATCTGATTCATTTCAGTTTTATTATTATTACTATTATTAATGTTTTGTGTGAACTTTATTTATTAAATTCGCTCTTATGCCACATAAAATTTCATTCAACAGCAAAATCACAATACAATTTAAAAACAGCATATCTTTAGAATTTCCCATAGACAGTCTCGCGCACTGGGCATATAACTGTTTTATTGCGTACAGTGTTGCCACTGCTCGCTTTCAAATCATTGAGTATCTTAGGCAGAAATACATTACAGTTTACAATTAAAGTAATTGTGAATTCATTAAAATTTACAAGTTTTACAAAAATCCGAAATATAAGATTTGAAAATTAAAATTCGGACTTCCAACTGCACATGTTAGATGGAAGACCTATTCAAAATTTGATCACTATTGGTATACCGTCGCCTTTTTACAATCCGAAGAACGTACCTACATACGTGAAAATTCTTCATTCTTTAATTTCTTTAAAAGTAATATAAGGAGATAATATTTGGTGGCAACAGTTTGAAAAGTGATAGAGCCATTTAGGGTCGCGGAAATCCATTCGACACAACTATAGGCAATCCGGGCTAGTACATTTATGCTAGCAGGAGTGAGTGCAAGAGTAGACTGGTAGACTGCCAGCTTAGAGAGAGCATATAAAACCTAAATAAACCCTTTAGGGCGACCATTAAAATCTGAAACCTATCAAAAATTTTTAAGTCCAAAAGGCTTTGTCCCTGAAAGACTATTGTTTTTGTTTTGAGATTTTGCGTTGGAACTCTATAAACGACGCATCGGAATCACTTTTCCAACTGTTGCCACAAAGTATTATCGCCCAGAGTTATATTTGAAGAAATTAAATAATAAAGAATTTGCATAAATGTATGCATATTTCTCGCATTGTGATAAAATAACGGTACCTAGAACCATCGAATTATGAATGACGTAATCCTATTACAAATATGGGCATCTGAAAGCCCAAATATGAAATTTGGAATTCGTTTTATTATCGATTTCATATTTTGTAAAACTTTAACTAATTTTTGATTAACAAACTCAACGATTTCAAAGCGAGCAATGGCAACACTCTACGAGGGGAAAAAAACCTTTTTATCTCCAGCGCTCAGAACAGAGTATCGGAAATTCTAAAGATATGCTCATTTTAAAATTATTTTACGATATTGCTGTTGAACTGAATTTTATAGTTTAGGTGCAAAGGACTTGATATTTAATAAATAAAGGTAACACACAAAACTTTAAAAAAAAACACCCCTTTAGACGTAATTTAAAATCTAAAACCTTTCGAGATTTTTTTTTTTTTTTTTTAAATTTTATTTTATTTTTTAAAGCATGATTATTTATGTTTCCGTGTATAAACCAAGAGTTTTGGGTACTTTTTTTGAAGCAAAAGTACGGGGATCGGATTAAATAAGGATCCGCTAATGTCGGCGGGGGGGGGGACTGAAAGCTTTCAGATTCGATTTTACATCCAAAGTGGTGTTTTATTTTTTTCAACGTTTTGTGTGCTACCTTCATTTATTCAATATCATGTTCTTCGCGCTTAATGCCCACAAAAGTGAATTCAACAGAAATATAAGAAAATAATTTAAAAAGAGCATATGTTTAGAATTTGCACTACAAAGTCTCACGCACTGTAGATAATTTTTTTTTTTTTTTCTCTTTCCTACAGTGTTGCTATTGCTCGCTTTGAAATCGTTGACTTTTTTAATCCAAAATTCTTTAAAGTTTACAAAATACGAAATAGATTGTAGAGTCATTAGAATACTTTTTGGAGGCCGGAGAGATGAAAAATTAGCAACCGCCTTCGCCGGAAATCGAACCACGGACTTCTGGATACCGGCCCAGTGTGCAGAAGCACTACACCACGAAGGACGCTTGGAAAGTGGGAGAAGTACCTTATAAGATAATAAACCAAATTCTAAACGAGGTCTTCCAGATGCCCATATTCGAGAGATCTATTGTTTAAAATCATCAAAACATCACAATTTCGAGCGCATACCTTCAAATACTAATATCTGAAATTCCATTTTGATTGTTTGAGCGGCCAGACCACTAGGGATTCATATATCTTGAAAGATCTTTATGACCACACTGTATGCGATAATCACTTTCGCTTTAAAGAAAATACCTGACGACACTACTGCCTACGTTTAGCAAACATAGGATATTCCAGACATTCCACAATTACTATTTTGAATGAAATTACAGACTTCAGCAGTCTTAATCGACCGAGCATATATACCTCAAAGAAACGTATGATTTAAATGCTGGAAGTAGCAAGTTTTATCTGTGTTTTTACCTTATTATTCAAACTCTTCTTCAATATTTCTTCGTTTATTTACTTATATGTTTCGCTCTGCTACTCGTGCATAGCAAACCACAAATTTTGCATAGTAAAAGCATAACGCATTAAACATAATGCGTTTCGGAACATTGAGTGTTCCATTCAGTAATGAATAATGTGAACACAAATTTTCTAAGAATACTGATTTGGCAATTGAGCAGTGTATACAGCTTTGCCTATACAGAAGGTATTTACAGATTTTTAGAACCATTTCCCAGCCGTTTAGTTAATATTTAAAAATATAGAGTATTTTTTTTTTTTAAATATTCGATTTTATAGTTTTCTTTCAGCCCAATAAGGCGTTACCCCAGAGGGGATATTAGGTATCAAAATGGCATTTTGCGTCGAATCATTTTTCAAATTCTCGCCACCTACTATATTTAAGGAAAATAAATAATGAAGAATCTGTACATGCATGTATGTATGTTTCTCACATTGTGAAAAAATCTGATGTGTGCACCATATGACTTCCTTGTACGGAATATTAAATTATACGCATTTGTTCTTTATTTCATTTAAACTTATTGGATTGAATTAAATCTACTTCGTCGATAGCGCATAATCCACAGTAGAATAAATGCACTCTTTAAAATACACTTTTTTTGGAGGCGTTATCTTTGTTTACCATAGCGACACTCTGGCGCTAGGTTAACTTAACAGCGATATATTTTTTTTTTCATATTATAACTTAGAATGCACAAAATTTATATCATTTGAAAAATTATCGAATCGTTGCCACATGTTCTATTCAAATACTATAATAAATCTAGAACGATGTATAAAAGATATTACGCAAACCAAACAAAAAAGAAACAGTTTTTCACAGACTATTCAGTATTTCTCATTCAATTAATTTAGTTCTCACTTCCCGACAAGGCGAAAATACATAAAAATTCAAAATATCTATATTAAAAATTACGAAGTAAATCTGAAACCCTTATTTCCTCGAAAAAATTCCAGAATGGATTAAGCATGATTTAATTCGCAAGAATAAAAGAAGGCGTTATCTTTGTTGTTGGAAAATTTAGTTTCTCTAGATTTGCAACACATTCACTATTGTGCAAAGTTTGAAATGTAAACAAACATGTCTGCCATCGTAAAAATAATTAAGCTCATCTGCACTTAAACAACTTTTAAATATTTGATAAGTTCACCGATATTGCATGCAGATTTACTAAAGGCATAAAAACCTTAACCGGTAAATAAGAACAACCTAATTCAATCATTTTTAAAGAAAAAATGCACAACTTACAAACATATAAGAGTAAAGAAACTGAATTCTCTGAGCCGCGTAACGGAATGGATATATATATACATATATTTATATACGTTTTGTGCGGCCGATTGCAACCAAAATACGAGGGGCACATCTGCATATTATAGCAGTCCTATATACAAAATTTCAACGTTCTGAGGATACTCGTTTTTGAGTTATGCGAGATAATTACGTACGCACGTACGTACATACGTTCGTACAGACGCAACAAAAAATTCTCTTCAGAATTAATTTTAAAGTAGTTTTATAATTTTTTGGAGGAAAAAAGTCTTTTATTCTGTCCTTACGTACAGATATCACGCAAAAACATCGTTAAATTGCATTCGATAGCGGTCAAAATGGATATTTTCGTTGAAATATGCTGCCTGAAACTTTTCGCGATTACAGTACTTCCTTTTTACTTCGTACAAGGAAGTAAAAAAGGGTGCGCATTATTTGGTAAATAGATAGTAAATCTAATTTGAAATTATATCTGCGCATTATACGCCGGAATACCCGTTTTATACGCACACACACATATATATCTAGAGAGAGAGAGAGAGATAATTATAATTAAATGGGAATACTCCTATTAAAATCCTATTATATAAAATAAAAATGAAATTAAGAGAATTACAGTTTGAAGTTTAAATTCCAGTTTACAAATTCGTTATTTTTAAAAGTAATATTAAACCATTGATGTTTACTATTTAATACTTGCAAAAAAAAAAAAATTCTAAACTTTTATTTAAAAAAAAAATTTAATATTACTTTAAAAATAACGAATTTGTAAATTGGAATTTAAACTTCAAATTGTAATTCTCTTAATTTAATTTTGATTTTATATAGTAGAATTTTAATATGAGTATTCCCCTTTAATTATAATTATGTTTAATTAAATAACTGCAGCGCAGGATTCTTAATAGTCCTTCCTTATATTTAATTTATTTGTTAATATATAAATAATTTATTCTCTCCCTCTCTTATATATATGTGTGTGTGTGTGTGTGATGTACCAGCTTTAGTCGTAGCTTAAATTATCAGATGATAAGTTTAAAAAAAAAAAAAAACAGGATCCATTTATTATTATTCAGGAGAAATAGCAGTTACAAAATCAGATATCCGGAGTAAATAAAAAGAATTACTAATAACATTTTGTATGAAGTTTACTGCCTCGTGACATTTAAGAAAAAGCCCCCGATATTCTTTTGCGAGTCCTTTTATAGTCTCTGGAAAGGCGGAGGTTTCAAGAAATGACGTCAGCCAATCCAGTTCGCTTTTAAATAATTCCAGAACATTCTATAACTGTACGTGTAGATAAGGCACGAAAAACAACTTGACTACGGGGCTGTGGATTTAATTCCACGTACTTTCAAATAAGAGACCGTCGCCATTAAAAAATGAAAAGAACATACACTTAGAATTTTATTGACTATGGAATTTTATTATTACATATATATATATATATATATATATATATATATATATATAATTTATTTTCTGTCTCTCTCTCTATGTATATCTGACGTAAGCGTACTCTAAATGAAACTGAACGCTGAAAAAAGGCTAACTTACTGTTATTGAATTCTGAAGAGGGTTGTATCAGAGGGAAAATGACAATTAAAATCAATTAAAATTCATTTCCATCTAGCTATTACTAATTGTAATGGATTAGAATATTTGAATATGAATTATTTGAATATTTAGGACAAAAATTATGACCGCGAAAATAGAAAAAACATTTTGGGACGCTTCCTTTATTTTGGAATGCACAACACTTCCTTCTCAAACCAATTAAGCTAAATTTAAAATGTTCTTTAGATACTTAAAACGTTAATAATCATTTATAATTACATAATTATTTTTCAGCTATTTAAGCGAAGTTTTTCCTTCCAAAAGTTTGCATTCTCTTATGTGTATTCACCTGCTACGAGGGGAGGGCAATGAGGCACAAAAACAAGAGAGAACACCCTTGCCCTTTGCCACATTATACCTCACTTCCCCATCTCTCGTTGTTAATGACCCAAACCCTCTACAATAAAAGAATAAAAAATATAAAATAAATGTCAAAAATAAAATGAAGAAGAAAGAAAACTGGCAACAAAGTTTATGCTTCATTGCCTTATTCCTTTCCGCCTGGTGGCCATCTTTGGTACTGATGATTGCATTAGCTACAATTAGCTCCCCCCTTGCGTTTTGGCATTGTTAGATTCTTCGCACGTGCAACTCTGCGTGAAGCCTGGAGTTGGCTACGCAGAACGGAACCAATACCATCTGATACAACTAATATTCTTTTACTGTTTCAAATACTTCTTAAGTGTCACAAAAGCGACACTTTCTCTAACAAACAAACTTGAGCATAAATTAAAGCATGTGCGTTATTAAAAATACAAAGAAGTGCTTAAAAATATGCGTGTTTAATTTCATGGAATGGTTTCATTTAATCTTATTGATGGTACTTTTCTGGTAAATGACACTGGACGCTATCTCAGTTAGGTGTCTCGAAATTTTTTTCTTTATATTTTGGTGGTGATTTTTGGTATACATCTCCTGTCGCGAGTGTATTAGCACGTTCAAACAGAGCATTATCACGCGTCGATGATAACTACACGCGTGAAAGCTTTATATTTCACGCATCAGAGGAACACGAACAAGAACTGAGCGAGAAAGTGAACTGATTATTTTAGAAACATTACAGCGGATGTGAAGACGAGAAAATCACTTCAGTGAAATATTACCTGATCTGCGTAAGAAACAATGGGCAATGGAGACAATTTTAAATGAATTCCAAACACGTTAGATATAAAATAGGTACAATATTTTTTAATTTATAAAAAACTTTAAAAAATCTGAAAGTTTTCAGATTTTAAATTACGTCTAAAGGGGCGTTTTTTTAACATTTTGTGTGTTATATTTATTGATTAAAAATCATGTTCTTCGCACTTAAGCCATAAAATTCAATTCAACAGCAATATCGCGAAATAATTTTAATTTGTGAGCATATCTTCAGAATTTCCGATACACAGTCTCATGCGCTGGAGATAAAAATGCTTTTTCTGTACAATGTTGCCATTTCTCGCTTCGAAATCATTGAGTTTGTTAATCAAAAATTTGTTAAAGTTTTATAAAATATAAAATGGATAATAAAACAAATCCCAAATTTTAAATTTGGGCTTCCAGATGGCCATATTCGCAGTAGAATTACGTCATTCAAAATTGGATGGCTATAGGTACGGTTGTTTTATCACAATGCGAGAAACATACAGACATTTATGCAGATTCTTCATTATTTAATTTCTACAAACATAATACAGGACAATAATATTTGGTGGCAACAGTTTGAAAAGTGAAAAGGACATTCAGGGTGATTCGACGCAAAATCGCAAAAGGAAAACAATAGTCCCTCAGGTACAAAGCCACTTTGGACTAATTAAAGGTATATTGTGCGCATAAAGGATTAATTTGCTTTTATAACGTGTGTTTTGTGTAATATGAATAAATTAAAATAACTAAATGGAAGGGAAATTTTGGAAATATAAATGTTTTGTAAAATCCTTTGATTCTTAGATGCCAGAATTCTTAGAAGTCGGATCGTAAATTAATATCATAATTTGCTAATTGTTTCGGCCGATTGCAACTAAAATGGGAGGTGCACATATACATGTTATAGCAGTCCCATATACGAAATTTCAACGTTCTTAGGCTACTCGTTTTTGAGTTATGCGAGATATGTACGTACGTACGTTTGTGCATACGTACAGACGCCACGAAGAAATCTCTTTAGAATTCATTTTAAATCAGTGTTATAATTTTTTTGGGGGAAAAGAGTCCTTTATTCTGTGCTTACGTGCAGATATCACGCAAAAACATCGTTAAATTGCACTCGATAGCGGTCAAAATTAATATTTTCGTTGAAATATGATACCCGAAATTTTTCACGATTACAATACTTCCTTTTTACTTCGTACAAGGAAGTAACAAGGAAGTCGTCGTCAAAATAAAAGAACTTTACCTAAATAAAAAGCACTATCATCTAAAGTTTTATTACCATCATCCTACTCAATTAACGATATTTTTCATCACTAAACCATATAATCACGATCACCTAAATAAAATTAGCTTATTTCATTCTCTTTTCGAATAGCTGAGACATCATGTTACTTTCTTGCTATGCATATGCAAATCGAATTTTCTTAATGAAATTAAATATAAATATTTAATTCCCCAAATTTAGCATACTCGTATGCATATCAAGAATTTCCCTACACGATGAAAATTAATTTAAATTATACGGAATGAAAAATTTTATTTAAATGCCAAAGTATTTTTAGAGCAAGACGGTAGTATTGAATCAATGAAATGAGCAAAACATGTAAAAATGTGAAAATAAAAGAATACAATGCAAATGTAAATAAAAGGAGAATACGCAATACATAAAAAAAATAATTAATTGAAAAGTGAAATTTAAAAATGAATTAAGCCAGAATAATTTTAAAACAAAATCTTACTCTGCATATCGTTCTAGTAACTGCAAAGAATGTTGTATTATTCTTTATCCAGCGGGCAGATATTTTGCTTGTTGTCAGGTTTATAAGAATAAATTAGAACTATTGTTAAAAATTGTAATTATGGCATGGCTAGAAAGTGCGACTGACTGTTAAACCTAATAAGTAAGTAAATTATTTAAAAAAATTCTAGCTAAACGTCAGGAAATAAAAAAAATGATAAAGTAAAAGTTAAATATCTTCATGCAGAACGAGAAAAAAAGTCATGTATTTTATTAGTACGTACAAACGTTACGCAGAAAAATTGTTAAAATGGACTCGGGAGCTGTCAGAATGGATATTTCCGTTGAAATATGTTTCCCGTAAATTTTTGCCATTACAATACTTCCTTCACAAGGAGGTACTTCACAAGGAGGTTCTTTCACAAGGAGTTATTATATGAAGGCAAACTTTACTTTTAGGTCTTTCTGCGGAAGTAAATGTAGACTTTAGTTGTACGAAGTAAAGTCTATCTCTACATATAATAAAAGAAAGAGTCTATGTGTCGTTCATTCGTGCTGCGCGTAAGCTAATAGACCCAGGGCTACGAAGTTGGGTATATAGGTGCATCTATACAAGAGCTAGTGCACCTCGAAGCGATTTTTTCAAAATACGAATCAGATTTTTTAAAATTTTATCTTTTCGATTTTATCGCTTCATTTTGAATAGTTTCATTTTTTTAGAAATGTGGTTTTGGCAACAGTTTTTCATTCAATGCTTTGTATACTGGACTGTTGAAACTATGAGATAAAATACTGCTTTTTTTCCTTTTGATTTTCTCAATCTTCTTGTTCTGAAGCGCATGTGTCTCGCGAGGCACAAGTTAAGAATTTCCTTTCCCCCCCCTCACTCTCCTCATTAACTAATGGCAAAGATATTTGTATATTTTGAATTATGACATCCCCAAAGCAGAATTTTGATTGTTTATTGCTTTCTGATGATAGTTTCATTCTTTTAGAAATGCGGTTTAGGCAACAGTTTTTCATTCATTGCTTTGAACTGCTGACTGTTTTCTCTTGAAAATATGAGATTTATTGCTTATTTCATTGTAACTTTTTTGTATTAGGTTTTAATTATGTATAATTTTAATTATTTAAAAAGTTTTGCATGATTTCTTTTAGGAAACTTAAGTTCCTTTATACCATTTTGCAACGGGAAGTTGGTTAATTTATTTATTAGAATAATTAATATTTGTATTAAGGGATATTGCTTATTTCATTGTAATTTTAATTTTGTTATATGTAGAACATTTTTTTTTAAATCTGTGTGTTTTTACTTCCTTGTACGAAGTAAAAAAGAAGTATTGTAATCGCGAAAAGTTTCAGGCAGCATATTTCAACGAAAATATCTGTTTTGACCGCTATCGAATGCAATTTAACGATGTTTTTGCGTGATATCTGTACGTAAGGACAGAATAAAAGACTCGTTTCCCCCCAAAAAATTATAAAACTGCTTTAAAATTAATTCTGAAGAGAATTTTTTGTTGCGTCTGTACGAACGTATGTACGTACGTGCGTACGTAATTATCTCGCATAACTCAAAAACGAGTAGCCTCAGAACGTTGAAATTTTGTATATAGGACTGCTATAACATGTAGATGTGCACCTCGTATTTTGGACGTATATAAATATATTTATATATACTATATCCACTATGTTACCCGACTCAGTGATCTCAGTTTTTTACTCTTATATGTTTGTAAATTGTACATTTTTTGCTTTAAAAATAATTGAATTATGTTTTTTTATCTTCCGGTTAAGGTTTTTATGCCTTTCGTAAATCTGTATGCAATATTTTTAGAATTATGAACAATTTTAAAGTTGTTTAAGTGCCGCTAAGCCTTTTTTTTTTTTTTTTTTTTGATGGCGGCTATTGATTGTTTACATTTGAAACAGCAGGATAGTGGATTTGTTGCCAATCTAGAGAAACTTAGCTTCGCAACAACAAAGATAACGCCTTCATTTATTATTGCCAATTAAATCATGCTTAATACTTTCTAGAATTTTTTCCAAGAAATAATTTTTTAAGATTTATTTCGTAATTTTTAGTATAGATATTTTGAGTTTGTATGTATTTTTGCCTTCTCGCGAAGTGAGAACTGAATTAATTGAATGAGAAATACTCAATCGTCTGTGAAAAACTGTTTCTTTTTTGTTTTCTTTGCTTAAATTCTTTTATACGTCATTCTAGCTTTATTTGAATAGAACATGTGGCAACGATTAGAAAATTCTATTCTTTAAATGATATAAATTTTCCTCACGGACTGGAGGAAACGGCGTTCGCCAAAGTCCTCACCTCCTTTCTTCTTGCTCAAAGCAAGATTGCTACAGAATATAAATTTTGTGCATTATGAGTTATAATATGAACGAAATATAATACTGTTAAGTGTCTAGCACCAGATTGTCGCTATAATAAACAAATACTAGAGTGAATTTTAAAGAATGCATTTATTCTATTGTGGATTATGCGCTGTCGGCGAAGTAGATTTAATTCAATCCAATAAGTTTAAATGAAATGCAAGAAAAAATGTGTATAATTTAATATTCCGTACAAGGAAGTCATGTGGTGTACACATCAGATTTTTTTATGAAGTTGTTTTGCAGAGTAAAATTCTGTGCAGTTTTTAAATTTAACATTTGATGTTCCCTTTAGGCATTTTCCCGGTACATTTTAAAGCCAGACGAAGGCTCCTAGTATTTCAATACTTAGTACAAGATCCAATCAATAAATTTCAGAAATACAAGCGTCTAAAAACAAGTGTGAGCCACTCTATTTAAAATAGACTCTAGGCTTTCAGGTCCAAAATGTGAATTTCAAAAGAGTAATTATAGATGCTAGTTCACCCTTCAAAACTTCCCATTTAGTTTTTTAAAGAAGCACATGTTTCGAAACTCACAGAACAGCTGCAGTGACAACGGGGATCTTCTAAATTCAGTTATGTTTTCTGCAATTTCCTTTCCCCCGTCAGTAATAATCACCTGATCTGTCTATTCTTGCTACTACACCTCTCCATTAATAAAAATAACCAATTCGAAAACGAATTTTTTTTTTCATCTTCCCTTTTTATGTAATCATAATAGTTTCATTACAAATATGGCAGCTGCGAGGCATCCCGCTGTTTGGAGCGAAAAAGTGTGAAAAAGAGAAAAAAAAAAAAAAAAATTCTAAAAGCGTCGGGGGCGTTCGAGGATGAAATAGCCCGACAATGGAGAAAACAGTGTCGTAGAAGCTAGCAAAAATGATTAGGATGGAATGGTTCGATGATGTCGACAATGCTGCGCATGCGTGGACACGCCTCTTTTTCGACCCATCGATGGAAATGTGAAATGATAATCAAAATGTGCGATTCTCGAAGAAGCTACTGTTTCTTGAGGCAAAATAATTTAGCTGTATTTAAAATAATCTATACTATTAAAAATCTGTGCGAAAGGTGCGGAGTTCAGTTTCGAGAGAAGTATCCTCGGATTCGAAAAATTCCCGGGAAGCCATTTCGACCATTCTCATCTTCGTACAACTTCAGTCAGCCGAAATATAAATTAAAAACTCTGAAAACGCTAATTTTTGCACTTATTTTTTCGAGTGGCAACACTCTCGCGCGCTGGAGATAAAAATCTGCTTCATTTCGAAAAGTGTTGCCACTGCTCGCTTTCAAATCGTAGAATTAGTTAATAAAAATTTTTAAGTTCTACAAAATATGAAATGAAAATAGCATTGCCAAACATTAAATATATTATTATTATATAAGGTCATATTCTGAAGAACAAAGCAAGCAATTTGCCTGTGACGTTATTTTACGTCGAAACTTTTGCGTGAAAGTCAGAATTTTAAGTAAATAGCAGCTGCTGGCAACTTTTTCGTTTCAGGTTAAAATAGTTGGCGCGAGATGTGATTGCCAAGTTAGTTCTTTTATTGATATTTAGAAAAAGCTTTTATATTACATTTAATTTAAATCGTGACGTCATGCGTATACGTATTAACTGCAGTGTCAGAAGTTTTTGTTTCCTAATTTGGCAACCAAAAAATTATTTACAAATTGGTTTTTGCCTAGAAAGAATAAACTGATTTCATTCATACTGAAATGTTTTTATATATTTTCTTTTAAAATATACATAGAAGTTATAAATTTTGCTTTGGCCGCTGTACGCTAGCGTGTGTTAAAATTTGTATTTCAAGGAATTTGCATTGTGTTAAAAAGTATAGCCTTTATTATTTACAACATAGGTTAAAAAACTGGCAATCCGCTAAGCAATTTTACTAGGCCCGCCAATACATTTCAATTAAGTATTCGTTGAAAATACAGTGTTGAAAAGATTTTCAAATTTTAGTTATTTGAATTTAGAGTTCACATTATTTTCGTTTCCATTAAAAATTAAGGTAAACAACGCTCTGGAAAATCCATTAATATTGTTAATTAATTTGCAAAGTGACATAAATCTTATTCAAAGATTTCAATATACTAATTTCATTAATTTCATTCGTACTTATCAAAGCCCACCAGCGGCCGAACGGTAAAGTCGCTGAACACTGGTAGTTCGGTCCGAGGTTCGAATCCCGCGAGCGGGCTGGCTGCATGGGTGTTTTCGTGGTTTTCCCCATGTGTAACGTGTATACGAGCCAGTTTCCCTTAGAAAGTCCTCCACGAAGGCATCCCTCCTCTTAGGCAGATAGCCCTCGAGGCTTTGCCATAATACACACACACGCGTACTTATCAAAAAATAAATAAAACAAACCCTGAAAGCTTTCATATTTTAAGGTTTTTCACGTTCTAGCTGAACTCATAGTCTACCAGTTTGCTGTTATACACTAAATCCTATTAACATTTTTTTTTTTTTTTCCTTTTTAGCTTTATTTAACAGCAAAATTGCAAAAAAATTTAAAAGCACCATGGCAGAATTTCTGAAGCAGCATTAAATGTTGACATACGCTTTTCTTTTCTTCCTCCCCCCTCCCAGTCTTCTCTTAGTTCATCATATGAATGTCCAGTTTTTTTACAAAGATAGCTTCACAAAACTTTTTTCTTTTCGTTATTTTCTTGTTAACATCTTATATGTTTATTTTATTTTATTAAATATCAGGTTCTCGACGCTTATGCCACATGAAATTTAATTGAACATCAAAATCACAAAATATTTCAAAACTGCGTGTCTTAAGAATTTTCGATGAGACAGTCTCTGGCGCTTCTTACTTCGCATGAACGCAAAAAATACATAAAAACTCAATTTTTCATTAAAAATTATAAAACAACAATTAAAAAAAAAACTAAAACATCAAATGCAGTTAAAAATAATTTAAAAAATTAATTTTTATAATTTGAATTAGAGTTTCTACGCAAATAAAACTTTTCGGTCAGTCGGCAGGAATACAGTATTTTCGATAGACAAAGTTAACTTTTAATCCCACTGGGCAAAAAGACATTGAAGTTGGTGTACCAATTGACTTAATTCGCTGTTTGCGAAGCGTTTTAAATGCAAACAAATGGCGACCTCGTTATGACTAACGCCACTTAAACAATAAAACTGTTGATAAATCTACAACTATTGCATGCAGATTAACTAAACTGATAAAAACTTAACCGCAAAATAAGTAAAATGTAATTCAATGACTTCTAAAACAAAAATTTCACAATTTATCAACATATAAGAATAAAATAATTTAGTTCACCGAGGCGGGTAACAGAGTGGAAATACATATGTGTATATATTCGTATACCTTTGATATAGCCCATTGCAACGAAAAAGCTAGGTGCACAACTAAATGTTATAGCAGCCCCATATGCAAGATTTCAACGTTCTATAGCTACTCATTTTTGAGTTATGAGAGATGCATACGTACGTACAGATGCAATGGGGGGAAAAAAAAAATTTTTTTTTTCTTCTGAACCCATTTCAAATCCATTTTATAACCCGTTTTTGAGAAACGAGTCCTTTATTCTGTTCATATATGTCACACAAATGTCACACAAAAGCATCGTTCAAATGGATTCCAAGGTGGTCAAAATAGATATTTTCTTTGAGATATGATACCCGACATTTTCATGATAAAGAAGTATTGCAATAATAAAGAAATATTGCAATACTTCTTTTACTTTCATTGTTTTATTGTAATAATAAAGAAATATTGTAATACTACTTTTACTTTCATTGTAATAATAAAGAAGTATTGTAATACTTCTTTTACTTCCCATAAGGAAATAAAAGATCTCTACATATAATAGAAGGAAGTTTGTCTGTCTTTCGATCGTGCTGCGCGTAAGGTAATAGACTCAAGGATATGAAACTTGGTACATAAGGGTGCATAGACACATTTGGTACACAAGAGCCAGTGCAACTCGAAGCGATTTTTTCAAAATGCGAATGAGATTTTTTTTTTTTAATATTTTTTGATGAAATCGTATCAAATCGATAATTCTCTCTCATTATATCAGCAATAATGACATCAGCACTATTGCAACTCGGGAAAATGAGAGCGATAATTCTGTGCAGTTTATAAATTTAATGTTTCTCTTGGATACTGGACGCTTGTCGAGAGAAAGGTGATAAAATTGCATCAGTTTATATTTACATTTTTAGAATTTTTTCCTAGAAGTTTCGTTAAAGTATTATTATTATTATTATTATTATTATTTCCTAGAATGTTCTTGAAAGTATGCCTCAGCCACCAAGAAAAAAGAAACGTTTGCATGCAAGACGAGCAAGTGTTAGCGAACGTGGAAGATCATCCCGTGCAAATGAAACATCCGAAGAAAGATAATCGAGACGAGAGAGGGGTAGGACTTTTAGAAAAGCAGGAAGGGTAAAGGGAAGGCCCGAAGAAAGAAACATAAGGCACGAAACAGACGAAGGCTGCCCTCATAGCAGCTAGTCAATAAAAATCCTTGACCTTTAATATTCGCACTTCTTGAAAAGTACGACTTATAATACACTAAGGATTATACTTCTCTAGTGTGAAAAATTCCTGAGTTTGTACTTCAGAGTTATAATCTTACATTTCCTGTTCTTCAGATGTGTTGCCACTTGCAGCCACTCACAGACCAAGATTGAACAAGCGAGAGAAGAATACAACATATTATCTCACAAACATGGTCTCTCATCTGAGAAATCCGTACCTTGTTGGCAAATCCTCCATAGAATACTTAAAATATTTTTTCGCCTTTAGCGTTCAGGGCAAGAGATGGGAACTAAATAATGACCCTCTTTTGTGGGCCTGTATCACAAAAGAAGTGTGGAATGGTCGTGAAGAGTGCCTGTCAAGGCCCAGTGTTTGCTGTTTGACTTTTCACCCGTGGACTTCGAAGGTGCTGGAGGGGATTTGCCCACATTATGAGGGGTTAGATAAATATTGGGTTATAATCCTGATACAGGCCGTTCCATAGCAAGGGTTTGGATAAATACAAGGACAATAGAAATATTTGACTTCGAAGTGTATTAGATGTAAAAATTTCTTCGTCTTTTAAAGCATGAAGTTTGAGTGATTCATACCAGGAGTTGAAGTAGAAGTACTGAAGAATATAATATACCACGAGCAAGCAAAGCAGGTGGTCGCTATTTGGCTAATAAAAAATTTAAAAAATAATGTTTATGTATGCATTAGAAATTATATTTCATTGTTGGCAGCAGGTGGTACTTCAACGCGCACGTGCGGAGGATACTCATAATAACGCATTGAAGAACAGGTTTATATTAAGTCGAATGGTAAACTCTGTGGCTTTTATGATTTCGTACGCATGCGCACATTGATACCCAATAGATTTCCTACATTAATTAACTTGATTTTTCAAAAAGAAGATAGAAAGTAACATGCCTTTTTGAAATGCACACATATATTGCATTTGAAACTGAACTCAAGTCAAGAGTTTAAATTCTTAAATTAGTAAAAGTTTTATATCTAACTAGCAGCTACGCTGCCAACTTTCGTCTGGCTTTTAAATGTACCGTAAAAATGCCTAAAGGAAACACCAAACATTAAATTTAAAACCTGCACAGAATTTTACTCTTCAGAACAACTTTATCAAAAAAAAAAAAAAAAAAAATCTATAAAAATGTATTATATATATGTAGGGTCGGTACTTACTGTCTAGGAATATGATGTCTGTAAACTTACTTCCTATGTGGTTATCTAGGGGCTTGAAATTAATAATCCGACTTATGGAAAACTAGATAATTTAATGAAACACGAATAGTTGCTACAAAGTACAAAATGATTACATGTGTAGAAGGAAATGGATGATATTATTTACAGATGAAGAGAATCAACAGTCTTTTACATGCAAACATCTTTCAGTCGCATCATCATCTTAATGGCGGAATCGTCTGAATTCTATCATGACAAAAGTAAAAGATTTATTTTCACAGCTTGTCGCGTCATCCGATTATAATGGAAGATGCCATCCTACATATATCAAATAATAAAAGCACAAGGAAAATCCAAAGCAGTGTCGATGCTTGCTTAGATCCATATCGAAGAAGAATTTTGATCGCGCAGTATGCCAATAATGTTAACTTGGTAATATCTAAAGAACTTGGCAGTCGAAGCGATTTCAATTCCATTTTTATTTCCAATTGATATTTGTGGCCACGATCACTTGGCACTCTAGTCGCGCCTTTCCACAGAAGATTTACATTTTTGATATTGAGATAGAAAGCAAGCCAGCGAAATTACATCTTAGCACAGTAGAGAGCAAAAGCTGAAGTGCGTAGTTATGCAAGATGGAAGCACGCGAAGAGAAAACTTTTGGTTTGCAATTTGGTGATTGGTCAACAGGCATCTGCATTAAGGGTTACGTAAGATCGTATGATTAATTTGAATGACGCAGTCTAGATTTAAGCGCTATTTTTAGGACAGAAGATGAAATTCCCAAATGAAATTAAAAAAATATAAGAGGTTATAGCGAATTAAATTTAGAAGTTTGCTTTCATATTTTTTATCTTACATATATATATTACTTATATATATATATATATATAAATTACAAGGAAATAAGCAACATCCCTTAATACAAATATTAATTATCCTAATAAATAAATTAACCAACTTCCCGTTGCAAAATATTACGAATTCAAATGGTATAAAGGAAGTTAAAAATTTTGTTTCTAAAAAAAAAAAAAAAAAAAAAAAAAAAAATCATGCAAAACTTTTTATATAATTCAATTTATATATAATTAAAACATAATACAAAAAATTACAATGAAATAAACAATAAATCTCATATTTTCATATTTTCAAGAAAAAACAGTGAGGAGTCCAGTATCCAAAGCAATGAATGAAAATTTTTGCCAAAATCACATTTCTAAAAGAATGAAACTATCATCAGAAAGCAAAACCAATCAAAATTGTGCTTTGTGGATGACAGAATTCAAAATATACAAACCTCTTTGCCATTAGCTAATAAAGAAAGAGACAGAGAAAAAAAAAAAAAAAAAGAAAGAAATTCTTTTTGTTGTGCTTCGCGAGACGCATGCGCGTCAGAATAAGAAGATTGCGATGTGCATATTTTACATACATCTCGACATATAATAAAAGTCCAAAAAATCAAAAGAAAATAAGCAGCATTTAATCTCATACTTTCAACACTCAGCAGTCCAGCATACAAAGCAGTGAATGAAAAACTGTTGCCAAACCCACATTTCTAAAAGAGTGAAACTATTCAAAATGATGCGATTTCATAAAATAAGATAAAATTTTAAAAAAATCTGATTCGAATTTTGAAAAAAATCGCTTCGAGGTGCACTGGCTCTTGTCTAGATGCACCTACATAACAAATTTCGTAGCCCTGGGTCTATTAGCTTACGCGCAGCACGAACTAAAGTCAGACAGACAGACTCTTTCTTTTATTATATGTAGAGATGTATGTAAAATATTCAAGTAAAACTAAAAGCCAGACACGTTAATATGAAGCAGTTTATTTCATTTTTAAATGAAATGCTTTCTCCTCCATTATACAGACAAAATTAGTGATTTAGTGAAAAATTAGAAAATTAGTGAATGCTAATTAATATTGCTGCGTGTGTACGGGTTCGTAATAGATTGAATGCACGTGGCTGATGAAAAGTTAATAAAATGTATTCTTATCACAAGAAATAAAACAAAATGCTGAAATGTTCCCTCACCGATGTTCGTACAATATCAGTTATAATTATATAGTTATAATTATATATAGTTATAATTTAAACTACTAAAACGTTAAATAGAACACAATTCAAAGCTCAGAAAAAGCTTATCCGATTTCAAAATTACAGCAACAGCTTAGTAAACAACTGAACTGAGATGTTTTTCTCCGACTTGTGTAAGCTTTTTAATCAGTCCCGAGAAGCTTCTCATAATTTCTCGAGGTTTCTGGAAAGCAAAAGAGTAGAATTAAAGTTACAGCTAACACACAATTGCATTATTTAAATTTCAGTTAAAATTACGAGACTTCTATTTATTAAATGCCCGTGCTTCTATATTTTTTACTTTTTCGGCGTAGCTCTCTCTTAAAACTCATCACGCGCTGCATTACACGGGGAAATTAAACAATTTTAATTACAATTCTACCAAAATTAGCTAGCTAAATAGAAAATCCGTAACAATATTAAATTGATGGCAATGATAGCAGAACTTAATTTCTAAAATTAGAATCACCAGGGCCCTATGGAAGCCGGCGGGAAAGAACAACAAAAATAAATAATTGAAATAGTGAAGCAATTAATGTTACAATAAATTAATGTCACTTCTGGCAACGTCAAAAGCAAATGAGCGTCAAACGGTATATATTGGCAAAAGAGGATTCTTTTTTTGTTTGGATACAGAACTCTTAAAAAGATTTTGTGCAAAAATATTGCATTTAAAACTCATAAATGAGCCTGAAGATATTGAAGATATATTAACTTAAGCCTGAAGATATTTAAAACTTATAAATGAGCCTCTTGTAAGTTCTTTATTTCAGCACTTCGATTTAAATGTTTATTAAGACTATCAACTTTGATTTGTATTCTATTCGTATTCTATTTGAGTTAAGCAAATGCTCTATGTAGCTTCCGCTTGGAAAACCGAGTTATAAATATTAAGCTTAAATTTATTATTCTCAATCTCTGCTTCATAACAATATATAACATATGCGAAATCAATGGCGTCTCCCAGACCTGACCTGTCTGTAAAAATGTCCATTTCTTCTACTTGTAGAGCATCAAATAATATGGAATAAAAATACTTTCAGTAGGGTGAATCAAATTTTTCAAAAGCACACCCTGTTACAAAATCTCCATACAATTTAAAATCAATATTTCCTGTTCTTAAACGAAAGTTTCATAATAAAAAAGCAAATAGTTTGGATAGAGGGAACACACCGGCCAGGATACAAAACACTTTAGTAGAGGTCGTTTTGAAACATCTCGTAAGCATTAAGAGGTTATCACACTTGGCTACAGTCCCTGCTGGACGGGACTTTTCTGAGAAACGAGATTCTGATAGCACTGGTTTAACCGGGAGGATTCCTAGAAAAAAGAGCCCCGCCTAGCTAAGGAAACAATGTTTCGGCTACGCGGGATTTTTTTCAAACCTCATTGACAATGTCTCGGCTGGACCTCTGTCCCGGGCAGAGACAACCAATCAGACGAAAGTTCTGCTTCTGAAGCATCACATGTTCCTAATCCGAGCGATAATCGATTAGTGTTTGGCGTTCAGGTCTTTGTAGTAAGTGAGAATGGTAAGCTAGCTACGTGGGTTTCCTGGAATCGTGCGGGTTCTGAGAATTGTCCCTTTCGATGTCAAGTCCCGCGTAGTCTAATGTTACTGAGCATAATGTTATTGAGGTATTAGTAATTAAGCTCTCTGCACTGTGCCCAGTTTCATATTAAGCCTAACCAGCTCCTGCGCCCGGCAGGCTATGCCATACATAATTCAAGGAATCCCAACAGTCTCGTAGATTGACCTTATTATAGTGTTATTCATAGAGAGAATTTCATTGAAGTTTGTTCTGTAATAATTAAAAATATATTCTGTTTTTTTTTTAATGAGCCATATCAGAACGTAAAATAAAATTTAACTTGTACACAATCACACCAAGTTATTTAATTTCGTTTCTATATTTTATTCCCTGATTCTTATATTTCAGCCTTGGTTCTCCTGTCTGCTTTCCTGTACGGGGAAAGAACACAGGATTTGTCTTTTGAATATCAAACTTTAATCCTTCCTTTTCTCCCCTATCTCTTATTTCCAGAATTAAATCATTGAAATAAACTTCGATTATTTCCAAAGATTTCTACAGTACAAAATCCGTAATCCGGACTCGTCGGGACTTCAGCGATTCCGGATTAGGGGTTTTTCCGGATTATAGATCATCAATTTAAATCTGGTAAGATGGCATGCAGAAATTATACAGTTAAAAATATGAAATCGTAATTTATGAAATGAAGAACAATTATGACCTAAAGGGTATCAAAATTTACAAAAAAAAGCTTAATATTTATTTGTTTACTTTATTAAACATTTCTTTCAATGTAAGTTGTTTAAGATGCTTCCACGAAAAATTCAAAAAGTTCCTTTTTCTTGTGTCATATATAGTGGACTTTCCAATGTCATATACTTCTCGCATAATTTTGAGACGGATAGGCCTTTATCCATTTTTCGCAGCAATTCCACTTTTTGTTTAATGGACATCGAAACATGCTTTCGCTTTGTAGATCCTTTGGCAGTTCCAGGATCGGAAACTCTTTTTGACATAATCGAAAGTTCAAGCAACAATTTTAAAATTAAATAGTTAATTATTATCAAATTAATTAATATTTATCAATTGCTATTTAATTTCTAATAATGATTTAAATAAACAAAATTTAATTAATTATTATTTATTTAAATAATTCAAGATTAAAATAATTAAATAATATGTAAAGAGGTAAACTAAAATTTAATGACTTGATAGAATGTTCATTGAACTTTCAACGAAATAGAAAAACGTTGCGCGTAATGATATGGAACTGTACCACCACCTTTGTAAGCCGTACCAGAAAAAACAAAATGGTATTAAAAAGAGCATTGTTGTGAAACTTAAGATTGTTTCTGAATATAATTTCCTTTGTCAGTTAGATCTTACCGATTTCCAGTCTTGGCAGGAAAAAAATGCAATTTTATTATGTTGTATCAAGATCATCTCACTACCTTTTTTTTACATATTTGGAATAACGGTTTTTTAATGGCACTCTTTAATTTTTTTTTTTTTTTTTTTTTTTTTTTTTGTTAGGAATGAACGTCTTTGAACGTCCTTGTCATAAATATTTTTTCACACTTTCCCTAAAGAGCATTTGTCATTCTATAGAATGCCTAGGTATTATATACAATGCCTAGGTAAAGTATGTAATAATTCTCTTATTTCACACTTTGCCTAAAGAGCATTCGTCATTCTATAGCATGCCTAGGTATTATATACAATACCTAGGCAAAGTATGTAGTAATTCTCTTATTTCAAACTTTGCCTAAAGAGCATTCGTCATTCTATAGAATGCCTAGGTATTATATACAATGTCTAGGTAAAGTATGTAATAATTCTCTTATTTTACACTTTGCCTAAAGAGCATTCGTCATTCTATAGAATGCCTAGGTATTATACACAATACCTAGGTAAAGTATGTAATAATTCTCTTATTTCACACTTTGCCTAAAGAGCATTTGCCATTCTATTGAATGCCTAGGTATTATATATAATGTCTAGGGAAAGTATGTAATAATTCTCATATTTAATTCTTTGCCTAAAACCGTTCGGCATTACATACAGTGTCTAAGCATTCTATATAATGCCGCAGGTACTTTGCCGGTAACATATATAGGAAACAAGTAAAATTTTAACAAATATTTCGTTCTCAGTTAAGTCGAAAACTTCTAAATTATCTAAACGCAACATTAATAACAATACACAGCTTGAAAAATGGTCAAATAAGGACGCTTTTAGAAGAACAAACCTTCCGTGTGATATATGACGCTGGCGAACTCAATAAATTTATAGCTTTTTAATGGCCTCGCATCTGCGTCTTGGGCGCTCTGAAATCCTAAACGCCCGATGACAGCCACTGACAATGGGCTCCGGGAGATAAAGAAGCCCCCTAGGGCTTACCTCCCTGCAAGGGGTCGGCGAGATAAAAGGGGGTCGGGCACCCCGAGCGGATAATGCCTAGTAATTCCAAAGGCGGTGTGAATCTGCCTACTGTGTGAAGTGGCATCTCTTTGCCTTTGCCCTTTGGAAATCACGCCTAGTGTTTATTGTCGTAGACGGAGGTATCTCCATGTCCAAAGCAGAATGGATCGTCCACATAAAAGATGTTTGGGGACTGGGCTTGTGCGTTAGATACTTCTGACTTCACTTAGGTATGAAGAAGCCTGCAGATTAATGGTTGGGATTTTAGAGTAATGGGATTAAGAAGATGGAAAGAACTTTTTATTTTTGTGGGAAAATGCACGATATCCGGCTTTCCAATAATCGAAAAAAAATTCTGATGTGGATATCACATGGTTTTCTTCTACGGCATATTAAATTGTGCAGTTAATTTTATTTCTTCGGATTATGATAATTTTATTAACCGATGTGTCGAGGCAAGTTGAAAATGACTCAAAAAATCGTAAATTTTGGAATTAAATATACTGGTCAAATTTTACGAGAGTTAAATTTCTTGCATTTTTGTTATTGAATTCCTACTATTAGCTCACACTCTCCTTATATCTTGTTCAGATTTTCAGTCGTTAATAAAATACTTTTTTTTCATTCGCTCAAGTTTAAATACATTTTTTTAACTTGTAGTGGATGACACACTATGCTAATACGTTTTTTCACATATAAAAAATTTTAAATTTTTAATTTAAAAATTCTTTTGTATTTTAAAATTTTTTCTTCATTGACCTAAGTAAGAATTAATTTTTTTTTATATTACTTTTCTTTTTATAACGAGTATAAAACTTTTCGGGATATTATAAGTTTAGAAACCGGGAGACTGCATTAAAAGTTAGATTTTGTTATTTGTCCAAATTAATTTTTTTTAACTTGAAATCGCTGAAATATGAATATTTGCGCCTTTCAAACACACCGTAATTAGATATACATGTCTATAACGAACGACTGCAAAAGTAAATGCTGGAAGAGGACTTTTAAACCGGGTAAGGAGAGTGAATATATATACATATCTTTAGTACTGTCGATTGCAATTAAAAAGAAAGGAAAAGGCAGCAGTTTCATATATAAAATTTCAACGTTTTACGACTAATAGCTTTCGGGTTTTGCGAGATGCATACGTACTTACGTACGTGCTTGCAGACGTCACAAAATGTCCATTTTGAATCATGTTTCGGAATAGAGTCCTTTATTCTGCCCGTACATACTGTTTGCTTTTCTGTATGGGTCCATGTGATTTGGAGTGATTGAGGACAAGACTTGGTCAAGAATCAGACACAATTTATTTAGCCAATATTACTCAGGACAGCTCCAAAAACACGTTTACATTTGTTCAAGACAAACACGCTGCTGAAACAATCAGCAGCACAATCTTCAGACTATATTAATATAATATTTAAATAATTTTATTATTTGCCTATTTTTTTTTTAGGTGCAAAGGGGCTTTATCCCTGAAGGACTATTGTTTTTGTTTTGCGATTTTGTGTTGGTTCACTATAAATGTCCGTTTCCCTTTTCAAACTGTTGCCACCAAGTGTTAGAGTCCTGCATTATATTTGAAGAAATTGAATAATGAAAAATCTGCGTTAAATGTATGTATATTTCTCGCATTGTGATAAAACGACGGTACATAGAGCCATCGAATTTTGAATAACGTAATCCTACTACGAATATGGGCATGTGGAAACCCAAATTCGAAATGTGGAATTTGTTTTATGATCGATTTCATATTTTGAACTTTAACGAATTTTTGATTAATAAACTCAAGGATTTCAAAGCGAGCGATGGCAACGTTGTATAGAAAAAAACATTTTTATCTCCAGCCCGTGAGACTGCGGATCGGAAATTCTAAAGATATGCTCAATTAAAACTATTTTGCGATATTGCTGTTGAACTGAATTTTATGGTTTAAGTGCGAAGAACGTGATATTTAATAAATAAAGATAACAGACAAAATGTTAAAAAAACGCCCCTACTAACGTGATTTAAAATCTGAAACCTTTCAGTTTTTTTAATATTTTTTTAATACTTCTTGTGTGTGTGTATGTGTATTCAATTATGGCAAAGCACACTAGGGCTATCTGCCTAAGGAAAGGGATGCCTTCGTGGAGGACTTTCTAAGGGAAGCTGGCTCGTATACACGTTACACATGGGGAAAACCACGAAAACACCCATGCAGCCAGCCCGTTCGCGGGATTCGAACCTCGGACCGAACTACCAGTGTTCAGCGACTTTACCGCTCGGCCGCTGGTGGGCTTTAATACTTTTTGAATTGGAAGTATATCTCTATGACGAACTATTGCGAAATAAAGGGCGGGTGAGGACTTTTAAGCTCGGTTAGGACAGTGAGTATATATATGTAAGATAAAAAAAATATAAAAGCAAACTTCTAAATTTAATTCACTATAACCTCTTTTATTTTTTTATTTCATTTGAAAACTTCATCTATATGTCCTAAAAATAGCGCTGTAAGTCTAAACTGCGTCATTCAAAATAATCATGTGATCTTAGTTACCGTTAATGCAGATGCCTCTTGACCGATCACCGAATTGTAAACCAAAACTAAAAACTGAAACTTTTGACTCCCTCCTTTCTTTCTATGAACTGATGCGTCACTATTGCTTGAGCTTTCCTCTTGCCCAAACGTCTTTCCGCAATCATGTGTGTGCTGCTACATTCGCTTCTATGGCAAGAAAATCAAAAATTATAAATGTTCTTTAATAGGCATGAGTAGAGTGCCAAGTGAATTGTGGCCACAGAATGAGAATTTAAATAAAAAAGGAATTTAATCCGGCTCGTCTGCTGCTTCTTCTTGTAAATGATGTTTGTGTGAAACCGCCATGTGCGCAACTGTCACATCACCCAGAATAACAACGAAAGAAAGAACTTACAGACTGTGTTACAGACTTTCTCAAAATCGAAAGCAAAGCCACGAAAATTGAATGATGACGCGTGTGACTGAGATTGCATCTGCTCCTGCAAAAATGGCATCTCTTGCATCCGCTCTTGCAAAAATAGCATCTCTTGCATCCCGTCTTGCAAAAATAGCATCTCTTGCATCCCGTCTTGCAAAAATAGCATCTCTTGTATCCACCCTTGCAAAAATAGCATCTCTTGCATCCGCTCCTGCAAAAAGTAGCATCTCTCGCATCCGCTCTTGCAAAAATAGCATCTACTGTTTTTCGATCTGCTCTTCGTTTGGTTTGTATTGGCTTATTTAGATATGGCAAAGCACGCGAAGGCTACCGGCCTGAGGGAAGGGATGCCTTCGTGGAGGATATTCTAAGAGAAACTGGCTCTTATACATGTTGCACATGGGGAAACACGAAAACGCGCATGTAGGTAGCCCATTCGCCAGGATCCGAACCTCGGACTGAACTACCACTGTTCATCGAATTTACCGCTTTGCAGCTGGTGGGTCAGATCTGCCCTTGCATTGTATTCCCACCATCGATGACATGATTTTGACTATTTGCTACTGTAATTTGTGAGCAACCAAAAACAGTTCATATTTGTGCCTATTTTAGTATTTCTGCTAACAGCTTTCAAAGACTGTAAACATTCGACTCGTCCTACATTCAAAAGATTCCTTCTTGACGCAAAATTTGTCTCATACTACCCTCTCAGTTATTACAAGTTTTCCTTTTCGGAATCCACTTTGTTTGAAGCACTTTGCGCGAAAGATTTTTGAACGGTGCTTCCCACTTACTATCCAATGATCATCACAATGATAACTACTGATAATACCCATTCACACTGAAAAGCAGATTATCAACAGGGGATAATTATACGCTTCATAGATCAGCCAGAGAGGAGGAGGGCTTCGGATACCCCTTCTCCTGCGCCCCCCCCCCGAGCAGTTAAAGCGAGCAGTGTATTTCATCTCATGTGCGCCATATGCTACTTCCCTCCCGTTTTTTGCGCATGCTTACGGTGACTGATTATCGACTGCTAGGGAAGCAGACATTGGATTTGCGGATAAAATTTTCAAGAGCACTAGAGACATACATACTCAGTGGCGTAGCTATAACATAAATAGAATTAGTATATGTAAAGAATTAAATTCAAAATAAAGTAATTAAAAGTAGATTAAAAAGCATCTGATTTGCGCTAAAGCTGCAAAGTACTAATTCATAATAATTGATAATAAGAAAGTTTCCATATAACCATCTCCAAGGAACACAAATTCAATTTAAAACCATGAATGAAAAAGATTTTAAATCATAATTTAAATTAGTAATTAAAATAGTAATTTTAACTTCTTGTTTAAAAATCTGCAAAGAAAAATCTTAAATCGCAAAAATACCAAAACCAAAAGTAAATTCTAAATATTAAAAAAGTAGTTATTGTCATTGATCGCAGATTAATCGACTTATGAAGGGATAAACCAATTTACCATCAATTAAAAAAATAAATTTTGACCGCTAAATTGAAAAAATAAATTAACACCGCTAAATTGAGAGAGTGTTTTATTTTATTTCCAGGTAAGCATCAAATTGTTTGCTAGATTCGAACCATAAGTCGAAATTAATACTCAACCCATATAAAGCCATTAGACCAATTAAGCCAAGAATCTTCTTAAAAAATAGCAAATAATCTTAAAATTAAAGTTTCTATTAAGAACAAATTAATCTGAACGAGATGCTTATTTTAGAAAGCACATCCCCCTACACTCTCATTTCAATGTCAAAAACAGAAGTAAACGAATTAGAACATTAAAAGTTAATTCAAAATCATAAGAAGATCAAAAACGATACAACCTCAAAATTAAAATTTAAAACATGTAGTTAATTACAAAGATCAAACTAGTAAGTTAAAATTAGCAAACTTGTCTTCAAAATTTTCAGACCAAATGGCTGGAAATTTCAAGTATTAAGTGATGGAAGTAAAAGGGTTGTCGTAAAGTGCAGTTTTCTATTTAAGAAAGTTTAACCATATATAGAATAGTATACATATTCAATTAACATATATTGAATAGTATATATATATATATATAGAATTAACTATATAGAATAGAATATATATGTTACGGTGAAACACCGAAATCTGGAGAATGTCGACTTTCACCGGTGAATGTCAACATTCACATAGTCTCTTGGTGTATGTCCGAAATATTTACCAAATACTCTTATTTCTGACTTACACCGGTGAATGTCGACATTCACCATGTACTAATGGTGAATGTTGAACATATAACAATATTATATTTTCTTCTCCGTAATTCAGTCGCGAATAAACGCACTTGAAACTTGAAATAAGAACTTAAGAACATGAGAACCTAAAACACACAATACATTCAAAATGAGAAAGGAAAATAATAGAAGTTAAAAACTTACTTAATTATATAGTACGTTCTAAATGAGAAAATAAAATAACAGTAATAAAAAACTTACTAAATTATGTGATTCAAATTTTATTTATTGCAACAACTTAAACTATGATGGCACTTTATGACCTCTCTTTTCTTCTCTTTCACCAGAGCATATCTGTGATTGTCGACATACACCGGTGAGGGTCCGAATATACAAGAATGTAGTGAAATATTCGGTCTTTCACCGACGTATTTGGTGAATGTTGATATTCTCCGGTGAAAGTCGACATTCTCCAATTTCGGTCTTTCACGGTAACATATATATATAGAATTAACATATATAGAATAGTATATATATATAGAGAGAGTTAACATGTATAGAATAGTATATATAGAGAATTAACAATTTATTTACTAAAGAAATATTGATTATATTATCTCCTAATATAAATTTACTAGAAGTATCAAAAAAGAGAGAACCCATATGTAGGAAGTTTAATTCGGAAACTTGTGTTTTAAAGTAACTTGAAGTAAATTATTAAAAATGTTTTACGGGGACTTGAATTTAAATCATGAATAACAAAATTTCAAACTTTGAAAAAGAAATTAAATTAAAAGCAAGTAATTATCGCTATTGATCGGAAATTAGTTGACTTTTCAAGGGAAACAAAACCAACTCAATGAACAATAATTAATAAATGCGAAGGTGTTTCGTCTTTTACTCAAGTAAGAATGGTCATGTCAAACTGGCAAATTAAAGTTAGGCCAAAATTGTAGTTCCGTGAAGTGATGGGATTTAGAACCAAAGTACAGTAGTCATTCTTAATAAAGCATTTTCGCTAATACAACATTCTTTATAAATTTTGAGTGAAAAGCAATTTATGTAGTAAAATTTACAAAATACTTGAGTAAATGTCCCCCAACACCTTCGCTTTTATGCATGTTAATTCAAAACTATTTGTATAAAAATTAAACAGTGATAATCTCAACTGGAAGCCCGAATTCGGAATTTGTTTTGTTACCTATTTCAAATGTTGTAAAATTTTAACGAATTTTTGATTAACAAACTCAACGATTTCAAAGCGAACTATGGCAAAACTGTACGGGGAAAAAAATAAATAAATAAATAAAATTAATCTCCAGCGGGCGAGACTGTGTATCGGAAATTCTAAAGCTATGCTTTTTCTTAAATTATTTCACGATATTGCTGTTGAGTTAAATTTCATAGTTTAGGTGCGAAAAACCTGATATTTAATAAATATTAGTAACACACAAGACGTTTAACCCCCCCTTTGGGCGTAATATAAAATCTGAAAGCTTCCAAATTTTTAAAATTTTATTTTAGTTCTTTCTATTGGCAACACCAATTATGAAATTCCAGACGTCTGTTTTATTTCTCTTGATGTTACGCAGACATCAGAGAAAGAGGTTTTAAATGTAAGATATACATTTTAAGTTCTTAAATATTTCTTTAATTATTTTTTAGGAAACTTTAATTACAACTAATATCACTTACAAAAATTAAAAGGAAGTTTCGCACTGGTATTACAATATTTTTAAAAAACGTTCTGGAGTTTTTGTTTTGGAATAAACTGTAAAAATTCCAAAGGACAGCCTTTCTACTTTTGTGTTTCGATTTTCATATCAATAACGAAACAAAGTTCGGAAATACTTCTTTCTGAATAACGGAATTCTTTCTTGTTTATGCCAACGCGATCATAAATCAGTTGATTTTCGCAATTTTCATCCAAAAGTTTTGACGGGATAAAAAATGTATACAAAAGTATAGATGTTGGAGTCACGTAAGGATATTTTTAAGCAGTTAATAAAGTTTAAAAACTCTTTTTCTTCTCAATTTAATTCCGTACAGCAATTTAGAATCTAATTATGCCGCCCAGTCGGTATAGTGGTTAAGGAAGCTGACTCGATACCGAAGGGCCTGGGTTCGAATCCCGGAGAAGGCATGGTTGTAACTGTCCGTCCCTTCATAGGAAAGGGGATGGTGGCCCACCTATTGGGTGCCTCCATAATAAAGAGACCTCCACATCTGACCTTGTGTAGATTAATGGCCTGGGTTACATTTGTAATTGTTCACAATCTGCCATTGGAAGAAAAAAATATTAAAATCTAATTATTCTTCACCTCCCAGATATACCCATCTCAGTAACTCCTACACAATGTTTTATGCAAAAAAAAACTCCGCACCTAAAAATTTGTCGCCCGTAGCACTACGGCACTGGGGGGAGCTCGGATAAGAGGCGGATGTGGATGATATGACTGGCTCCTCCAATTTGCTTAAAGGTGCCAGTACCTTTATGCATTTAAATTCATAGCTTAGAAAGAGCACTTTTATGTCAGAGCATCTCTACCAAGAGTCCTAGCGAAATACCCGAAAAAGGTGCCAACACTGTTATGTGGTTCAGTTTATAACTTAAAAACACCACCTTTATGTCAGAGTATCTCTACAAAGAATTCTGACAAAATCCCTTTAAAAGGGTGCCAGCTTTATTATCAGGTTCAATTTATAACTTAAAAAGAACACCTTTATGTTAGAGCACCTCTACTAAGAGTCCTGACAAAATCCCATTAAAAGGGTGCCAGCTTCATTATGAGGTTCAATTTAAAACTTAAAAAGAACAAACACCTTTACTTCAGAGCATCTCTATTAAGAATCTTGGCGAAATTTCCTCATAAAGGTGCCAGCACTATTATGAGGTTTAGAGAGAGCACCTATATCTTAGAGCATTTGCATTTCTTTCAAGAGTCTCAGAAAATCCCGTCATAAAGGTGCCAGTACAATTATAAGGTTCAATTTATAACTTAGAGAGAGCATCTTTATGTGAGAACATCCCTACTAAGAGACTTGGCCAAAATCCCTTGTAAAGCTGTCAGCACAAGTATGAGGTTCAGTTTATAATTTAGACAGAGCACCATCATCTCAATCTCAAGCATCTCTATGAAGAATCTTGGCGAAATCTCGTAATAAAGGTGCCAGTACAATTATGAGGATGAATTTATAAATTAGACAGAGCACCTTTACTAAGAGACTTGGGAAAATCCCGTTGTAAAGGTGCCAGCACTATTAGGAGGTTCAGTTCATAACTTAGAGAGAGCACCTTATGTCAGAGCATCTCAAAGAGGTTTGACAAAATCTCCTTGTAAAGGTGCCAGCACTATTAGAAGGTTCAGTTTATAATTTAGAGAGAGCACCTTTACCTCAGAGCATCTCTATCAAGAATCTTGGAGAAATCCTATCGTAAAGGTGCCAGCACTATTACGAGGTTCAATTTCTAAATTAGAGAGAGTACCTTTATGTAAGAGAATCTCTACTAAAAAATTACGTGTTTTAGTGTTTGCGATTAACCAAGTAATTGAGGAAAATAGGATATATACATATTAAGAAACAATGGAAAAACAATTTCATTTATCTGTTCGATAGGAAGAGCTGTTATGTTGACTATACAGAAAGCGAAAAGCAAAAAGTTCCTGTAATGTGTTACGTACACCCTGCACACACACACACACACACACACAAAAAAAAAAAAAAAAAAAAAAAAGAGAGAGAGAGAGAGAGAGAGTGAAAGAACAAAAAAACAAAAAACAAAAAAAAAATCTGAAAGGATTCAGATTTTAAATTTCGTCCAAAGGGGCGTTTTTTAATATTTTGTGTGTTAACTTTATTTATTAAATATCATGTTCTTCGCACTTAAACCATAAAATTCAGTTCAAAAGCCATATCGCAAAATAATTTTAAATTGAACCTATCTTTAGAATTTCTGATGCACAGTCTCACGCGCTGGAGATAAAAAATTTTTTTCTGTACAACGTTGCTATTGCTCGCTTTGAAATCCTCGAGTTTGTTAATCAAAAATTCGTTAAGTTTTACAAAATATGAAATCGATCATAAAATAAATTCCAAATTTCAAATTTAGGCTTCCAGATGCCCATATTCGCAGTAGGATTACGTCATTCAGAATTGGATGGCTCTAGGTACCGTTGTTTTATCTAAGTGCGAGAAACATACATACATTTATGCAGATTCTTCATTATTTAATTTCTTCAAATATAATATAGGGCGATAATATTTGGTGGCACCAGTTTGAAAAGTGAAACGGACATTCAGAGTGATTCGACGCAAAATCGCAAAACGAAAACTGTAGTCCCACAGGGACAAAGCCTCTTTGGACTAAAAAGGCACAGTTTTAGATCTCCCGTTCCATTGGACCATCTGAAGAAATTTAATTTGCGTTTTTCATGTCTCGAAAGAGTGACTTAGGGTATATATTAAATTTATATATAGCGTTATTCTAACGTAGGTATTTTGATACAAAATCGGACTTTTTCTGATATGCACATCAATTTTTGTTCCCAATTTCGATTCTGTGACTCAAATTATGCCTAAATATAAAATTTTGTAAAATTTGGTGCGAAACTTACAAGAAATTAAAACATTTATCTTGGAGCATGCTTTTTTTTCAGTTTGCGCCAAGAATAATTCACTTAACGAAATTTTTATTTAAGGTAAACAATTTCCCTTTCAATCTGCACGAGCGGAATAAAAGATGCGTCGTCCATTTTTTCGAATAATTTTTGTCAAAGTTCGTAAACCACATTTGGCATCATTAGCACTTGTAACAAATATGCCAAAACTCAACGTATATCTTGGGAAATTTTGAATAAATAGAATTCAATTTAAAAAGTGATTCGCCATTTGTAGTGAAACGCCACAAAGTGCCGTTTTGAGGCTAATATCCCTTCTGGTCTACCGTCCCTTTGAACTATATATATATATATATATTTCCTCCTCTTTCACACATTTCATACCAACTAAATATGCTTATGTTGAAGTTTTCACGGAGCTACAGTTTTTGGTAACTTTTTGGCGTGCGTACTAAAATTTATCTTCTAATTTCCTTAATTTTGCAGCACAATGAGCAAAATTTTGACCCAAATTGGTATTTTTTCGTTTGTTCTTACAACTTAACTTTTAATTATATATATATATATATATATATATAATGTTGTATGATCTTAAATTCACTTAGTGCAAAATTGAGTTATTCTACTACTTGCGTAATTGCTGCAAAGTAAGTTAATAATAATTTATTTACTAAAGAAAATATTGATTATATTATCTTCTAAAATTAATTTTAGTAGAATTATCTAAAAAGATTGAATCCATAGTTAGTAAGTTTAATTCCGAAAATTGTTTTAAAGTAACTTGAATATAAATTATTTGCTTTTCACTGAAAATTGAATTAGCGAAAATGCTTAATCAGAATGTTCTTTAGTTCTCTGCATTGATTCTTGATCCCTTCAATTCACGGAAATATTTGGCCTAATTTCAATCGCCAGTTTGGCATCGCCTTATTACTCGAGTAAAGGACGAAACACCTTCGTATTTATTTCTTAATTATTGTTCATTGAACGGAAGTTTCTTTGTTCCCCTTGAAAAGTCAATTAATTTCCGATCAATGGCAATGATTACTTGCTTTTAATTTAATTTCTTTTTACAATTGAAATTTTGTTATTCATGATTTAATTCAAGTCCCCGTTGAACATTTTTAACAATTTACATTAAAGTCACTTTAAAACAATTTTCGGAATTAAACTTACTAACTATGGATTCACTCTTTTTAGATAATTCTACTAAAATTAATCTTAGGAGATAATGTAATCAATATTTCTTTAGTAAATAATTTATATGGATATTAACGAAATTTAACTTGCAGTCTGCTGGTTCCTATACATATTCTCTTTATAAAAAATAAAAATACTACAAATTGGACACTCGTACGACAATAATCAAACAAAATTTTTATTTCAAAATACGAAATTTTTTATGTCATTTTCAACTTGTCTTAAGACATACGTTAATTACGAATAATTCGAGGAAATCAGTTTAAATGAAGCGCGGCGAATATGTGTATAATTTAATATCCGTACAAGGGAGTCATATGGTGTTCACATGATAATTTTTTCCTTACTAAAATCATGAAAATGGTGATCGTTTGGGGAAGGGACAAAAAGAACGTTATGCCTAAGATCCCAAATTGTATTAAACGAGTTCTATGTGCATTTAATGGTAAAGATATCACATTTCAAACAGCCGTTTGCACTATTTTTAAACTCTACCGACGGAAACATCGCACATCGAAATGAATATAACAATCAGCTCCCAAGCCCTATGTCATATAGAGGTCATCCATCTTTCACAACCAGGGTGTATAGTAAGTTTTTTCCCCGCAGAATAGGTGCTCAGTAAAAGTCACTAAAAGACATCTTTTTCGATCTCTGACTTTAGTCCATTGATTCGAAAACTGACCCTTCGGTTTGGCTTCCTACTCAATGCCGCCCATTGTATGGTGGCCCTCCGGGTGGTCAAGGTGCCCAAGCAAGCGAGAAGGGGTAAGTAATAAAGAGGACCCCATTTTTTATACTTTTATTCGCACCCCACTGATAGCCAGTGGAGTAGCTCTAGAGGGGCAAAGAGGACATCTGTCCCCTGGACCAGCATCCAGGGCCTCCAAATTGATGTTACGAATTTTTAGAATGAAATGTTTTCTATTCTTGGCAAACAGGAAGGCGCGAAAACCATAGCTACAGCTCTGGTCACAGCTGCAGGGGTTTTTCAAACTTATTTCTTCCTCCATTGCTAGACCATCTCTCTCTCTCTCTCTCTCCCCCCCCCCCCTCCATTTCAAAACTCGAAAAATACGTATAGTCTTTAGCCCATAAAGGCCATTAGTTTTGAAATAGCACTTTGCATTGTTTCACTACAAATGTCCGTTCCACTTTTCGTATTGTTGCTACCAAATACTGTCGCCCTGTAAGAATTGGAGGCTCCCTTCAGCCCACATGGACACGAATATTCTTTTAGCTCAAAAGAAGGGGGCCCCTTTTTTCCACAAACGAGGGCAGCCAGCGGCCCAGCTGCCCCCAACCAATAAATGAAAAAAGAAAATTAAAAATAAGAAAGTCCATCTAACACAAAACTACAAACAAAAACCACAAACACAAAATCAGAACATAGATCCCCACAGATCGCCCTGTATTTTATTTAAAGAAATTAAATAATAAAGAAGCTGCATGAATGTATGTATGTTTCTCGAATTATGAAAAAATCTGGTGTGTACACCCCATGACTTTTTTGTACGGAATATTAAATTATACGCATTTTTTCTTGCATTTCATTTAAACTTATTGGATTGAATTAAATCGACTTCGTCGATACTGCATAAAGCACAATAGAATAAATGCATTCTTTAAAATTCACTATATTTGTTTACCATAGCAACACTCTGGCGCTAGATTCACTTAACATAGCAGGTTGGTTCACTTAACGCCTGTGCGCACAGACGCCACGAAAAATTCTCTTCAGAATTAATTTTAAATCAGTTTTACAATTCTTTTTTGGGGAAAGGAGTCCTTTATTCTGTCCTTACGTGCAGATATCCCCCAAAAACATCGTTAAATTGTATTCAATAGCAGTCAAGACGGATATCTTCTTTAAAATGTGATACTCGAATTTTTTTGTGATTACAATACTTCCTTTTTACGTCGCGTAAGGAAGTAAAAACAACGGTATATAGGGCCATTAAATTTTGAATAATGTAATCCTCCATCCGAACATGGGCACCTGGACTCCCGAATTTCAAATTTGTTTATCTATTTCATATTTTTCAAAACTTTAACGAATTTTTGATTAACAAATTCAATGATTTCGAAATGAACATTGGCAACACTGAACGGAGGGACAAAACTCTTTTTATCTCCAGCGCGCGGAACTGTGTATCTGAAATTCTAAAGGTATGCTGTTTTTAAATATTTTTAGTCCAAACAGGCATTAGCCCAAATGCTGTTGAAAAGTGTGTTTCTGCGTAAATGAAAAATACGCCCCTTTGCGCGTAATATAAATCTAATTTTATTTATTTATTTATTTAATATTATTAGATTATTATTTTTATTTAACATGGTTAGATTAGCATTTATTTATTTAGCATTACTAGATTGTTATTATTTTATTAACATTATTTATTTAACATTATTTTAGATTTTTTTAATTTATTTATTTAGAATTTTAATCCCCAAAATAACAAACTAAAACGATCCTCTGTTAGATATTTAATATGTGGCGTTCAAAGCATTTTTATGAGTTAAAGTTGGCATCTTTATCTTTTATTTGCTCCATGCACCTCTTTTACCATTTATCATTTATCATTTTTTATCATTGCTAGATGACCTTTGTCAACCAATTCAAACCTCGAAATATATATATATATATATAAGACATAAACTAAGGAATTTAGAACTAATATTTCACAAAGACCATAAATAGAAGTTCATAATTAATAAATTTCAAATAATTATTTAATAAAATAGAATTCTCTATACTTAAGATTGTTCTAATTACTCTAATTAGAATTTACTTCGTTTTTGCCTTGCTTTGGGAAAGGGGCAGAATTTTCGGCGAACTATTATAATTAAAATACATTGAAATGGTTCATCGCCTTGTTCTACGCCCCCCCCGATGAAGTGGCATTGAGGTTGATTGAATTTCTATTCAGTTTTTGTTCATTTTTCTTTTAATTTCATTAATTTTTTTAAATGGGGTTTTATTTGTTTGAAATGTTTTGGTTTTAACATTTTAAAATTCTTTGTTGCATTTATATGATTATTTAAAATTTATTAATTATGAATTTCAATTTCTGGTCTTTGCGAAATACTACTTCTAAATTTCTTACTTTGTGTCTTTTATAATCATTTACTGAAGCTTAATGCGCGAAAATACTAGGCATGTTTATATTTTGTTTTCAAAAGAATTGTTTCATATATGAAAGGGGCTTTGTTCCTGAAGGACTATTGTTTTCGTTTTGCGATTTTGCGTCGCAACCTTATAAACGGCGTATCAATTTTCAAACTGTTGCCACGAAATACTATCGCCCAGTATTATATTTGAAGAAATTAAATAATGAAGAATCTACATAAATGTAGGTATGTTTCTCGCATTGTGATAAAACAACGATACCTAGGGCCATCCAATTTTGGATAACATAATCCTAATGCGAATATGGGCATCTGAAAGCCGAAATTTGGAATTTTTTTTATAATCGATTGCACATTTCGTAAAACTTTAATAAATTTTTGATTAACGAACTCAACGATTTAAAAGAGAACAATGGCAACATTCTACGGAAAAAAGAAAAAAAAAAAAAAAAAAAAAACCTTTTTATCTCTAGCGCGCGGAATTGTGTATCGGAAATTCTAAAGATATGCTTATTTAAAAATTATTTTGCGACATTGCTGTTGAACTGAATCTTACGGTTTAAATGCAAAGAACATGAAATTTAACAAATAAGGGTAACACACAAAACGTAAAAAATAAATAAATAAATAAATAAGTAAATAAATAAAAAAAAAAAAACAACAAAATCTGAAATGTTTCAGATTTTAAATTATGTCCAAAGGGGCGTTTTTTAACATTTTGTGTGTTACCTTTCTTTATTAAATATCATGTTCCTCGCACTTAAACCATAAGATCCAGTGCAACAGCAATATCGCAAAATAGTTTTAAAACGAGCATATCTTTAGAATTTCCGATACAGAGACTCACGCGCTGGAGATAAAAATGTTTTTTCTGCACAACGTTGCTATTGCTCGCTTTGAAATCCTTGAGTTTGTTAATCAAAAATTCGTCAAAGTTTTAAAAAATAGGAAATCGATCATAAAACAAATTTCAAATTTCAAATTTGGTCTTCCACATGCTCATATTCGTTGGAGGATTACGTTATTCAAAATTCGATGACTCTATGTACCGTTGTTTTATCACAATACGAGAAATATACATACATTTATGCCGATTTTTCATTATTTAATTTCTTCAAATATAATGCAGGACTCTAACATTTTGTGGCAACAGTTTGAAAAGTGAACCGACATTTATGAGTCCGACGCAAAATGCCAAAACGAAACTAATAGTCCTTCGGGATTCAAATTCCTTTGGACTAAAAAAAAAAAAAAAAAACCGCCCCTTTGAACGCAATTTAAAATCTGAAATCTTTCAGATTTTTTTTTTTCTTTTTTTCTTTTTTTTTTTTTTTAACGACGAATCACTTTTCAAACTGTCGCCACAGTGCATTATCGCTCTGTAATTTATTTAAAAAATTTGTAAGGTACCTCACTTTGGAATTCTAAGTTAATGTTGGAAGTGAGGAACCTACGAACTGATAAGCGAATAATCGCTAGAGTTCGATGACAGGAAACAACAAGAGAGAAGGGTAAATAACTCTATTATTTCAACAAGATTTAACAAAACTCCGCCTGGGAGTGTACAAGTAAAGTCCGTACTTTGGACTTGAACTTAAAAGACTCAGAATTAAACTAAAACTAAGATTAACTAACTAAGTATAGCCAAAGCTATCAAGGTTCAATGAGAGTTGGCCCCGTAACTTATTTTACTACGAAGCTTAGCAAGGGCCTGAGTACGGCCGAGCGTAAAAACAGCTTTGAGAGAGAGAGCGGCCAAAAAGGCAGACGCGCGTAGTTCAGAAACTCTGTTTCTCTCTCTGTCTCCGTAAGTAACTTCGTGGTTTAAATACCGCTCCTTCTCATTAAATATTCAGCAAATTCCAAAACTACGTTATGGCCGGAAGTAGTAAGTTGAAGTTAAGAATCTGACAGGAAAGGAATTTTAACTTAAAATTTAACTGTTAATAAAATTAACATAATCCTTACAAATTTAAATAATGAAAAATCTGCATAAATGTATGTATATTTCTCATATTGTGAAAAAACAACGGTACATAGAGCCATCGAATTTTGAATGACGTAATCCTTCTACGAATATGGGCATCTGGAAGCCCAAATTTAAAATTTGGAATTTGTTTTATTATCGATTTCATATTTTGTAAAAGTTTGGTAAACGAATTTTTGATTAACAAACTCAAGGATTTCAAAGCGAGCCATGGCAACGTTGTACAGAAAAAACCTTTTTATCTCCAACGCGTGAGTCTCTGTATCGGAAATTCTAAAGGGATATGCTCATTTTAAAACTATTTTGTAATATTGCTGTTGAACTGTTTATGGTTTAGGTGCAAAGAACGTGATATTTAATAAATAAATGTAACAAACAAAATGTTAAGTTAAAATTTGAAACATTTCAGGTTTTTTTTTTTTTTTTTTTTTTTTTTTTTTTTTTTTTTTTTTAATATTTCTACATATAATAAAAAAAAGAGTCTATCTGTGTGTGTGTGTATGTGTCTTTGGTTCGCGCTGCGCGTAAGCTAATAGACCCACGGCTACGAAATTTGGTACATAGGTGCATCTAGACAAGAGCCAGCGCACCTACCTCGAAGCGATTTTTTCGAAATTCGAATTAGAATTTTTTTTATTTTATGTTTTGTGACGAAATCGCGTCATTTTGAGACATAATGGGCATAGGAAAGCGAGATTTTACTCTACACACTCCATTTTTACATCGTCATGAAACGTAGGCACTTAGTTATTTTACGAACATAAAATAAATTTCGTGTTTGAATAAATCGATTAAATACGAATTTATTTAACAAAGTCAACTTAACACCTTTTCAACGGGATTTTTTCTAAAAAAGTTTATTTTTAAAAATGTAGTGTTTATTTTTCTTTGATTTTTGAACACGTTAAACTTTCATCCTTGCGACTGCTTTTAAAAAAAGAATTTTGGAAAAATGATAATATTTTGCATTTTAAAAATTTTTTTTAAATGAAGCTTCCGAGTACACTTCTCACATCTCACATCTTTAAAATTGTGATTTTGGCAACAATTTTCCTTTCTTATTGTTGTTGATAGATTTTTGATGAAATCGCATCATTTTGAATAGTTTCATTCTTTTAGAAATATGGGTTTTACAACAATTTTTTATCGTATTTCTTATGTCACTGTTTTTAAGAGATTGGCATATTTCATTGTCTTTTTTATAATGTATATAACACATTTATTTATTTATTTTGATAAAGTTGTTCTGCAGAGTAAAATTCTGCGCGGAATTTTTTTGTTTTTTGAGTTGCTTTCATGTTATTTTTTGCTTATTTCACTGTTTGTAAGATATTGAAAAGTTTTGCATGATTTTTTTTGTTCAACGGAAAGGTGGTTAATTTTTTTTATTAGGATTATTAATATTTGCATTAAGGGATATAGCTTATTTCATTGTAACTTTTTTCTGTTGAAAATATAAGATAAAATATCATTAATTATGCTTTGCTTTTCAGAATTTTTTGTTTTTTTGTATTCTTTTATGTTATTTATTGCTCATTTCACTGTTTTTAAGATATTGAAAGGTTTTGAGTGATTTTTTTAGGAAACAAAGTTCTTAACCTCCTTTATACCAATTTGAGTTCTTAAGATTTTGAAAAGGGAAGTTGGTTAATTTATTTATTAGGATAATTAATATTTGTATTAAGGGATATTGCTTATTTCATTGTAATTTTGTTATACGTAATAACTTTTTTTTTATGAAGTTGTTCTGCAGAGTAAAATTCTACGCAGTTTTTAAATTTAACGTTTGGTGTTCCCTTCAGCCATTTTTCCGGTACATTTAAAAGCCAGACGAAGGCTGGCCGCGAAGCTGATGGTATTTTATAAATTAAGCAAGAAAAAATATAGCCAATTTTAATAAATATCAAACCCTGAATAAAAGTTTTTTTTTAATAGCCATAAAATAAATCTAAATATTTAACAGGTAAATAAAAGGCTGACCACCCCCTGAAACTATGAAATTCCCCTCCCCACCCGCTTAGCAGGAAATTTGCCCTTAGTTGAGAACCCCTGCTTCAGATAGTTTTCTTTTCACGCCCTAGTGGTGCTCATGCTACAACTTCTCGGCAGAATTTTATATTTTTGCCCGGGGTGTTTGTTATTCGTGCAGTTTAAAGAGCATTTGTTTACTTTTTCCTGTCGCAAGTCGTGGCCGGGGGTTGTTGACTTCGAACTTCATCACGTGGAACGGAAGGAAAAATGGGAGTTTTATGATGTTGTGGCCAGAAAAAACTGAGTAGATGAAGACTTGATTGGGGCATGATCATGGTCTATATGCCGAACATTTTGTTGGAGATGTTACTGTTTCAGCAGAAAGTATTATTATATCATGAAGGATGCCATTATATTGCAACTGGCCATGAATATAATACTTTTAGTATAGCCCTGTACGTTCAAAAAATAAATGAATGGATGAATAAAATGAAAGGGAAAATATACGAATAATGCATATCACGTGATCAAGAATGTTTTGTTTATACTCTGCTGACTAATACGCGAGATAATTCGCCACTTTCTTTCAGATATAAAATTGATATCATAAGATATCTTTGATGCAAAAAGCGATTTGCTGTAATCCTCGATTATCTTCTCCTCGCCTTTTTTTCTTTTTAGTCCAAAGGGATTTCAGTCCCGAAGGACTATTGCTTTCGTTTTGGCATTTTGCGTCGGACTCATAAACGTCGGTTCACTTTTCAAACTGTTGCCACAAAATGTTAGAGTCCTGCATTATATTTGAAGAAATTAAATAATGAAAAATCTGCATAAATGATTGTCTATTTCTCGCATTGTGATAAAACAATGGTACATAGAGCCATCGAATTTTGAATGACGAAATCCTACTGCGAATATGGGCATCTGAAATCCCAAATTTGGAATTTGTTTTATTATAGATTTTATATTTTGTAAAACTTTAACGAATTTTTGATTTACAAACTCAATGCTTTAAAAGCGAGAAATGGATATAGAACGTTATATAGAAAAAAAAAAAAAAAAAAAAAATACTTTTATCTCCAGCTCGCGAGACTGTGTATATCGGAAATTCTAAAGATATGCTTAATTTAACATTATTTTGCGATATTGCTCTTGAAGTGAATTTTATGGTTTAAGTGCAAAGAACATGATATTTAATAAATAAAGGTAACACTCAAAACGTTAAAAAAAACGCCCCTTTGGACGTAATTTAAAATCTGAAAAATTTCAGATTTTTTTTTTTTTTTTTTTAGTCCAAAGGGATTTCAGTCCCGAAGGACTATTGCTTTCGTTTTGGCATTTTGCGTCGGACTCATAAACGTCGGTTCACTTTTCAAACTGTTGCCACAAAATGTTAGAGTCCTGCATTATATTTGAAGAAATTAAATAATCAAAAATCTGCATAAATGATTGTCTATTTCTCGCATTGTGATAAAACAATGGAACATAGAGCCATCGAATTTTGAATGACGAAATCCTACTGCGAATATGGGCATCTGAAATCCCAAATTTGGAATTTGTTTTATTATAGATTTTATATTTTGTAAAACTTTAACGAATTTTTGATTTACAAACTCAATGCTTTAAAAGCGAAAAATGGCAATGTTATATATATAAAAAAAAATACTTTTATCTCCAGCTCGCGAGACTGTGTATATCGGAAATTTTAAAGATATGCTTAATTTAACATTATTTTGCGATATTGCTCTTGAACTGAATTTTATGGTTTAAGTGCAAAGAACATGATATTTAATAAATAAAGGTAACACTCAAAACGTTAAAAAAACGCCCCTTTGGACGTAATTTAAAATCTGAAACATTTCAGATTTTCTTTTTTTTTTTTTTTTTACTAATTTCATTTATACTTTTTAGCCTAAAGGGTATTAGCTCAGAAGGGCTATTAATTTCGTTTTGGCGTTTCGCGTTGGTTCACTATAAATGTCGGTACACTTTTCAAATTGTTGCCACCAAATAATTAGAGCCCTGTATTATATTTAAAGAAATTAAATAATGAAAAATCTGCATAAATGTATGTATGTTTCTCGCGTTGCGAAAAAGCAACGGTACCTACAGACATCCAGTTTTCAATAAGTTGTTCTCCACTAGAATATGGGCATCTGGAAGCTCTAATTTGAAATTAGTTTTATTATCGATATCATATTTTGCAAAACTTTAGCGAATTGTTGATTAAGGAACTCAACGATTTCAAAGCGAGCAATGACAATACTGTACGGAATAAAAAAAAAAAAAAAACACTTTTTTATCTCCAGCGCCCGAGACTGAGTATCGGAAATTCTAAAGATATGCTTTCATGTTGAATTTAATTAATTTTATGGTGTAAGTTTAAGAACATGATATTTAATAAATAAAAGTAACACACAAAACGTTAAAAAAAAACGATCCTTTGGGAATAATATAAAATCTAAAAGCGTTCAGACTTTTTTTATTATTTATTTTTCTCCCATCTTTTTTTACCTACCCTTTCGAATTAATAAAAAAAGTACTGAATTTTCTCTTCTTCCTCTGGAATACGAAAGTGACCTGTGTCTATGTACTTTTCCTTCGCATCTAAGCTTGAGTTTTCACCCTGCGGGAGGAAAGACTTGGCTGGTGCAAAACAAGACATTTGTCTAATTTTTGCGCCTGTTTACTAATGTTATTCCCCGAAATTCGAGAGGAGAAAATTATGCTAGTAATTTAATTACCAAAGGACGCAGTTTTAGTAAGAATATCTTACATGAAAAGGAGTCGTCGATAAAGTAGAGGCAATTATCACAATATTATTTCTTTTAAAGAAACTTGTATTTAAATAATTAATAACTTGCATTAACAAAGTATTATTAACATTAAAGTAGATAATAATATCAACACATACAAGAACATTACATTATAGTAGATAATAATATCAACACATACAGGAAAGTAGGAATGAGTTATCTAATAAGATATCCTCATTCCTATTTTCCTGTAATTTGAGCCTTTCCAATTCTTGTTGTTGTCTCTGCTGCTCCTCAGGCCTCAAATCATCCATAAATAATTAGACAAGGTGTTGATTCACTTTTCAAATTGTTGCTACCAAATATTAGAGCCCTGTGTTATACTTAAAGCAATTAAATAATGAAGAATGTGCACAAATGTATGCATGTTTCTCGCATTGTGATAAAACAACTGTACCTAGAGCCATCCAATTTTTAATAACGTACGTTTCTACCCGAATATGGGCATCTGGAATCCCAAATTTGGAATTTGGAATTTGTTTTATTGTCGATTTCATACTTTGTAACACTGTAACGAATTTTTGATTAACAAACTCAAGGATTTCAAAGGGAGCAATGGCAACACTACGGAAAGGAAAACATTTTTATCTCAGGCGCGCGAGACTGTGTATCGGAAATTCTAAAGATATGCTAAAAACGCCCTTTTGATCGCAATATAAAATCTGAAAGCTTCTAGATTTGTATGTATTTTTTTTTATAATTTTTATTTTTAATCTACTGAAAATTTTAGTTATTATTGGGTAATGAACATCAATTTTTGTTATAATGGATTCAAACACTGTGATTACCACGGTCTTTATAATTCTCGATTAAATTGTAGGATTTTATATTAAATAACCAGTTATTATGATTTGAACTTTACTTCAACTTCTACTTTCCATAATCCTTAACGGAATGTAAATTAGCTGTGTTTTTATTCCGGGAGTTTAACAGATTTAGAGCTGTTGACAGCCTCGCCTTATTGTTACCTACTTTGCTAGCTTTGCTATAGTTTTATTCCGGCTTTAGCCGTCTTGCTAGCCGCTGTTCTTTGAGCCAGCTTAAAAAGAGGCTTAGCTACAGGGAGGAGAAGGAGGAGGTCTGACTTTTAGGAACGGCCTTTTTTTACATGAAAATTTATTTCATGGGGTTTAGTTAGGTATATCGACGAGGCAAGTGGAGATTAATTAGGTTCTATACTGTCACACCGAAGTAAATTAAGAAGAAAAAGAATATTTACCCCATATGTTATAACGTTATTCCAAATCTGATGAGTACCGTCATTTTTTGGCAGTGAGATAAACATACATGCATTCATCAAGCGTCTTCATTTATCAAATTTCTTTAAATGTAATACAGGGCGATAATATTTGGTGGCAATAATTTGAAAAGTGGTTCAATGTTTTTAGCCACTACACGCAAAATGCCGTTAGAAGACTAATAGCCCTTCTTTGGCTTCTTCTTTTTGTTATTCTAACAATAACCCTACAAGTAAATTATATTAGTTTAAGTTTAAAACCTTTAATAAAATTGCAACATCTTTCTTTAACTATCGTTACATAATTTAACTATTATACACAGTCCAGTCACATTAATGTGACCATCTGTCAAAAGCCAGAATAACCACCTTTCGCAGAGCGGACTGTTTTCACAAGGACCTGTCCAACGATTTTTTCGCCAACCTATTTTGAGTTTGCTGTGCAGTTGTATTTCTGTAATATGTAGGGTTTTTTTTTTTCGAGTGCAATTTGTTGTTTTAACATAGTTTGAACTTTGCATAACATGTAATCTCTAGAATAGGATTCTCCAAATGTTCCTTACAGTTTTTTCATCAACTAGATCATAATATATGCTTTACTTTAAATATTATTTTATGATATATTTTCCTAAGGGTGTTTGTTCCCCAAAAAATCTTTACAGTTCTAAGGGTTTCCTAAGTCGCCAAAGTTTGAAGACCCTACTTCACAGTCTAATAATATCTGCCGAATGTTATTATAATTAAGATTGATAATTAAAACATTTTATTGATATCAATGATGTATTACGTTGTAATTATCTTGCTCGGGTGTAAAGAAAAACCAAATGGCATATTTCGCATTGATAATTAAGGCATTTTTATTGATGTTATTGGGGGGGGGGACTACGCTGTCATTATCTTGCTCGGTTGTAAATGATACCAACGTCATGTTTGTTATTGATAATTGAGACATCTTTATTATTATCAGTTAAAACGGTTAATTACACAATCATGTAAAGTTAATTAATAAGCATTGATAAAATATAAATTAGTGGCATACCATATTGCTATATAATTATATACCATCAAAAGCATGAATTATTCAAAGGAAACGAAATAGGTACTCAAAAAATGTTTTCATCCTCGACGCAAAAGCGTTTTTTTTATTCGGAAATGTATAAATTTCTTATTACTGTGTAATCACTCTATTTGTCTATCAGTGTAATAAAGTTAGTATTATTCATTTGTTCCTTGATATTGTTGCTTTCTACTGGCTCATGGATTTGGAGTAATTGATGATAATACTTGATAAAGAATCAAAACACAATTTATTCGCCAGTAAGCACTATTACACAGGATCCTTCCAAAGACACGTTAACCGTCGTCGAACAACTACAATAAACACGCTGAAACAATCAGCAACACAGCCTTTGGAGTATAAGAGTGAAGACAGCTTCACAGCAAAATACTAAAGTACGGCTCTCAACTCTGTAGATCGCTCTCAAGTTAATCTCTGAATTCAAGTCACTACTACACTACTCAAAATGCTACTTTCTCTCAGGACATGGAGGCTATATATAGCTTTAACCTACCTTCGAGAACATTCCCTAGGAATACCGCTGAGAATGCGTTCTAGAGTGTTCTCGCTCCGTCTATGGCATATCGTCAATTTTGTCACCAAATATCTCCAAGTGAGCAATTTCGAGTCAAATTTGGCAACCATGTCTTTCCTTGCCACTTTCTGGCAGCCCTGATTCTGCTTTTAGAGGAAGCTATCTCATTTCAGCTGGGCATTTCGCAACGATATTTATTTCTTAAATCGATGAATGCATTTCATGTGTTTCTTAGGCAAACGCTATCATAATTGCATTGTTGCAGAATAATTTAAATACTGCATATTATGCAAATACTTTACGGCAATTCTATAAATATATATGTTGTGCGTGCATTATTCTATTTTTAAGAGAATTTAGAAAATGTGTATCATCAAATAAAAAAACGTTATAATTAGTAGTAAGTCTTTCTCTCTTTCTTCTTCGATTACACAACTTGGGGCTTGCACTCTACTTTATTCCACTGATTGAGCAGCTGGTCCATTTGGGGATGCTGCTTATCGGCCTATTTAAGCCGTGCCAGTGATTTGAATTTCGTTCACAAGTCTGGATGCAGAGGGTTGTCTTACCAGCAAAGGGCAACGAAAGTGCAATGTAAAGAGTGAAGTAAAAATAGGGTTAAAAAGAATCTGATTGTACAACCATTAAGCTGAAAGGGAAAGTGCATGTTTTGTTCTGTTGGTTTAAAAGCAGAGCTGTCTTTTTCTGAATTTCTTTTGATTTAAAAACAGAGCTGTCCTTTTCTGGATTTCTTATGATTTAAAAACAGAGCTGTCTTTAACCGGATTTCTTTTGGTTTAAAACCAGAGTTGGCTCTGAGTTTTTGATTTAAAAATAGAGCTGCGTTTTTCTGAATTTCTTTTGGTTTAAAAACAGAGCTGTCTTTTCCTGGTTTTCGTTTGGTTTAAAAACAAAGTTGTCTTTTTACGGGTTTCTTTTGATTTAAAAATAGACCTTCCTTTTTCTAGGTATTTTTGATTAAATTTTTTTTTTTTTTTTTTTTTTTTTTTTTTTTTTTGTGTGTGTGTGTGTGTGATTATGGCAAAGCCTCGATGGCTATCTGTCTAAGAGGAGGGATGCCTTCGTGGAGGACTTTCTAAGGGAAACTGGCTCGTATACACGTTACACATGGGAAAAACCACGAAAACGCCCATGCAGCCAGCCCGTTCGCGGGATTCGAACCTCTGACCGAACTACCAGTGTTCAGCGACTTTACCGATCGGCCGCTGGTGGTTTTTTTTTTTTTTTTTTTTTTTTTGTTTTGTTTGAAAATAAAGCAGTCTTTTCCTAATTTCTCGAAATACGACACTGTTTCAAACGTATTCTTGACTTTTCACTTGGAAACAGATATATACCAGTAAAGTTATGAGGTATTTCTCTCACTTTAGCGTGCTTTCTTGGTGTAGTAGTTCTGCACGCTGGGCCGGTATTCCAGAGAAACTGTTACACAAATACAAAGAATATAATACTGAGCAATAAATAATTAAATTCGTTAGATAAACACGTAAAAATATTTTGCACTTCTGCAATATGGCCCGCTGTTCTAACTTAAGTTCTTTTGGCACAAAATCGGGCTTTCTTTGAAATGACATGCCTCCTATTTTTTTTTTTCATATTTCGAGCCTACGACTCAAATTATGCCCAGATATTAAGTTTTGTAAAATTTGGTGAGAAACTTAGGGAGAAATTGAAAAATTTATCTTGGCGCTCTTTTACAGTTTTCGTCAAGAATAATTCACTTCGCAAAATTCTTAATTTATGGTAACCTATTTTCCTTTCGCTTTCACTGGGAACTATCAAAAAAAAAAAAAAAAAAAAAAAAAAAAAAAAAAAAAGCTGCATTATGCATTCTTTCAAATAATTTTAAGTGCTGCATTATGCATTCTTTCAAATAAATTTAAGTGCGTAAAGCACGTTTGACGTAATCATCGCTTGTAACAAGTATGCCTAGTTTCAAAAACGCACTAATACATAAATTCACGTATATTTTTTGAAATTTTGGACAATAATTCTAATCTTTTGCAGGAATGCCCGAAAATACATCTACTTTAAAGTGATGATAAAAATTTTATAGGTTTTAATTCAAAACATTTTCTCGAAACACTTATGAAAATTAATAAAAAACTGAAGGTTTAAAAATAAGTCAGAATATATGTCCGAATTTTATTTTTGAATTGAACTTAAAATTTCAAATAGAAGGAATTAACTAAGTTTAATGCAAGAAGATAAATTAATAAATATGTACCAAACTGAATTAATACTGAAGAGCTAAAATTTTGTGAGCCAATTTTTTAAAAAACTACTCTGCGATTTTTACCAAAAAAAAAAAAAAAAAAAAAAGGCGTTTTCGCACAATTGTGTCGTAGAACGGAAATACAGAAAAAAAAAATTGGCATCTCATTTCAGAAAAAGTCCGATTTTATGTCAAAATACCTATGTTAGAACAATGCTATATTTAAATCTAACATTTCGCTTTTGAGACACGAAAAACGCAAGTTAAATTTCGTCAGTCAAGTCATCTCAGTAGAACGGGAGATATAGAACAGAATAAGTGACTCTTTATTCCAAAACTGATTCAGAATGGAATTTTTCATGATTTTCGTACGCACTTATCGCGTATAACTCAAAAACGTTTAGCCGCAGAACGTTGAACTTTCGTATATGGGACTGGTGTAACATCTAGTTGTGCACCTCTCTCTCTTTATTGCAATCGGCAATAGGAGAAGTATCTATCTATGTGTATATATAGTACAAATTTCTTGATATCATTTGATACCAAATTTGTAATTTTTTTTTAATTTGTGATCTACCAGTTTAAAATATAACCCGGAAAATTTAGGTTGGACCTTCAAAATTTTTAATACGGAATTTTATTCTTTTTCATTGCATTCCAATTTTTTTTTTTTTTTTTTTTTTTAATTTTTCAATCATATATACATGTCCGTCCTTTATTTTCGTAGTCGCTTGATAATAGTTATAAAATTCCAGTTACAGAAATGTTTTAAATGACGAAAATTTTTATGTTTTGGCAATGATAAATTAAAAATAAAAATAATAATAATTAAATTTGGAAAAATAACTAAATCTAGCTTCGGTTAAATATACTTATATTTCGGAGAGCTTTATACTCATTATGAAAAAATAAAAATTTGAAATTTTTGTTGTCCTTTTCAACTTCCCTTGAAGGATCGGTTAATTAAATTTGAATGTTCGACGAAATAAATCTGAATAAACTGCAGCAAAAAATGTGTATAATTTAATAGGCCGTGCAAGGAAATCATGTGGTGTTCACATCGGATTTTTAGTTCTATATAAAGTAAAGGAAGTATTATAAACTCGAAAGTTTTCGGGTATCATATTTCAACGAAAATATCCATTTTGACACCTCTCGAATCCATTTGAACGACGTTTTTTACCAGACGTACAGACAAAATAAAGGACTTTTTTTCCCTAAAACTGACTGTAGAATGGATTCTGAAGCGATTTTTCCGCAAGTACGTACGTATATTATGTAGCTGTTATATCTCAAAAACAAGTTGATCATTGATATTTTGTATATGCGACTACTATAACATGTTGGAAGGTATATTTAGTTCAAAGGGGCTTTGTCCGCGAGGGACTATTGCTTCGAATCACTCTGAATGTCCGTTTCACTTTTGAAACTGTTGCCACCAAATATTATCGCCTTTCATTATATTGGAAGAAATTAAATAATGAAGAATCTGCATAAATGTATGTGACGAAAGAACGGTTCTGCGTGAGATTGCATCGAAAATTCTAAAGATATGCTCTTTTTAAATTAATTTTGATATTGCTCTTGAACTGAATTTTATGCTTTAAGTGCGAAGAACATGATATTTAATAAATAAAGGTAACACGCAAAAAGTTAAAAAAACGACCCTTTGGACGTAATTTAAAATCTGAAACCTTTCAGATTTTTTTATTATTTAATTTTATAACTGTTATTTTAATTTTTAAAGTCCCTTTCCTTCCACTTACAAATCTACCAGAATGAGCTTTTAGAATCGCGCTGAATGCAAATGAGTTAGAAGCAACAGTTTTTTATTCAATGCTTTGTATACTAAACTGCTGACTGTTGAAAATATGAGATAAACTATTTATTGCTTATTTCACCGTTTTTAAGATACTAAAAAGTTGTGTGATTTTTTGGGGGGGGCAACGGGAAGTTGGTTAATTTATTTATTAGGATAATTAATATTTGTATTAAGGGATATTGCTTATTTTGTTCTGCTTATTTTCTTTTGATTTTTGGACACGCAAAACGCAATCTTCTTATTCTGACGCGCATGCGTCTCGCGAGGCACAACAGAATTTCCTTTCGTTTCTCCCCCTCTCTCTTTCTTTATTAGCTAATGGCAAAGAGGTTTGTATATTTTGAATCATGTCATCCACAGAGCACAATTTTGATCGTTTATTGCTTTCTGATGATAGTTTCATTCTTTTAGAAATGTGATTTTGGCAACAGTTTTTTATTTATTGCTTTGGATACTGGACTGCTGACTGTTTTCTCTTGAAAACATGAGATTTATTGCTTATTTCATTGTAATTTTTCATATTATTTTTTAATTATATATAACTTGAATTATCTAAAATGTTTTGCATGATTTTTTTAGGAAACAAATTTTTTAGCTTCCTTTATACCATTTTAAATTCTTAAGATTTTGCAACGGGAAGTTGGTTAACTTATTTATTAGGATAATTAATATCTGTATTAAGGGATATTGCTTGTTTCATTGTAATTTTTATATATATATAATACATTTTTATTTATTTATTGGTAAAATAGCTCTGCAGAGTAAAATTTTGTTCAGGTTTTAAAATTAGTGTTTGGTATTCCCTTTACGCATTTTTACCGTACATTTAAAAACCAGACGAAGGCTTAAGTAGACAAAAATACTTTTTACGAAAGAATTATATATATCCACTTCGTTACTCAGCTCGGTGAGCTGAGGTTTTTATTTATTTATTTATTATTATTCTTGTATGTTGGTAAATTGTGCATTTTTTACTTTAAAAATGATTGAATTATGTTGTTTTTATCTTCCGGTTAAGGTTTTTATGCCTTTAATTAGTCTGCATCCAATAATTATAGATTTATCGTGAACTTAAAAGTTGTTTAAGTGGTACTAAGCCTAAAGTGGCAGCTATTTGTTTAGATATGAAACTCTTAGTAAATAACGAATTAAGTCAGTTGGTGCACCAGCTTCAGGTCTTTTTACCGAATGGAACCTAAAGTAAACTTTCGATTTTGTTCACCGAAAATTCTGTCTTTCTGCCCGTTAGCCGAATTGCTTGTTTTTGAATAGAAACTCTAATTTCAATTGTAAAAATTGTTTTTAACTATATTTGGTGTTTTAGGTTTTTCTGTATTTACAGATCTTAATGAGGATTAAATTTTTATGCATTTTTGCCTTGGCGCGAAGTGAGAACTGAATTAATTGAATGAAAAATGTATCTCTAATGAAATTCGATAAAATAAGTTTAAACGAAATGCAGCAGAAAGTGTGTATAATTTGATTGGCCGTATGAAGAAGTCGTGTGGTATCCGCATCAGATGTATTTCAATAAAATAATACAACGAAATTTCGTTTTTATTTCTTTATTCTTTGACTTAAAACGGAAAAAGAAAACGCTGTACAATAATTGTATGTAGAATATAAAGCGAAAAACATTTTCACAATTTCTAGACTAGGGAACAAATCATCAAAAACGTATCGTACATGACGATAAATAATTTACCATTTGGTTTATCAGCTACTATAAGCACCACGAGGAACACATATCTTGACAAATATTACAAACCCACATGAATGACATTGATTGGTGAGAAACTTCCACTTGAAGCATTATATTTACATAAATTTGCTTAAAACAATGGTCTCAGCCTGGCTGCATGGGATCCGAAGCAATTTTATGCGGCCCGCGAAGAACATTTCAATTGTAAATTTGTTGCCAACACGGTGCTGGTAAAATTTTAATTAGTTAAAGTCCGAGTTTACATTATCTTCATTACCATTAAAAATTAACGTAAATAAAATATAAAAAATTCTATAAATGGAGCTAATAATTTACAATGCGATATAAATTTTAAAGATATGAAGATAAAGATTTTATTAACTTTTATTCAAAATCTAAAAACGAAATTAATTAATCTAAAATGTGATATAATTCTTATTTAAAGATGTGAAGATATCGATTTTATTAACTTTCGTTCAAAACCTATAAATAGAATTAATTAATTTAAAATGTGATTTAAATCTTATTTAAACATTTGAAGATACAGGTTTTTATTTACTTTCGTTAAAAATCTATAAATAGACCTAATTAATTTATTATGTGCTATAAATCTTATTTAAAGATTTGAAGATGCAGATTTTATTAACTTTCGTTCAAAATCTATAAATATATCTAATTACTTTAAAATGTGATATAAATCTTATTTATAGATTTGCAGATGCAGATATTACTAACATTTATCCATACCTGTCAAAAAAAAATAAATCAGTTGCGAATTTTTGTATTAAGAAAAATCTATTTGGCATACAATTTTATGCGAACAGCTTTTTTTTTCACAGTAGAGAATTAAAAAGAAAAAATGCGATTGGCTGATCAGCATATATAATCCGCGATGAAGATAATTTCTGTCTAGAACTACAAACTTTATTAAAATCGAAATGGCATCAAGTGTCTTTTTGTCAGATTTTAGGAACATTTTTCTGAAAAGTTAAGAAAATTTTGATAACGTTTTTTTCAATTTAAATTAAATCAAGTTATTTAATAATTAATTATATATATTATAATTGTTTTAAATAGATGTCAGTCTAAAAATTTAATATTTAACTATCGGTATATTTGAGTTCCAAAATGTAACAAGCAAAAATCTCTTGGATGTACCAAACTTCAGATAGAAAGTAAATACAAATTTGATTTTTTTTTCATTTATGGTACTATTATTATCGTTTATGTGTGTTTTAAAAAGCACTAAGCGAAATTTAAAATATTGTTTATAAATAAAATAAAAATATAATATTTTTATTCAGCAATAAAATTTTGTTGAATAAAAATTTATTAATTTTTTTTTTTTTTTAATTCTGCTTTTTTTCATATCATGCATACGTCAGCTCTTTTCATATCATGCATACGACCCGCAGGCAGTTTGAGACCATTGGAATAAATACTATCTTTATATTACAAGTAGTATATATTCTAAGAGAATCTATCAATAAAAATGGTGACTTCATGCTTATGATGTATACTATGACAACTTAAACCATTAAAAATTGCAAAAGAAGTACCACATATTAATTGAAAATTTTTAGGAAATAAAATAGAAAAATGTAATAGAAATATTGAAATTATATCATCTGCTTCGATAATTCAATTACAATGCACTCTCGTTTAGTCAGATGCTACAGTTTTATGTTGGCTGGCCACGAAAAGACACACTTTTTATCTTATGTTTCTTGTTTTGTTACCGCTTTGCGGATTTTTTGATTGAGATGTAGTGGCAACGATAAAAAAATGAAGAATGTTCTTCTGTAAGCAAATGAATTGTGAATAGCTGTAAATAAAATTCTCCTTGCAATAAAATGGCGAAGAATTTTAATTGTCCAGTGGATTTCTTCAAGGAATGCTAAGCAGAAAGATATCCTTATCAAATATTGTTAAATATTGAAGGTAAAATTAAGGAAATACAAAATTAGAAAAACGGGCAATTATCAAAACCTGGTTAACGCCAGACAGCACAGATAACTGAAAAATGCGGATAATCCAAATCATCAGTTTTGTTTGTATATTTTATCCATTTCATGTTGTGTTATTTATATCTTAAAAAAAGCGGAAATTTTACTTTTTTTTTAGAACATTTAAATATCTGTCAAATTTCACTGTGGATATTTCAAAGTGATATTCTATCACTATTCGAACAGCTTTTGGCCGACAGAGTATCAGTAGAAGTCATTGCTGTGTCGGAACTAAATGTAATTATCCAATATCGTCTTCGCTTGTATTTTCAATATCACTCTCTGCTTCCTCTGTTCTTGTGACATGTAAAACGATTGTAACGGGTTTTATTATTAATTGAGTTTTCAAAGTTTAAATCAGCTTTTGAAAGAATAAAAAAATATGCACGAATATACTTAATGATCAACGGAAACTATGCCTTAAACATGTAGAACTAATTGTGCGAGGTAATAGTTGAAGCTAAACCTAAAGACGCATTTCTGAGGGTTTTAAGACATGCTTTAGACGGTGGTATAAATGTCATAGAAAGATAGTCAGAAGGCATGAAATACGGGAATTTCGTTCACACCTGCGAGACTGGGTCTAAGGCGTAACCAATTAGAGAAGCTAAACTTGCGCATGCGTGGATGTGTCTACAGCTTTCGCTGTGGTTGCACTACTCTTATACAAAATTGAAATAAGGTTGAAAACTTCGAACTTTATGCCAAAACCCCTAAACCAGTTTTTCTGGCAAGGTCGGATTACCTAGCAACGGAGCTTAGCTTAAACCAGTTATCCCATTTACACTACCGTCTGAGCGAAGCCTAAAGCTGCGTTCAGACGAGGGCGTAAAGGGCATAAGTGGTTAAAGCCGAGCTCCGTTGCCAAGGCAACCAGTCTGTGCTACGTCACAAAATCTGGTTTGGGCTCTTGGCATAGGGTTCAAAGTTTTCAACTTTACGCCGAGTTTGGGATAAGTGTCGACCAATCAGAGCGAAGCTAAAACGAAGCGGCGTTCTACAGAAGATTTCGCTGTCACAAAGCTAGCAAAGCGAACGCGAGACATCAATCGAGCAGGAGAACAGCGCGGGAAAGTTGTAGACACATCCACGCATGCGCAAATTTAGCTTCTCTCATTGGCCACGGCTTAAACCCCGTTCTCGCAAGTTTGAACGGAATTCCCATGTCTTATACTACGCTTCTATGCCTTTTACGCCGCCGTCTGAACACAGCCTAAGACTCTGTTTCGACGGTGGTATAAATGTCATAAAGGCATAAAATGCGTTCACACCTGAGAGACAAAGGGGTAGCCAATTAGAGAGCTAAATTTGCGCATGCGTGAATGCGTCTACAGTTTTGAGCTTTCGCTCTGATTGGTCGACTCGTATACCACGTCGACAATCGAGAGTGCATTGCATAAAAAAGGCATTGAGAACAACCTCTATCAAAACAATGCAATAAAATAGACGAATGTCATAAAAACTTTAAAATTATATCTTTATATTGCAAGAAAATAGTATGAATTTTTTTTCAATTAAAAATCTTAGTTGAAAATAATCTTCATCAAAACAATGCTATGAATTATGTAAACACGCTAGGTTCAAATAAATAACATAATAATTTTTTGCAATATAATACATTTTTGCTTACATTAATCATTAATTTCAGAATAAATATCTCTTGATTAAATAGTAAATATTCTTAAACAGAAATAGACAATGTAATTTCACAAATATTCGATCAGAAATTGTTACCATTGCTTCCTTCAGTTTTGTTATCATTCAAAAGTATGAATTAAAAACATTAACAGCATAACTTCTTCTAAAAGAAATTGCGTGTATTCACAATTTAAAAGAATAAATCAAATCAAGGAAACATTGCTCTATATATGTAAGATCAAAAATAAATATAAAACGAAGGAAGTTAAAAGATGCTTACGACTTTCCTGTCGACAATTAACTACTGCTATTTCCTCGTGTATTCACTCCTAGCTTTTTAGCACTGCATTCCGTAAATTTTAAAACAATTCGCATAATTCACCCTTTCCTCTATTGTACATAGTTTATTCAGAGCTACTTTATTGGTAAATTTAATAACCCTTAATTACTTTTATTTCCATTTGTAATTGCATTTTTGTATTAGGAACTCATCCATTTTATTTTGCTTTGCATTTATTATTTAAAATGTGTTCTGTGCAGATTCTTCGTTTGTTAAACTATTCGGACGTGCAGCGTGTTCTCCCATTTCAGAAACAATCCAAATATGTGGGCTCACCTTACTTCTATTATTTACTTTCCAGCTCATTACAGACTTATCTATTGCTGACGTGATCGAGCTTAAGAAATCCGGGTCATTTGCTCGTCTCCCTTCCTGGGATGTCTTTCTTGGGAACAGAGGTTATGTGAGGTTACTACTAAGGCTTTAAAAGGTAATTGAGATAGACAGCCCAATTAACATCGGATAGCTGCCCAGCATACCTCTATACTGTACTGCTAATGTATTCTTATTGGCTAATTTTAATGTATTCTTACTGGAATATATATATTTTTAAATAAATTATATCATAATAGTTAAACGTAGTTTATCCATGTAGTTTACTTTTCATTTGTTACGTTCTTGCTGTAACCGTGTTTCTCAGCAAATTAAATTACTCTCATAATTCTCCTCTATTTACGGACGATAAAATTCACTAAAAAATTGGGGAAAATAACACGAGGAAACACATCACAAATTACAGTGACGGCAGGTTGCAGTTACGAATAAACAAATGTAATAACCTTAATCAATATGCTTTAGGATGATGCTATGTGATTAGAATATCGATTTTATCTTCTGCTGCATTAGCATACCTGAAACACACCATCATATAAAAGTGATCATTGGAGTATTTAATGTGAAGAATAGGACAGCTTAACGATCATGTTAAGTGCAATGTCACGTGATATCTTTAGGTATACATAAGCATGAGGACAATCATGAATATATAATAAAATGTCAAGAGAAAAGTAATTTCCTTACAACTCAGAATTCGCCAGCTTCAAACGTTGTAATAAAAATAAAAATAGTGAAAAATCTCAAAAGATTCATCTAGGTTGTATTTCAACAATAAACATATGCACTTAAATTTCTTCCAATCCCCAAGTAGTTTACAAGATAACAGTCTTAAAGTCTCAAGGTAAACAGTTAGAGTCTTTAAAAAACGTCGACATTAAATGGGGCTCCAGAAAACATGATATCCAGTTTCGGACTTGACTGTTTAGGCTTTCTGATAGTGGCAACATATATCACACCATTTCAGCCTTTGTATTTTTAATCTTTCATTACAGTTGATGAGAGGAATTTAGGCGCATAAAGAAGACGTATTTTAAGGAAACCAAAACAAATCAAATTAAAAAAAATTAAAAAACTAATAATTCGCTTCATTGCCTTACTTCTGTTAGGCAGACGATCGTAAAAATGCATTTCCCTTTTATAGGGTTTAACATTATTTTCCACAATCAAAATCTCATTTTCAAAAGTTTATAAAATAATAAAACTGCTTTATTCAAAGCTATGATAGTAGCAATACCGCTCGAGAATTTAATGACTTTTTTAAAACATTATATTTATTTTTTCCCAGATTTAATGCTAGCCAGGTCCTCAAAAGTTTTCCCTTTTCTGCTTAGATGTGATTTTTTTACTTTCCATATTTTAATTTTCAAGGCCCGGTGGCTCAACGGCTAGCTCGTTGCGCACCAGCACCACAGGTTCGAGGTTCAATCCCCGGACTCAGCTAGGTTGATTCCTTTGAGTGAGTCGATAAAATGAGTCGCAAGTTATCTTGGAGACTAAACACCGGCTCCTGCGACAAGCTGATCACTTGGTCAGGGCGTTCACTCCTGCACCTTACTTCTATTATTTACGTTCCAGCTTATGAAATCCGGATCGTTTGTTCGTCTCCCTTATCAGATATCGGAGCACCCACGACCCACTAGGGCTGTTACTCCATTGAGTTTAATTTAGTTTTTATTCTAATTTTCAAGGCTTAGAATTATTTCTCAGCAAAATACTATATCGCATCCAAATTTTAAAAGCATCTATAATACGTATAATCACAGATGTCATTAATGTTTTATGTTTGCAGCGTTTAAAAATTAAAGAGAGAAGAAACATCATGACATCACTTTATATATACATTACAGTCACGTGATCTCCTATCGCGCTTTCCGGATTTTGCATTAATCCTGGATGAAAAGGCTGAAATGGGAATCGCTTTTGGGCACTCCGGTCTGAAACGGCACGATTTTTAAGAAAGCCTCAAATGGGAAAGTCTGAAACGGGACATAACCGTCGAAATTGAGACATTGCATGATTCACGTCTAAGGACCTTGAACCCAACAAGAAATGGATGCATCTGAAGATGGAAATAAATTACACACGAAAAATGCCCATTCCAAATCACATACGGTTTGGTTTCTTAAAGGTGCCTGTCAGCAGTTAGTTATCTGCCAGCAAATGAAACGCAAAGAGGCACCTTTCCAGAACTACAGTAATTCTCTGCCTTGGTAAAAGAAGACAGGCTCAACTACAACCAATGGCTTGTAGTGTTGAGCTCCGGCACTTTCAAAAGTCATTTGGAAAATAACAATATCTTGAACACCGGAAAGATGAGGTGAATGCATGAAACAAAGGAATTCAGTTGCTGGCAGATCCGGCACGATCCGGGCTTAACTCACTCTGTTTTTTCCGAGCCTGAAATGAGAAAAATATAATCTGTTAGAAATTTATAGTAATCACAGGTCCGTCAAACATAAGAAATCAAACAGAAAGACTTATTTCAAAAGTAATAATTAAGAAGTTCACAAATTTCATGCTGAAAGACTTATTGCAAAAGTAGTAATTAAGAAGTTCACAAATTTCATGCTGAAAGACTTATTGCAAAAGTAGTAATTAAGAAGTTCACAAATTTCATGCTGAAAGACTTATTGCAAAAGTAGTAATTAAGAAGTTCACAAATTTCATGCTGAAAGACTTATTGCAAAAGTAGTAATTAAAAAGTTCACAAATTTCATGCTGAAAGATTTATTGCAAAAGTAGTAATTAAGAAGTTCACAAATTTCATGCTGAAAGATTTATTGCAAAAGTAGTAATTAATAAGTTCACAAATTTTATGCTGAAAGATTTATTGCAAAAGTAGTAATTAATAAGTTCACAAATTTTATGCTGAATTTACTAAAATAGCAACGTACGTCCTAATGGGCTTAATACAGGTTACTCATAAAAAACTTCTCCGATGTATGAACCCCTAGCAGCCTATCCGCTGAACCAATAGAAATGAAATTTCAGGTATTGTTATTTGAAGAAATGGACTGTAATTTAAAAAATACAGCAAAACTGAAATTTTTATTTAAAATGTTTTAAAGTTTGGAATATAAAATAAAAAAGCGTATGAAATTTCATGCTATTAAACCAGTCATAAAGATGCTTTAAAATGTGTTGTATTTTGGCGATATTCTAGCATTATAAAGGTACCTGACTCCTTGAGGTACTTATCATTATCTACACGTCAGCAAATGTAATTGATGACTTAATTGTGCGGCCAATTCTGTAATAAATTATAACAAAAAATGCCTATAATTTATTATGCATATTTTTTGCTACATTTTTATTAAACTTATTTCCTCGAATTTCATTAGAATACATTTCCTATTCAATCAATTCAGTTCTCATTTAGCGGCAAGGCAAAAATGTATAAAAACTCAAAACATCTTCGTTAAAAATAGTAAAATACGGTAAAACCTAAAACACCAAATACAGTTAAAAAAGAAATTTTTACAATCAACAAAAAATTCGAACAGCGAGCAGAAAGACAAAATGTTCGGTGCACAAAACTGAAAGTTAACGTTCGGCCCCAGTGGGCAAAAAGAACAGAACTTGGTGCACCAACTGACTTAATTAAACAAATGGTGGCCTTATTGGAGTTAGTACCGTTTTTAAATTCTTGATAATTTTACATCTATTACATGCAGATTAATTAAAGGGCATAAAACCTTAATCGGAACATAAGAATACTATAATTTAATCACTTTACATTGTTCTGGCTGAGTGTAAGCTGGCGAGCAGGCAGGAGACAGATCTTTTCAAGGGGAAGTTGCCTCCAAACCTAACTCTTCAAATACTCAATTCGTGTTTCGTCATCCATATAGGCATGGGTAAAGTATTATGCAAAACCAAAAGTAAAAGTCAAATGTAGTGAATTGCTTAAATAAGAAATTTTAAATATGAAAGAATTTCGAGAAATTTAGGAAGCAAACCGACTAGGAAACAAAATTATTAATGAAAAGTATATTGCTAATATAATTAAGAGTTTTGTTTACATACGTTTGGAGAAGCCGATTGCGACGGAAAAGGGTGTTGCACAACCAGGTATCATAGCAGCCCTATACATAAAATCTCAGCGTTCTACGGCCATTCGTTTTTGAGTTATGCGACATGCATGCATACGTGCGTACAGACATCACGAAAAAAGGTCTCCTCTGAAGGCATTTTACAATCTGCTTTGGACAAAGAATCCTTTATTTTGTCCGTACGTACAGATGCCACGCAAAAATATTTTTCAAATGTATTCGAGAGCGGTCGAAATGAATGTTTTCGTTTAAATATGATACCCGAAACTTTTGGGGATTACATTACTTCCTTTACTACGTAGAAGAAAGGCGGGCATACGCAAGGAAACACGGGAGAGCATTTTGTTTTTAAGAGATCTTTCCTCGACGGTATTTAAATTTATATAATGATCTCTTCCGTTCTTTCCCACGTATAAGAACAGTTTTAAAATATCCTCCCAAATCAGTGGATTTTCTATTCATGCACAGGGAGGGTTTAAGTGGAGTAGAGGGGAAGAGAAGAATTTCTTTCTCCTGCAGCGCAAATCGCATAATCTCCGGAGCTAATTGTGAATTCCGTCCCTCCTTTTAATCCTCACCATCCTATTCTGAAGAGTCACACATCGAACAAGGCAAAATTCCCAGATTCCCCTCCTACGACAGTTGCCATGGTAACGGACCATTAAAATGCTCTACTTGAAATCACTTCCCCTCGAAACGAATTTAATCTTATCAAAAGATTAAATGTTGAAGCTAGGGGTCGTAAAACTTTTGTCTACCGGCGTCAATATTATATATTGTCATCGTCCAGGAAATAGAGAGGGGGGGGGAATTGAACTTTTTTTTTTAAAAATATTAAATATTTTTTTTATGTATGAAAAGTTGAATTTGAAGTTCTGGTAAAATTTACCATGAAAAACGTTGACAGAAGCTTATACTTCATAAATCTGTAAAATAGCTTTCGTTACTTAAACAGTTATGATTTAAATCTTTAACTTCTCCTTTCCGTATTTCTTCCTTTAACTTCTCCTTTCTTCACCACAGCGCAAATCAGCTTTGAATGTATATTAACTGAGGTTTTTAATTCTTCACTTCAGAGAGCTTCTGGCAGTCGCTTCTTGCTGTTAGTATACTTTCCTCCAGGTCTGGTTAAAAGTCATATTCCGGCTTTAGCATTTTCGCTAGCAGATGTTTTAAATAACCCCCGGTTGAACAACTGAGCCAGCTTATTCTGTTGTATGTGTAGCTTTTACTAGATTATCAAAGGTTGAATTTAATTGCCCTTTATTGCTTAAGTGGTGGGTGAATGTAAGTATTATGTGATTTTTCTAATACATATTTGATGTAATTATAATACATTAATTTACATAAATAATGTAAGACTTCACTAATAATGCAATTGTCTGTAACATGATAAAAAATGAAAGGAAATGTATTAATAAGATAATTATGATACATTAATTTACAAAAATAATGTAAGACTTCAGTAATAATGCAATTGTCTGTAACATGATAAAAAAATGAAAGGAAATGTATTAACAAGATATTTGCCTTAGGAATACGACAATGTACTAGGAGATGCACGAAAAATTCTTCACTAATTAGTTCCTTAAAAAAATATTTAATGTAATTCGGTGTAATTAGATATACTAATGTAAATGTATTGTTTGTATGAAGTACAATGTAAAATGAATGTTTGTACGATGTATGTTCGAAGTTATTATGTTACAATAATCTGTCCTAATCCAACTTTTGTTAATCGATTAATTTCTTTGTAATAATTATATACCGTGTTTTTGCAATTGTATATTCAATACGTAAGTCTAGAATTAATGTAAAATTTCTCTGTAAATGTCTTGGCTGGACGGCGTACCAACCGAACGTCCAGCGGGTACAGTAATACCTGTAAAGTCACTGTCGAAGCTCTGGTGCTCCGTCCGCTTTTCCCTGTCCATTTCCTGCTCAAGTGGTGGAAATTTTATCTGTACCGCAAGTTGTGCTGTTTTGGTCAAAATCAGACAACGTTATTTAAACCTTCTTTTATATATATTTGTGTATTGTGTAACTTTTTTTCTGTGTTTTGTCTGCCTAGAATTTCTGCCGGATTTCAATTTAAACCTCCAATTACAATAGTAACCTATAAATTTAAGGATTCAATTTAAAATTGCTTTTGCATTTAAACTTATTGTTAGTTATTTAACAGATCTAATAATAATAATAATAGCAAAGACCAAAAACCCTCACTTTTACGTCCCGTGCAAATGATTATTCTGTGTTAAGGTTCTACTACCATATTTTTTCGAACTTTTTACGTAGTGTCGCAGATTCTAAGAAGCACTATTAATTTCTGTACTAATAAAGGGGCGAGGAATTAGATTTGAAGGAAATTATAAATGAAATAAAATACTGAAATAAATACATTTCTAAAAATTGAATTCGTTTTATTAAAAATAACAGCATGGCTATTTTAATTAGTCACTTAGAAAATTAATTAATCAATTTATGAAACTTTACCATTTTAAGCTGCATCCCTTTTTTAAAGATCTTCATATGGAAAGAAATGTGTGTCCTAGAATAGCGAAAGTGGCAGAAAAGCCAGGACTGGTGCCGCTGCACCGAGTGGCAAAATTTTAGAATTTACAAAAGCACCGAACAGCAAAGTTAAGGGAGAGTAATTTTTCATATTTAAGGAAGGCAGTATTTAGGGATGGCAAAATTATTAGAATCTGAAGACAGTACCGGACAAAAGCTTTAGAATGTGAAACTAGTACTGGCCAGTAGTATTTAGGGATGGCGAAAGCTGTAGCATCTAAAGCTAGTACTGACTAGTAGTATATACGGATGACAAAATTTTTAGAATTTGACGATAGTACCGGGCAAAAGCTTTAGAATGTGAAACTAGTACTGGCCAGTAGTATTTAGAGATGGCAAAATTTTTAGAATCTGAAGACAGTACCGGACAAAAGCTTTAGAATTTGAAACTAGTACTGGCCAGTAGTATTTAGGGATGACAAAAGTTTTAGAATTTAAAGCTAGTACTGACTAGTAGTATATACGAATGGCAAAATTTTTACAATCTGAAGATAGTACCGGGCGAAAGCTTTAGAATGTGAAACTAGTACTGACCAGTAATATTTAGGGATGGTTAAAGCTTTAGAATTTAAAACTAGTACTGGCCAGTAGTATTTACGAATGGCACAATTTTTAGAATCTGAAGATAGTACCGGGCAAAAGCTTTAGAATGTGAAACTAGTACTGGCCAGTAATATTTAGGGATGGTAAAAGCTTTAGAATTTAAAACTAGTACTGGCCAGTAGTATTTACGAATGAAACAATTTTTAAAATCTGACAATAGTACCGGACAAGCTTTAGAATGTGAAACTAGTACAGGCCAGTTTACGGATGGCAAAATTTTTAGAATCTGAAAATAGTGCCGTGCAGCAGTATTCATAGATGGCAAAATTTTTCGAATCTGAAACTAGTACTGGGCAGCAGTATTTAGGGATTGCAAAATTTGTTTAATTGAAAGCAAGTACTGGGCAGCAGTATTTCAAGATGGAAAAGTTTGGGGAAAAACCGGGTAGCAGAATTTAGGATGCGCAGAGATTGCACCTTGCGGGGTAAATTGCCTAGCGCCGACCCTGCTGATGCCTTTGAAAGATAACATATATTCTATGAGAAATAGATTTTGTTTATTGCAAAATTGGTGCAAATGTTTTAAAAAACTATCGTTTATTAAATGCATTTTTTTAATGTCTTGCGCTAGACTTTTTAAGGCTTTGGCTATTACTAAGGTCGGATGCAGTGGTCATTTTATTATGGAGGCGCCTAACAGGCGTTCACCGTTACCTTCTATGAAAGGACAGACAATTTGCATCCATGATTTTTCAGGGATTCGAACCCGTGCCGTTCGGCACGCCAGGCGAGTCACTAACCACCTTCGAGTCTAGGAAGCCCTCTTTTATTGAAGTAAATCAAATTAAATACAAATATTAACTCATTAAATTGCTTAAATTTTCATACAAAAATGTACGCATGTCTACAGTAGATTAAGACAACTCAGATCAAATGAAATTCAATGAAATGTAGTTAGAGGAAAATACAATTTAAATGAAAGAAAATTTTATATGAAAAATTATTCTGAAAACCAAAAAAATGAAAAAATTGAAAAAATGGTGGTAAAATGAAATTTGCCAAAGTAAATTTCATTTAATTCTGGCGAACATCTTTCTTAATAGAGGTTAAAAATTAAAACCCAAGCTATCCTGAGAACTGGCAGCTATGCGAATATAATGTTGGAGAATTTCCCTGTTGCCGTTTAATTTACAGACTGTGATCATTTTAAACTGTTGGTAAATAATTAATCGACATATTAATAAACAAGTTGAACTTGAAAATTTAATAATAAAGTTTCCTTAACTGCTTAGTAAAGAATAAAAGCAGTTCTCGTTACGTAAACTGGAAAACATTATAATAGAAACGCACGTGCAAACAAAGTCGACAGTTGCCCAACATTTCGATCAACGGTGTTCGACAGTTCGACGAGACGTTACTCTGTTCACAGAGCTACAATTTCGACACCGACACGTGCCGACTGTCACACATGATTTTGGGTTTTGCGTGACGATTTGCTCCCCCCCTCCAAATCTGTTCCGTCAAATACAGGATCTGGTTACCAATAGTTGAAAGATCTTATCTCTTAGGTATGTTGATTTTTTTTTTTTTTTTCTTTCTTATCAAAACTGCAAATTTTTCAAAGTTGGTTTAAGATAACATAAAAACTACATGAGTTCAGGCTATAGTGGGCAACATCAAATATATATGCTTGAGGAGTTTGTATAGGGTGCTCCAGAAAAGGTGCAGGATTGTACGCTTATACTTGCTAATGTTTTGCAACTTTTACTTTACAATCCAAATATTTAAAATCTGTATCAATAAAACGTATTTGAACGGAAGATGTGAAAAGGGAATATGTGACAGAACTCAAATTTTGCAGAAGCAAGAAAAATCTATCTCATTTCCCACAAGAGGTCCACCAGCGGCCGAGCGGTAAAGACGCTGAACACTGGTAGTTCGGTCCGAGGCTCGAATTCCGCGAACGAGCTGGCTGCATGGGCATTTTCATGGTTTTCCCCATGTGTAACGTGTATACGAGCCATTTTCCCTTAGAAAGTCCTCCACGAAGGCATCACTCCCTTCAGACAGGGGCTGACTGCATGGGTGTTTTCGTGGTTTTCCCCATGTGTAACGTGTATGCGAGCCAGTTTCCCTTAGAAAGTCCTCCACGAAAGCATCGCTCCCCTTAGGCAGATAGCCCTAGTGTGCTTTGCCATAATTAAATACACCACCACCCTTCAGGCAGATAGCCCTCATGTGCTTTGCTATAATTGAATAATCCAATGCAATCCATTCCCCACAAGAACAACCGCCAGCGGCTGAGCGGTAAAGTCGCTGAACACTGGTAGTTCGGTCCGAGGTTCGAATTCTGAGAACGGGATGGATGCATGGGTGTTTTCGCGGCTTTCCCCATATGTAACGGACTAATATAAGGTAGTTTTCCTTAGAAAGTCCTCCACGAAGGCGTTCCTCTCTTCCGTGTAACGCCCTAGGGCGGAATACATAAATAATTATAACCATTTTTCCACAAGAACGAATGTCAGAAATCGACAGCAAAATATTATGAGGTCCATATAATTAAGCGTTTTCGAAATGAACTTCTTGTGAACCTTTTTCACATCTTCTTATTCATTTATCATATTATTTTTATATGTACAGCATTATATGTTAAAAATAACTGTTTTTATCTGATACTTTTTTCCCACTAAAACACAAAAATAATGTACAATTAAAATGACTTTGAAAATAATAGAATTATATATTTTTTAAACACTTTTTATTTATTTTTCATTTTCGTAACTTCAGATAGATTACTTTTAAGACATTTAAAGATAATTTCTAAAATTAAGCGAATGGACATAGTAGCTCATTTGATACTCACTTAGCGTATATACACAATAGGTCATTTATTTTAGCCCAAAGGAGCATTAAAGCAGAATGGTTATTACTCTCGAAAGCATTTTGTGTTCAATCACTTAAATGCGATGTATCCCTTTTCATATTATTGACACCGAATATTATCGTCCTGCGTTATATTTAAAGAAATTAAATCTGCATGAATGTATGCATTGTGAAGAAACAAAGGCACCTAGATCCATCAAATTTTGAATAACGTTGTACTCCACTTGAATATGAGCACCTGGAAAACCGAATTTGAAATTTGTTTCATTATCTGTTCCATAGTTTGTGAAACTTTAACGAATTTTTGATTTAAAAAAAATTTAACGATTTCAAAGAGAGCAATGGCAAAACTGTACGAAAAAATTATTTTTATCTCCAGTGCGCGAGGCTGTTTATCAGAAATTCTAGAGATATGCTCTTTTTAAATATTTTTAGCGCAAAGGGGCATTAGCCCAAATGCTCTCAAAACCATTATGTGTGAGCAAATGTTAGAAAAAAATAATTAAAAATAAAAGGCGCCACTTTTGGCATTATATAAAATCTGAAGTGTTTCTTTTTTTAGTCCAATAAGGCAATTTGTCCAGAAGGGCTACTAATTTCGTTTTGACATTTTGCGTTGATTCACTACAAGCGTTGTTTCACTTTTCAAAATGTTGCCACCAAATATTATCGCCCTGTATTATATTTTAAGAAATTAGATAATGAAGAATTTGGGTAAATGTATATATATATCTCGCACTGTGATAAAACAACGGTACCTAGAGCCATCGAAGTTTGAATAACGTAATTCTCCTGCGAATATGGGCTTCTGGAAGCCCAAATTTGAAATTCGGTTTTTTTTAGTCCAAAGGGATTTGAATCCCGAAGGACTATTAGTTTCGTTTTGGCATTTTGCGTCGGACTCATAAATGTCGGTTCACTTTTCAAACTGTTGCCACAAAATGTTATCCTGCATTATATTTGAAGAAATTAAATAATGAAAAATCGGCATAAATGTATGTATATTTCTCGTATTGTGATAAAACAACGGTACATAGAGTCATCGAATTTTGAATAACGTAATCCTCCAACGAATATGAGGATGTGGAAGACCAAATTTGAAATTTGAAATTTGTTTTATGATCGATTTCCTATTTTTAAAACTTTGACGAATTTTTGATTAACAAACTCAAGGATTTCAAAGCGAGCAATGGCAAAGTTGTGCAGAAAAAAATTTTTTATCTCCAGCGCGTGAGTCTCTGTATCGGAAATTCTAAAGATATGCTCGTTCTAAAACTATTTTGCGATATTGCTGTTGCACTGGATCTTATGGTTTAAGTGCGAGGAACATGATATTTAATAAAGAAAGGTAACACACAAAATGTTAAAAAACGCCCCTTTGGACGTAATTTAAAATCTGAAACATTTCAGATTTTTTTTTTTAATCGATTTTGTAAAACTTTAACTAATTTTTTTATTAACAAAGTCAAGGATTTCAAAGTGAGCTCCCTACTAAAAATGCCCCATAGAAACCAGTAAAACTTTTTATGTGTACCCATAAGATTTTATGGGTTTTTATTGACTTTTACTGGTTTCTGTTGGTCTCTGTGGGTTTTTTTTACTGGTTTCAAAATGACCCATAGAAACCAGTAAAACTTTCTATTGGTACCTATAGAATTTTTAATGGTCTCTATTGACTTTTACTGGTTTCTATTGATCTCTGTGGGTTTTTCTTACTGGTATCAATTGACACCCATACAACCAACATTCAATGGCAGAACTTTGTACTGGTTTGTATATGGTATTTATATTGACTTTTGCTGGTTTTCTTACTGGTATCAATATAATAATAAATCTTCTGTTGGTTTATATGGGTTTGTGCTATTTTTTTATCTGACGTTAATATACTTCTTGTAAACAATAAAATTAACAGAATGAAAATATGATCTCTTTAAGACCAGCAGAATAACCTGTAAACGCAGGTGGTCGTTTTAGAGAGGGTTTTTACTAAATATGCTATTTTTTTATTTAATTTTTTTTTCGGAAACAATAACAGTAATCATATACACCACACACAACGAGGTCTCTCCAAGGCGACCAGCCGCAAATAAAAATTCATCTTTGCAAGTGGTCGCCTTAGAGAGGTGATGCTCAATACCAATAGATACTCACGTTCTCAGAGATACGTTTATCTTTTAGAGGTGGTCGTCTTAGGGAGATTGCGTCTACGGAATGAATCTCTCTAAGGCGACCAGAGACACTTGCAGAATTTTCTTTGTGAATGGTCGCCTTACAGAGGGAATATTCAATACCAAAGTCTACTTATGTTTTCAGAAATACTGGTTTCTTTCAGAGGCGGTCGTCTTAGGGAGGTGGTTTTGCTACGAGTTGGTTCTCTGAATACACACACATAAGCACTTACATTTCTGATATTACAAATAAACACCGGTATCAACCAACATCTCTTTAACGCGAACAAGTTCATTCACAATCGCAAAACTTTTCTCCCTGTTAACGCTGACGTGAAGAAAAAAATTCGCCCTTCCTCTCTCACTCTCAGAAGTTTCCCAAACAAGCAATATGGCGCCGCGCTAGTTATTGTTGTGTGATGGTGGTGTTATTTTCTTCGTGGTTGTAGTAATGCAATATATTATTTACTAGGATTTACTGTATTACAAATTTTACTATGTTTTACTGTTTAGAAATTAGTAATAAATAATAAAATACCAGCACTGACTATGAATATACCACTAAAGCCGTGCACGTGTCATCGTGTCTCATGTTTGAGAGAACGTTGCTGATAACTGACTAGTTGTGAAATGGAGTTTCTGAGCGTGAAATTGATTTTCCATCTTTACTTTTATCCTGAAAAACAATGTGCTTAAAGACTGAAAAGTGATAATTTCAGACTTGATACTTGATAATTTGGTTCAGTGATCAGATGCAGAAATATAGTTTTTGCATTCTACTGAAATTGTATATTTTGGAAAATTTATTTTTTTGATTACAGTTTAGAAATACTTTTTTAAAACTTGTACATGTAGATGCTTTATCATTTGAATATTATGTACTAATAAATTTGAGCATACCTTACTTAAAAATGATCTTGCATGATTCAATTTTGAATTTTTCGACTAATGTGATGTGGCCGAGCAAAAAGAATGTTTTTTTTATGTTTTAAAAAATGTACTAATTATACTTCGCGAGCAAAAAAGGTAAGTTTTATTAATGAAATAAACATTGAAGTATTTAATGTGTTTATTACTTATTGAATGGGGTAGACAAGACATACCAAGCTTAAGGAATTTTTTTTCCACTACTAAAATTATGTGAAAATTTAGATGATCATAGTAGCTTACATTGTTTTTTCTTTTTGGTCTATTTTTCTTTACAAGTATGAGACTAGAACCACATTTTTACATTAAATATTTTGTTAAAACACATATAATCATTTTTATGCATACTTTAATTTTCATTATTATTAGTTTGATGAAGAAAATTTCAAATGTGTTTTTCATAAATTGCTTTTGAAATAGAAATAGATTTGTGAATAAGATTTATGTAATATTAAATGTACTAGTCTTGGGAGTATAAAAAGTGAATTATTTATTTGAAAAAAATTACATTTAGTTGAAACCTCATATAGTGGTTATTTTCTTAAATGACCACCTCTGATAATGGCACATTTGTCAGGACAATAATTAAATAACAGGACTTAAAAATCATTCATAGTTTTGTCAGGCTACAGGAAACTTGCATTATCTCGAGTTGTGGAGTTGATTGTTTTAGGAACGTTTTGCTGTATAATCAATTGACTTCGGTGTAGTAATTTTTACGTGGGTATGAATTTTCAGAAGTAATTGAAAGTTTTTACGAGACAATTAAAACCAAAGCTTTTCGGATCATGAGTCTTATAAGGGCACTGTTATAGCATTGCTTTCAGATATAGTTAGAGTAAAATTTAAACATTATTTTCGGAAGCACTTCCACAGAGAATCTGGTTGTTCTCTGCGGATGAAAACCCATATAAATAAATCTTCTGTACAGCCTTATACAAATGCAGTTAAACTTACTGTCATTACAATTAAGCGAATATAGCCACAATTGTTTACAAAAAGTTATTATTGCTAAATACTGCACTATATCAATTTCATTTAGCATTGTAATTTCAGAAAATGCTCAGCATGAGGTATTTTTATATTATGTAATCTACTGTCAAAAACAATAGCTACCTTTTCAGTACTTTAAATTTTACTATTGAGAATTTTTATGGTTCAAAATAATATTTCTATACATTATTTCAAGTATTCTTTCTGCAATAGAAATCTAAATAACTTGCACCTAAAACACTGACTCAAATTTATTCCAATAATGCATCGCTTTAATTAAATTTATGTTCCCTTGAAATGATATATGAAAAACCTTGTGTAATAGTAAATTATTAATATATATAGGTAAATAGTATTTTTATATATTTTTTCAGGTAAAGTGCAGAATCGCCCACTTATTTATTTGGCACTTTGTACAAAAGTAAAAGGAATTGGATTTTTGTCAATTTTCTTTTGACTTTTAAAGTGAAAATAGGTTGATGTGTACATGAATAAAGTCAAAGGAGTGCACAATGGCATTTTTGTGCAATTCTGAGATGTTTTTTTAAGTGAAAATAGGTCGATGTGTACGTGGATACCGAGTATGTGCAATTCTTAAAAACACGCCAAGCAGTGGACGATTCTACACTTTCCCCATTTTTCTATAGGAATTTAGTTTCATTAAATTAGTTATTTAGTATAATTATGTGTATATGAGTATATTCATACTTATTCACATAGATGGAATTTTTACAGTACGAAAGTTATCTTTTTTACATCAAGAACTACATATACTATAAATACCCATTACGTTATAGATTTTAATTATATAAAATCTGTGGAAGATTATATAGCACTAAAAGTGAGATACGGAATACAACATTATACGCTATGAGATATTTTCTTAATTCCCGAACTGTGCGTTGAGAATTGGTATTTGTTGACACTTGTAAATTTTTTTAAATTCATTTTGTTACAATATAATTTATTGTATTTTGGGTACTATTAAGTTTATTATATGTTATCTTCATGTTTCATTTATCTTTTGAGAGATACAGGTAACATTCAAAGTATTGTAATAAGGGGTTGACACACTGTTTGTATATTATTATTTCTTCACTACATTATATTCTTGGATTCATCCTTTCTTCCACGCAAAACATCTATGTGTATGCATGTCATAATAAGCTGCAGGGTGTTACTATCATTGGTAAGCGAGCTTTAAGGGGATAGCAAGTATGCTAAATTTGAACTCTATGTTAAGTTTCTAATTTGCAAGTCCCGTATTCTTTTTGCTTGCTTGTTAATAATGTTTCTCTTCTTCAACTTGTTTGGGTTTCTTCTAGTTTTGTTTTTTTAATTTGGTTTAGTGCATTGTAGGTAACTTAAAATTTCAGCAGATGCTAGAAAGTACCATCCTTTGGCAATACATTTCTCATTAGGTATCAAATTGTTAAACAAGCTGATGTGATTAAATACAATTGTTTAATTTCCCAATTAAAGAACTGAAATACAAATATATGCAGTGAGGTACAGTACTATATGTATATATTTATAATGAAATCAATAATATATATACAGTCAAAGTAATGATTCGCAACCATCAAATGAAATGATATTATATATATATGTAATAGATTTTGTAGTCGAATACAAGCAGCTGAATCCGTAATGAACAGCAAGAATTTTGATGGCTTAGAGATGTTGAAACTCCAATCCACAATGAATAAGAAATTTGGTAGTCGAGGTAGATTTAATTCAACTTTTCTTTCAGCAAATATGTTGCAGCCACAAACAAGTTGGCACATTATTTATGGCCTATTCCAAAAATTAACATTTTTGATAAATGTGTAGTAAGAAACAAGGAGCAGATAGACTGCAATCCAGCTAATACAAAGCGTAAAAAGCAAATGCGTTACGTTAAGGCTGAAATCTTAATTCAGACCGAGTTAATTTTGGTTCTCGATGCATTTTTACTCGTCTTTGATAGTTAATACTGTAAAATTACTATTGGCTGTTTGAGTTTTAGTTTCTTTTACAACATCAAATTATGTAAGAGTCATATGACATGAATTAATCTCCAAATGATGCAGTGCAGAAAGATTACTGTTTTTAGAATAGAGAAGGAAAATTAATTTTACGCTGCTAATTTAATCTTTTGCATATTCCTTATTTTTCTTACATATATATATGTACATATATCATTCGATGGTTGTGAATCATGACTTTGGTTATTATCTTTCTATTCATTTTATTTTCAGAATTATATAAAGGTAGTTTAAAATTTTGTAAAGAGAATTTATACAAATATTTTGTAATATGTTTATAGATATTGACGTGCATTAAGAAGGACGGGCTCGTAGGCTTCTAGATATTTTAAAATTTTTATTTATTTGCATTGAGTTTTATTTAAAATTACTTTACATGCTTTCTCCGCAATTTAGTTCTGTACATTTCATCAGTGCTAATTATGTACTTCTGCTGGTTTATGTTTTTATGGAAATTTGATTTACAGTTCTATTTTTGTGTATTGTTTTTTATAGGGATTCTGTATATGGATACCCGTTCTATGTACGATTCTATGTATGGATACTCCACTATGGTATAATGCTATTGGTTCTGTTTATGGGTTTTTTGCAGCGATTTTTCCAAGAGGTACCTTTATTGGTCTGTGGATTTTTGTGTAGTGGTCTTTACAGGATTTGGTGTATGGGTGCCTGTATAGGTGTACATGCTTTTGTTTACTGGTTTTTACAAGGCATAGACCTACGGAATATCCATTTTTTTAATGGAAATTTGGCCAATGGATATGCATATAAAGTTTTGATTTTTGGCTATGGGTTTTTACTGGGATTTTGTTTATAGTGCCTACAGTTCTACAGAGATTTGGCCTACTCGTAACCATACAGTCGTACGGGTTTCCGTTTACAGGTTTTTTACGGGTATTTCGCCTACAGGTACCTATACAGCCATACAGGTTTCTTTCTATGGGTTTTTATGGGTATTCGGCCTATGGGTACCCGTACAAACGTACCGGTTTCTTTTTATGGGTTTTTACGGGTATTTGGCCTACGGGTACCCGTACAACCGTACGGGTTTCTTTCTATGGGTGTTTACGGGGATTTGGCCTACGGGTACCCGTACAACCGTACGGGTTTCTTTCTATGGGTTTTTACGGGGATTTGGCCTATGGGTACCCGTACAACCGTGCGGGTTTCTTTTTATGGGTTTTTACGGGGATTTGGCCTACGGGTACCCGTACAGTTGTACAGGTTTCTGTCTGTGGGTTTTTACGGGGATTTGGCCTACGGGTACCCACAGAGCTGTACGGGTACCCGTAGGCCAATTCCCCGTAAAAAATTTTATGGGTTTCTACGGGGCATTTTTAGCAGGGCTATGGCAACATTGTACACAAAAAAACATTTTTATCTCCAGCACATGAGACTGTGTGAAAATTTTAAATTATTTTGCGATATTGCTCTTGAACTGAATTTTATGGTTTAAGTGCGAAGAACATATTTAATAAATAAAGGTGACACACAAAAAAGAAAAAGAAGAAAAAAAAACCGCCCCTTTGGACGTAAAATCTCAAACCTTTCAGAATTTTTTTTCCCCTTTCTTTTAATTCTGACTAATTTCGGAGAAATTATGCACGCGAGCAAGAAAATCATAGTTAAAAGGAGCAAAAGCAATTTCTAAATAAATAAATTTTAAGAACTGACTTATAAATTAAAGTTCGTAAGTATGCATAACAATATATTTTAAAAATACTATATATGTAATAATAAAATTCATAGTCAAGAATACACTTAAAATTCTAACTGTATGTTCTTTTCATTTTTAATGGCGACGTTCTCTTATTTGAAAGTACGTAGAATTAAATCCACAGCCCCGTAGTCAAGTTGTTTTTCCCGCCTTTTCTACACGTACAGTTTTAGAATGTTCTGGAAATATTTAAAGCGAACTGGATTGGCTGACGTCATTTCTTTGAAGCTCCGCCTTTCCAGAGGCTATAAAAGGACTCGCAAAAGAATATCGGGGGCTTTTTCTTAAATGTCACGATGCAGTAAACTTCATACAAAAAGTTATTAGTAATTCTTTTTATTTACTCCGGATATCTGATTTTGTAACTGCTATTTCTCCTGAATAATAATAAATGGATCCTGTTCTTTTTAAAACTTATCGTCTGATAATTTAAGCTACGACTAAAGCTGGTACATCACACATATTCCGATACTGGTTATAAATTACCTTTTATGTGTTTTCAATAAGATTGGAATTCACGAAAATGTTCAGAAAAAACCTAAGACAAAAAACACTAGAACGACCTTCATACCAGGAACAGACATCATGGCAGAAAATCTAAAGCTTAAAGAAAAATCATGCCAGAAAATCTAAAGGCTGAGTGATACTTTCTGATAGAGAGTGTGAAGGGTGCAGACGTGTTACTTGTTGTCCATAACTGGTTACACCTGACAGCAAATTTTGTGTTCCCGCGGGGGTGATACCAACATTCAGGTGCCCCTGCTCCTGAAGGCGATCAGAAACATTATACAGACATTAAACTCTCCCGCTATCGCATCCCGCATCCTGCACACGACCCGTCAATCACGGCGCTTGTAACACTTTTGTGTACAGGCGTGTAATTATGCGACGGTCGGCCTGTTGCGTCACGTGTAAAACAGTAACCGGAGAAATAAGACGCACATTACCTCCCTCCCCAGTCACACCCCTCACGGCGAGTGACCTCCCCTGCCCTTTTGTCACCCTCCTTGCTCTCAAAAAATAAACCCCTATTCGACGCAGAGGGCAGGAATTAACTATGTCAATAGAGAGATTAGGTGCCCCCTTGCACCCGCCAACGAAGCGCGTGTGCCCTCTAAATCTCTTCACTTACTCACCCCCTGCAATTTTCTTACGACCTTTTTGTCTCTGCGCGATTCTAATAACCAGAGATCCCCCTGCATTCGGCGGAGAATAGAATAAAAAGAGAGTTACTCAGCATAAATCCATATGCAAAAAGATTGAGTGCGCGAGCAGTGCTGTAGAGAGGGCATCCTTCACCAACCACCATAGAGGGCGCCTATTTAATTACCCATGTAGGAGTTCGGAATTGGCAGCGTATTCGGACTAAGAATTGTGAGAATGCAGCAGACTTTTTGAGCGGCATAGCTTCCTTAAAAATTCATATCCAGGAAGGTTTTGATAGGGATTAGCTGGAACTGTGGGTTTCTGGAGTGCCCGCATGAGAAACTTCCAACTGGAAAACGCAGAGAAATAGGTTACCTCGTAGGTTTTAATTATTAGCCCAAAGGGAAAATTTGCTCAAAAGGGAAATTTTAATTTCGTTTTGGCATTTTGCGTTCGCTCACTGTCAACGGCGTTTGACGTTTCAAACTGTTGCCACCAAACATTAGACCCCTGCATTATATTTAAGGAAATTAAAAAGAAAAAAATAAAAATCTGAAAGGTTTCATATTTTAAATTACGTCCAAAGATGCGTTTTTTAAAGTTTTGTGTGTTACCTTTATTTATTGAATATCACTTTCTTCGCACTTAAACCATAAAATTCAGTTCAATAGCAATATCTCAAAATAATTTTAAAATCAGCATATCTTTAGAATTTCCGATGCAGTCTCGCGCGCTGGTGATAATTTTTTTTTTTTATTATTATTTTGTACAGTGTTGCCATTGCTCTCTTTGAAATCGTTCAGTTTATTAATCTAAAAATTCTTTGTAGTTTTACAAAATCTGAAATCGATATTAAAACAAATTCTAAATTTGGGCTTCTATAATATAGGGCTTCTATATTATAGCTACCCATATTCGAGAAAGCTGCGGTTTCAAAAGCTCTACAGGGCATGAAAACGTTTATTAGCCAGCGGAAATTATTTTAAGAAGCAGTTCTTCTCAGACAGAGCGATAATTCGCTCTAAGTCTGTTCAGGTTTAAGTCTTTGACACACAGCGATAATTAGCTGTGAGTCTGTTAGAGGAGTTTGGACTTAGTTTGCGCTACAAAAGAACATTAAACTCTAGGCAGTTTTACACCTATATCGTCGTTATGGGTTTTAATTCTTCCAAAAATTTAATTCTTCTTCTGAAATTCTTTTAATTCTTCTACTGAGAAAACTCATTTTATGCTTCTGTACCCCAATTTTTGTAGTTCTTACATCAGCTTATTTGAACTCTTTTTATTATAAGAACACTTAACGTAACATAGTGAGAGAAGCTATCAAAATAAATAACTAAAAAAAAAAAAAAAAAAAAAAAAAAAAAAAATCTCATGGGTTTCGGATTTTAAATTACGTCCAAAGGGGCGGTTTTTTTTTTTTTTTTTTTTTTTTTTTTTTTTTCGTTTCGTGCGTTACCTTTATATTTATTAAATACCATGTTCTTCGCACGTAAACCATAAAATTAAGTTTGACAGCAATATCGCAAAATAATTTTAAATTGAGCTTATCTTTAGAATTTCCAATACATTCCGCGCACTGGAGATAAAAATGTCCCCCTCCTCCGTAGAGTGTTGCCATTGCTCGTTTTGAAATAGTCGAGTTTTTTCAACATAAATTCGTTGAAGTTTTACAAAATACGAAATCGGTAATAAAACAAATTCCAAATTTGAACTTCGGAATGCCTATATTCGGGTAGAAACCACATTCATGCAGACCCTTCATTATTTAATTTCTTCAAATATAATACAGAGCGATAGTATTTGGTGGCAACAATTTGAAAAGTGAATCAGAAATTTATACCGAACCGACGCAAAATGCCAGAAGGAAAATAATAGTCCTTCAGGGCAAATTGCCCCTTTGGACTAATAATAATAAATAAAAATCTGGAAAGTTTCACAATTTACAGATAAAAAGTGGCAACACGATAATATTTGGTGGCAAAAATTTGAAAAGTGATACGCCATTTATAGTGATTTAACGTAAGTGCCATTTCGAGCCTGATATATCATCCCATTTGGGACTAATATTACTTTACGAAGAGAGTTATCTTCAAAATGCCAAAACATTTCCAAAATACTACATGTTTTAGCCGCCCAATCGGTATGGCAGTTAGCATACTGAAGAGCCCGGGTTCGAATCCCGGAGAAGGCATAGATGTTTGTAAATGTATGGTATCCGTGCGGCATGGGGCACTCTAAATATGTCCGAAAGTCCTCTCGAGAGGTCGGAGTTAGGGGAAGAGGAGTGGAAGACCCTCGGACCGGTCCTCGATCAAAATTGGAGGCAGAACTGAGCTCAATAGCACTGTCCCCTGTAAGGTGTTCAAGGCTGTTGCCAATGACAGGCATAATCTTACTACGAGGAATTTCGTGAACTAGGGCTGACTATAGGCAGAGTCGTAGCTAGGGTTTTCAGCGCCCAGGGACGACTGAAGATTTCGCGCCCCCTACTGCTTGCCAAGGATGGAAAACATTTAATTCTAAAATGTCGTAACATCAGTTTGGCGCCCTTTGGATTCTGCGCCCGGGGACAGATGCCGCCCTCTACCTACGCCCCTGACTATAGGTCAGGCAAGTGAGCATTCCTTAACAACAACAGCACGTTTGAAGGCTCAATATCTTTATAACGTATTTCGAATATTAAAATATTTGAAATAAGATACCATTTTGATAAAGTCGAGCTTGACAATATCGAATATAAATAAATCTGTATTTTTAACTTTATAACGTATTTCAAATATTAAAATATTTGAAATAAGATACCATTTTGATAAAGTCGAGTTTGACAATATCGAATATAAATAAATCTGTATTTTTAACTTTATAACGTATTTCAAATATTAAAATATTTGAAATAAGATACCATTTTGATAAAGTCGAGTTTGACAATATCGAATATAAATAAATCTGTATTTTTAACTTTATAACGTATTTCAAATATTAAAATATTTGAAAATATTTGAAATAAGATACCATTTTGATAAAGTCGAGTTTGACAATATCGAATATAAATAAATCTGTATTTTTGACTTTATAACGTATTTCAAATATTAAAATATTTGAAATAAGATACCATTTTGATAAAGTCGAGTTTGACAATATCGAGTATAAATAAATCTGTATTTTTGACTTTATAACGTATTTCAAATATTAAAATATTTGAAATAAGATACCATTTTGATAAAGTCGAGTTTGACAATATCGAGTATAAATAAATCTGTATTTTTGACTTTATAACGTATTTCAAATATTAAAATATTTGAAATAAGATACCATTTTGATAAAGTCGAGTTTGACAATATCGAGTATAAATAAATCTGTATTAACTTTTTTACTGCCCTGCACGAAGTAAAAGATAAGTATTCTTTTTATTATTATTATTATTATTATTACTTATTTTTTATATTATATTTTGTTATGGTTTTTGTATTGAAGTATTTATTTTTAAATAGAATTAATTAAAATTGTTTGATATTACCTGTAATGCAGCACGAGACTTATGTGAAGAGAAAGCTACACCGGAAAAATTAAAATACAGTAGCACGCGCATTTAATAGATATCTCGTAATTGTACGCTTTTGCTTTCCGGTAAAAATAGAGAAAATACCAGAATATTCTCGTGCACATTTAAAAAGCTTATAAAAAGCGGGATCAAAACATCTCAGTTCGGTTGTTTACTCATTGCTGTTAATGATTGTAACGAATTCGCGGTGAAATCGGATTAGCTTTCTCTGTTTTGAATTAAGTTCTGCTGAATTTTTAAGTAGTTTAAAATATAATTACTGTGAGATATTGCAATATTGTACGCATATCTGGGGAAATTTAAGCATTTTGTTTTATTTGTTGTGATAATAATAAATTTTATTCACTTTTTCATCGGACTTGTGCATTCAATTTATCGTACGCATGCAACAATATATATATAATTTAATAAAGTAATAGCGAATATAAAAGACAATCTAGAAAATCTATCTCCTAAGAAAATTCTAGTGGAAATTTAGAAAGCAGCAAATGTTCTCTATTGCGGTAAAAAGAAAAAGAAAAAACTAAATCTTATGCCAGTCCCATATACAAAATTTTAACGTTCTACGGCTAATCGTTTTTTTAACTATGGTAGATACAAACGCCCGTACGTACTATCTGTACCTACAAACGTCATGCAAAAAAATTGTTAAAATGGATTCGGGAATGGCTAAAATTCATATTTCCTTTGAAATCTGAAGCCTGAAATGTTTCGTTATTACAGTACTTTCTTTACTTCGTACAAGGATGTGCAAATTATCTCATTCTATTCATACATGTTTTCATAAAATTTTGACTTTCAAGAACTTAAAATACCGCGAATTTGAACTATATTTTTCGTCTTCTGTGAGTTAAATATAATACTGCATTATTTTCCTTTCAAACGTTATCGACGTTGCCATCTGCAACAAGCCTATACGGAGCATCGCAGCAGACGATCGAGAAATACGGCCGTGTCGAAAGATGTCGGATATCAAGCGGCAAAATATAAAAGGACGAGACAACGGAGGATGTTTGTCAGAAAGAGGCCCTTTTTTCTACTGGAAGGGATTATAGGATTTACTTTTGGGAGAAATTTTCCTAATCCGTTTGTTCCAGGTAACGATAAAAATCGGAAGATTTTTTTTTCCCCAAATCTTTTATTTCCGATTCCTAGCCAGCTGCATTCTAAAGCAGTGAAAACGATATCATTCTCGGTCTTTTTGCTGAAAATGGGTTTTGTTCTCTTCCATTTTTTTGTGAAATTCTAGAAGCGTGGGCATCATTTTGATAAAATGTTCCTTAAAACGGAAAATAAAAATCGTTGAAAATCTTATGTATATATTTATCTGAAAAGGAATGAAATGTATGTGTTACCGGTTATTTATGAAAGCCGGCAATCCATTACCTAGGAATTTTAGAGAATGCCAAAAAAATGGCCGGCAGCGTACTTTTTTTTTCTTTTTTTCCCCCCACATTCTATAATTTCTATACCAAAATTTTGAAATTTTTTAACTGTAACTGCAACCGTGAAAATACTACTTCATCTGAAATTTCATGTAGGCTAGCGTCCTATGACTTTTGATGTCATAGGACGCTATGGGTTCATACGTTAGGAAAGTTTTTGTGACTATCCTGTATTTTGTATATAAGTATTTTTTTCTTTTTTTTTTTTTTTTTTTTTTTTTTTTTTTTTTTTGTATATAAGTATTTTTTATTTTTTTCCCCGACTAAAAATGTTTTTTACTTATTGTTGCTAACATTTTGCAAAGAAATAATAATGATTAAAATAATTTTTGATACAATTAAGAAATTAATAAATCTATGTATACGGAATACTCTTCTAGATATCAGACGATTGGGGAAAGAATATATGAATCAAAAATGATACTCCCATTTGGGACTATATCACCTGTTTTCCCAAATTCAAGATCTTTCCATGTTATGTAACGCTAGTGGAAAATTGCAACTAAAACTAATATTAACCAGTCACAGACTAGCTGTAATTATACCTCAGAGCTGGTATAAGTACTCTTGGCACAATAAATTACGTCATTCTTCCCTTCCCTCACTGCTGCTCTGTCAACATCGTGTCACTTTACCTTTGCTTAACTACGTCATTTCTTGTTAAAAATCAATGTACAAGAAATTTATCACATTTAATTATGAGTGAATAAGTGTCTGCCAAAGTAATTGGATATCTGTGAAAACAAAGACTGGTGATTTGTCGAAATTCAGCCTTGATGCTTTCATCTGTGTGACTTAAACGTAACCATGACGGACATCGAAAACTGTTAAGAGTTCCAGCGTTCGACTGCACATTCAAAATCATATATATATATCCATCTCCGTTACCCTGGTTACTCAGCCTTCATTTTCGCAATCATGTATTTACAGTTACAGAAATGCTGTAAATGACAAAAATATTCATGTTTTGGCAATTTCAAACTTTAAAATCTAAGAATAGGTTTTTTTTTTTTTTTTTTTACAAATAGCGATATCTAACTTTTAATGCGGTCTACTGGTTTTTATACGAGGAATAATTTTATACTAGTTATGCAAAACTAAAATTTTAAGAAATCTGAATGACCGTACGACTTTTGATGTCATTTAAAATTTGCTTTGAGCAATCGATTAATTAAGTTCGAATTAGAGGAAGCAAATTTAAAAGACGTGCAGCAAAAAATGTGCATAATTTAATCAGTCCAACAAGAAACTCACATGGTGCAAACTCGCATAGTTTCTTTTAGCCCAAAAGGGGCGATTTGGCATTTTGTGCTGGGGCATTCTGAAACGAAGTTTCACGTTTCAAATTTTTGCCAGCAAATATTATTGCCCTGTGTTATATTTAAAGAAATCCAATAGTGAAGAATCTGCATAAATGTATATATGTTTCTCGCATTTTGATAAAACAACAGCTATCCAATTTTGAATGACGTAATCCTACTGCGAATATGGGCATCTGGAAGCCAAAATTTGTAAATCTATTTCACATTTTGATTAACAAACTCAACGATTTCATAGCGGCCAGTGGCAACATTGTACGGAAAAAGAAAAAATAAAAACCTGAAAGCTTTCAGATTTATATATTGCGCCCAAGAAGGCTTTTTTTTTTTTTTTAAACGTTTTGTGTGTTACCTTTATTTATTAAATATCATGATCTTCGCACTCAAACCATAAAATTCAGTTCAATAGCAATATCGCAAAATAATTTTAGAATGAGCCTATCATTAAAATTTCCGATGCCCAGTCTCGCGCGCTGGAGATAAAAATATTTTTTTTTCATACAGTTTTGCCATTGCTCGCTTTCAAATAATTGAGTCTGTTAATAAAAAATTGGTTAAAGTTTCGTAAAATATAAAATAGATAATAAAACAAATTCCTAATCCCGAATTTGGGCTTCCAGATGCTCATATTCAGGTGGAAACGTACGTTATTCAAAATTGGATGGCTCTAGGTAGCGTTGTTTTATCACAATCCGAAATCATACACACATTTATGCAGAGTCTTCATTACTTAATTTCTTTAAAGATAATACCGGGCTGTAATATTTGGTGGCAACAGTTTGAAAAGTGAACCGACATATCAACGGAAAATGCCAAAATAAAATTAATATCCCTTCTAGGCAAATTGTCCTATTGCACCAAAAACTTTTTTTTTTTATCTCCAGCGCCCGAGAGTGTGTATCGGAAATTGTAAAGATATGCTATTTTTAAATATTTGGGATACTGCTGTTGAATTGAATTTTATGGATAAGTTCGAAGAACATGATATTTAATAAATAAAGTGACACACAAAACGTTAAAAAAACGCCCCTTTAGGCGCAATGTGAAAATCTGAAAACCTTTTTTTTTTTTGTTGTTTTTTAAGTTTACAAATAGGGAAAATAATATCCAATGGCAACTGCGCTGGTTTAAATGTAAAGCTCCCGAGTTCAGAATAAACCAAACAAGCAAAGCGTTCTGTCGACAAGATACGTATCAGAGGTGGGGATCGAAACTCCGCCACGGATTAATCGATAGCAATCTTTAAGTATCGAATGTCGCCAACAAAGAAATTATCTCCGGAATTACAAACAACTTTTGGAACTTTTTAGGGGAAATATAGGGGGCTGAAAACATAGTTGGAAGCGCCTGGTCAACAGAATACGGTGTTGCCGCAACTTAAATGTGGGAGGGAAAGAGAAAAGGAGATCCAACAAGTAGGATTTTGTTCGAATTACATTTGCCGGTCTTACTTCAGAAAGGTATCGTATCTTTTTTTATCTCACGAGGCGAGCAAACGAACATGCCCTGTGTGCCCGTGACCTTAGAGAGCTGAACGTTAGTGTGCGCCAAGCGCATTTTGCAAGCCAAATTAAAATCCAATAATTCCAATAAAAACTGCTTTTTATTTAAATAATTGTACTCTGATATATGTTACTTAAAAATATATAATATTTATTAAACATAAACCGAAATACCTAATACATAAAATTAAAATAAAAATTCTGATGATATTACGTGACTGCCTTGTATGGCCTATTAAATTATAAAAAATTTTTGCTGCACTTCGTTTAAACTTATTTTCTCGCACTTTTCTAACTTAACGGAACTTTCAAAGCAAGTTGAAAATGACATAAAAAATTGGAAATTTTGATATTAAATCTTCCGGCCAAATTTTGTCTTCTCCAAAATTATATATATATATATATATATAAGAAGTTTTCAGATTTTTATATTACGCCCAAAGGGGCGTTTTTTAACATTTTGTGTGTTATCTCTATCTGTTATCTTCAGCACACGGAAATCTTTGACATTTCTAAAGCATCGAATTTTGTTTAGTAAGTATGAGGAAATACACAAATGAAAATGACTTAGACTAAATGTGACTACTTCGAAACTAAAATTTACATATACTAACGTTTTGTGTGTTACCTCTATTTAATAAATACCATGTTCTTTGCACTTAAACCATACAATTCAGTTCAACAGCAGTATCGCAAAATAATTCAAAATGAGCATATCTTTAGAATCTCTGATACACAGTCTCGCGCGCTGGAGATAAAAATGTTTTTTCTTTTTATCTCCAGCTGGAGATAAAAAACGCTGCCATCGCTCGCTTTGAAATCCTTGAGTTTGTTAATCAAAAATTCGTTATGGTTTTACAAAATATGAAATCCATAATAAAACAAATTTTAAATTTGGGCTGCCATATTAGAGTGTAGACTTACGTTATTCAGGATTCGAAGGCTCTAGTTACCGTTATTTTATGACAATGCTAAAAACATACATACATTTTTTGCAGATTCTTCACTATTATTTAATTTTTTTATAATACAAGGGCGATAATATTTGGTGGGAGCAACTTGAATAGTGAAACGCCACAAAATGCTAAAGCGAAGTGGTTAATGTCCATTGGGCTAAAAATCTGACGACGCCACACGACTACCTTGTATGGGTATTAAATTATACACATTTTCTGCTGCACTTCATTTAAACTAATTTTCTTGAATTATATTCAAACTTAATTAACCAAAACTCTCAAGGCAAGTTGGATTGACATAAAAAATTGGAAAATTTTGAAATTTAATATCCAACTCAATTTTTGTCCTTTCCAAAATAATAATAAACCATATATTTTTTTTCTTTTTCACTCAGGGCCCTCCTTAGCTCTGCAAATCTACATTCTTTTTTATTTGTGCACAAGTGCCACTGAATCCCTACGGTACTGTTAGGAAATGACTTATATTTCAAGATGCAAAAGGCCGCCTAACCGGGATAGTGATTAGAGACTCTGACTGCTTTTGTATAGTGTCTGTGAGGCAGGGGGCCACTCTAAATATGCGGCGAGCCGAAAGTCTTTTCGAAATTTTCGGGTTAGGAGAAAAGGGGTGGGAAACTTTCGAACCTCTCCCCCTCCCCGAGATGCACTCTCTCAAAATAGGGGGCGGAACCGAGCTAAAGTGGGGCTGTCACCTGTATCTGGTGCTCAAGGCTTTCGCCAACGACAGACGCATTTTACTCCTTACCACTCCTTCTGCTGACCATTGTCAGATATAGATTGGTAACTACTACAACAAGAACATTGAGAAATTGGTAACAACAACACCAAGATACAGGCTTATTAGGAAATATAAAAATGGGATACATGTTTTCACGTATTTCTTAAATTAAAATTTCACTTTAAACACAGGCTTTAAAATAAGTGGGGCTATCTTTTGGGAGATGCTTCCCCCCCCCCCGCCCTACTTTACAGACAAATTCTACCGTAAAATTTTGCACAAAGCAATTTTTTGTGACGCGCCGCACTGGTTCTGCACACACGTGAAAGACGATATACCGCATTCGATTTAAAATTACACACATACGCATAAAGGCCCCGGGTCCTGGGCGCAATTAAAAACTGGGGGGTTCTTAAATTCCACTCTTTTTTAAAATTTTATTCTATTACTCGCGCCGTTTGAAGTACATTCAATACGTTCTGTGTTTGAGGAGGGACACGATATTTTTCTTTTCAAAGCAGAACGACGGTGGTGCTTAGCAGCTGTTTGCGAGAACGTACGTGCGTTGCCACCCGTTTTACATCTGCTCCCACGCACGCGCACCCCCTCCCTTATTTTATTTTACTTTACACTAGGACCCTACACTAGTGCACCACAAAGTAGGACTCCATTCGTGGAAAATTCCTCATAATTTTTTTTTTCATTTTATTTCATTGCAAATGAATTGCATTATGTAGACTTTTTAAAGTGGGACTAGTTCTTTCTTTCTTTTTTTTTTTAAATTTTTGTTTGCCAACATCATTTTCCCTGCAGGGGGCACGTTTGAAGTTAAGTGCTTGAAATAAGATACCACTCTTACTACAATGGATCGTGTATGTGTTTTCTCGGCTGCAGTGAAATATGCTCACCCCCCCCCCCACGTTTTGAGAGAGTTCTTTGGAAGTTAACTAAAAGGCTTTGAAATCTTTAATGGCCCTTCCAAAGACCTTGAAAAACTCTCTTGAAAGGTTACCGCTAGTAAAAAGAATACCGCTACTTTTCCGAATTTAAAAAGATAACTACGCTGTACTAATATTTTCCGCAAAACTTTTTAGAGTGCCAATAAAAAGACAAGTTTTTGAACAACAGTTTAAAAGTTGTTGTTCAAAACAAGGAATTCAAGAAAGGAAGCTTCGCAGTTTCCCAAATATCCGAAAATGGAATCTGCAATACAAGCGGTGGCAGTGTTTATAAGATCAAAACATTTATCTACGGCAGGTGTATAGAATACTACAAGAGAAATCAGAATTATCGTCGCTGTTTTTGGGTAATCGAAAATTGTCATTTGGGTAGAATACAGCTACGATCGCAAGTGACTCCTAAATCTGAGAAATTTATTGCAGTTTCAGTTGTTTAACGGTCTTAATTCCCCTCTTTTACATGCATTATTATTCCTTTTTTAGCCGAAAGGGGCGTCACTAAAAGCGTTGTATCACTTTTCAAATTGTTGCCAGCAAATATTTTCGATTACTTATTATATATAAAGAAATTACAAAATGAAGAATCTGCATGAATGTACGCATGTTTCTCGCAGTGTGAAAAAACTACGGTAACTAGAGCCATCAAATATTGTATAACCTAGTCCTGCACTCGCATGTGGGCATCTTGTAGACCAAATTTGGAATTTGTTTTATCATCTATTTCATATTTTGTTAAATTTTAACACATTTTAAATTGCAATTTTTCGGGTTTCGAACTGGGCCCTTCGGTAAGGCGGTCAGTGTTACTAACCACTGGCCCAGTTTTACGGCAGGAAGTAATATTGTGGCAGTTAGGTGTCGTTTACCTACGACTATTTTTCATTAGTTATGTTCTTGCTGTAACCGTGTCCTTCGGATTTTTAATCCAACTAAATTAAATACAGAAAAATTAAAACCGATTTTGTTTCTGCTTGGCTTTAAAACGTGAAAAGCATTCATTTATCGTCTCAGTAATAGTGACTAGAAAAAGAAAATATTGCATGACCAAAAAAAATGGAAGAAATGAAATTCAGAAATAAAAAAAAAGCGCAAACTTCGGTTTCTGTACCTTGAGGTTCTTACCTCCACTTCTGCTTCGACGTGCCTCTCGTGCTGTGCTCGGAACACCCTTTGCTTTTCTTCGAAATCTCGCAGACGCTGGTTGTACCTCTCGATCTGTTCTCGAAGCAAAGTGTCTTCGATCTGGAATTCAAAATAAAAATTAATAAATAAACAATTTTAAAAAAACTGAAAGTCTTCAGATTTTAATGGTCGCCTAAAAGGGTTTGTTAAGGTTTCTTACACTCTCGCTGAGCTCGCTAGTCTGCTATTACATTCACTCCTATTAATTCAATATTTTTGTGTCTTTTTAGCTTTATTTTTAAGCATCATTTTCTTCACACATATCCCATATACAATTCAATAGCAAAATTACAAAAAAATTAATAGCAGCGTAGCAGTATATGTTTAGAAATCCCTGGAGCAGCATTAAATGTTCGCATATGTTTTTCTAGTTCACCCTCACCCTCCAGTCTTTTCTCAGCTCATCATATCAATGTTCAGTTTTCTTACTAAGTTGGTTTACAAAACTTTGTCTTTTTATTATTAACGTTTCGCGTGTTAATTTTATTTCATTTTAAAATTTTCGATACACAAAACTTTTGGTCAGAACAAGTTAATTTTTTGTCACAGTGGACAAATTTAAAATTTATTAATTTATTTTTATTTGTTATTCAAAAGTTTTCATTTTGTAGGGAAAAAAAAGGAACCCCTCACCCCACCTCAGTTGTTTCCGTCTACATGTAATTTGAATCTGACACCCCTGCCTTATTTCCTCGTTTATAGTGTATATGTACAATGCTGTACAGTGTGTACAACACTGTACATATAATCATATATGTACAGTGTAGTACACTGTTCAGTTTGTAATATGTTTATTTACTTTTAATTTCATTCAACCTACCTGTGCCCTTTCTTCGTCGTATTCCAAGCAGCCTACACCGTCGAGCCTCTCAAGGTCGAGCCAGCCCCTCCACCTTACGCAAACTCCATTCATGATGAAACATGACTTGATATGAACCTAAAAACACAAAAAGAAAAAAGAACCCCTTGTTAATACACTATAATAAAACGAATTTTAAAAATCATTTTTTGACCCGTATTAAGACATAATTTTAATTTAATTTATTTCTATTTTTAGAAGGGAAAAAAATATTAAATTCTGTATCCACCATAAAACAGTGTGATACATACAACCTCATGTGACGAAAATATCCAGCGACACAAATAATTAAATGGTCTCATGCAAAACGTATCGTATCTAGTAATAACGGGCCAACCAGTGGCCGAGCGGTAAAGTCACTGAACACTGGTATTTCGGTCGGAGGTTTAATTCTTGAGAGCGTGAGCGCTGCATAGGCATTTTCGTAGTTTTCCCGTATGTAACGTTATAAGATATTTCTCCTCCTTTCCTAGCGTGCCTTCGTGGTGTAACGGTAGCACGCTGGGCTGGCCGATATTCCAGAGGTTCGTGGTTCGATTCCCGGCGAAGGCGGTTGCTAATTTTTCATCTCTCTGGCTTCCCAAAAATCCTAATGTCTCTACAACGTATAAATGCCGGTTTTCTTTAAAAAGACCTCCATGAAGGCATCCCTCCCCATAGGCACACAGCCCTCGAGGTGCTTTGCCATAATCAAATAAAAATAAACGAAACCATACTATAAAGGTATTTTTCCCGCCTTCTTAGCATGCCTTCGTAATCGTAAAATAGAAAGTTGGTGAAAAAACTTTTGATGGTTCACGCTGTAATGAAATTCCATAAAATATCCTACAGCGGGAATTAATACAAAATCAATTTATGTATTCAGAAAATCGCTTGGCAATAATTCTGCGAAGCATATAAATAAAAGAAAAAAAGACACGCGCATCGAGATAAGCAGATGCACAAGAGAAAGAGAGACAACAAATAACACGGCCATCAACTTAGCACTTTTGCCCGTGGCAACACTACAGTGGCACATTAACACGGCGCACCTATTGCAAAGAAGTGTGAAAATTAGACTGACAATAAATTACAACTTTCTTTCGTTCTTCTTCTTCTTCTTTTTTTTTTTTTTTTTAGTCCAAAGGGATTTCAGTCCCGAAGGACTATTGCTTTCGTTTTGGCATTTTGCGTCGGACTCATAAACGTCGGTTCACTTTTCAAACTGTTGCCACAAAATGTTAGAGTCCTGCATTATATTTGAAGAAATTAAATAATGAAAAATCTACATAAATGATTGTCTATTTCTCGCATTGTGATAAAACTATGGTACATAGAGCCATCGAATTTTGAATGACGAAATCCTACTGCGAATATGGGCATCTGAAATCCCAAATTTGGAATTTGTTTTATTATAGATTTTATATTTTGTAAAACTTTAACGAATTTTTGATTTACAAACTCAATGCTTTAAAAGCGAGAAATGGCAACGTTATATAGAAAAAAAAATACTTTTATCTCCAGCTCGCGAGACTGTGTATATCGGAAATTCTAAAGATATGCTTAATTTAACATTATTTTGCGATATTGCTCTTGAACTGAATTTTATGGTTTAAGTGCAAAGAACATGATATTTTATAAATAAAGGTAACACTCAAAACGTTAAAAAAACGCCCCTTTGGACGTAATTTAAAATCTGAAAAATTTCAGATTTTTTTTTTTTTTTTTTTTTCCCTTTCTTTTTCAGACAACTATTTTTGCCGAATTATACGTTCGTTCTTCTTTCTTATTAATAGCATTCTCTCTTTTTTTTTTTTTTTCCCCCCTTTCTTTTTCAGACAACTATTTTTGCCGAATTATACGTTCGTTCTTCTTTCTTATTAATAGCATTCTCTTTTTTTTTTTTTTTTTTTTTTTTTTTTTTTCCCCTTTCTTTTTCAGACAACTATTTTTGCCGAATTATACGTTCGTTCTTCTTTCTTATTAATAGCATTCTTTTTTTTTTTTTCCCTTTCTTTTTCAGACAACTATTTTTGCCGAATTATACGTTCGTTCTTCTTTCTTATTAATAGCATTCTCTTTTTTTTTTTTCCCCTTTCTTTTTCAGACTACTATTTTTGCCGAATTATACGTTCGTTCTTCTTTCTTATTAATAGCATTCTCTTTTTTTTTTTTTTTTTTTTTCATTCTCCTGTTAATGAACTATAGAGCGGTGATGAAGGATTTATAAAAAATATAGCAAAAGTTTATCCTTATCTGCATATCGTATTTTGTATGAGAGTGTAAACTTTGAGCTAAATATATATTTACTTATGTGAAAGTAGTAATTAATTATTTACATACTTCCTTACTTATATCTACTACGTATTTTCTGATTTGCCTTTTATTTTTACTGCATTTCCTAGCTATTAGCCCCCCCCCCCGCAGCTTTTCAGCGCGAAATTCTGGAAAGGAGAAGTTATTGTTTTCACGTTTCTTTTTTGTCACCAGGAACAAAATTAAGGGCGACATCAGAAGCGAAGCTGATGCCACTCGAATCTGCATAATAACTTTCATTTATCTTCCATATGAAGCTTATTCAGTTTAAAATATTAAGATCTTGCTTATGAGTGTAACAAATATTCATTTGTTTTAAAACAATCTCTATTTTTTACAATATAACATTTTTGGCAAAAAATTTCGGGTCTTTGAAATATTTCATTTAAAGGATAAGACAATTCGAAAGAAATGCAAAGTTAATTTGTTTCTAAGAGGAACAAAATTAAATCCTTGTAGCATTTTCTTTAAAGGATTATGCCATTTTGTTTTTAGAATAAAAATTTCTCAATCTTTGCAACATTTCCTAATACTAACTTATGTTCAGAATAAAAAATTTTAAATCTTCGCTACATTTCTTTTAAAGGATTACGCAATTAAAAAAATGCACTGCCAATTTTTTTTAGAATAAAAAATTTAAAATCTTCACAACAATTCCTGATGCTAATTTTTTTTCAGAATGAAAAATTTCAAACGTTTGTAACACTTCCTTTGAAGGATATTGCAGTTCGAAAGAAATGCAATGCCAGTTTGTTCTTAGAAGAAAAAATTTCAAATCAGTGTAGCATTTCTTTTAAAGGATTTTGAAGTTCGAAAGAAGTGAAATGTCAATTTGTTTTTAGAACAAAAAATTTCAAAATCTTTGTAACATTTCCTTTAAAGGATATTACATTTCGAAAGAAATGCAATGTCAGTTTGTTTTTAGAACAAAAATTTCAAATCCATGTAACATTTCTTTTAAAGGATATTACAGTTTGAAAAAAAATTGCAGTGCCAGCTTAAAATTTCAACTCTGTGACATTTTCTAATGCTAATTTGTTTTCAAAATAAAAAAGTTGAAATCTTTGCAACATTCCTTTTAAAGGATTGTGTGTGCAATTCGGAATAAATGCATCACCAATTTCTTTTCAGAAGCTAATGAATTCGTATAACACAAGTATAAGGCCATGAACACGGCTTCCATTTCAGCTGCCATTACAACAAAAAGAATAAAAGAAATCGGACCAACAAAAAGCAGTTTCTCTAAACCGATTCAACGATGGCGATTAATCGATAAGCGACTTTTACGTTTCATCTTTTACTACGATGCGATTATGTCATAAAACACTTACACTCAAAGAAACGACTGAGAAAAATATAATAACAAAACGCAAAAGAAAATGGTCATGTTCGAAACATAAAGGACCACCCATGGAGCTGAGGCAGAAGAAGCTAAATTTTATTACCGCAATTAGAGCAGTAAATTACAACACTTATATTTCGACGCATGCGCCTGCCTCGTATAAGTGTTCCCCTATAAATCAATTGTCGGTATCGGAACCTTGACTGCGGTATGCATTAGCGGGATTTGGTGATAGCTTCCGGCGAATAAATTGAAGGCTATTATGATTGTATGATATTTATAGATAGCTAAATGTAGTAACAATAGCTCGACGTTCCTGCAGTTTGAAAGAAGTTATGTTATAACCACTGCTTTAAGAAATAACAAAGCAATTTACGATAGTCGTCCGCATGTGGACCAAAAGCAAAATCCGAAAGCAGCTGACGAGTCAGAATTAAAATAATAATAAATAAATAAAATAAAAATCTGAAAGGTTTCAGATTTCAAATTATGTCCAAAGGGGTATTTTATTTAACATTTTGTCCGTTACCTTGATTCATTAAATATCACAAAATCATTTTAAAATGAGTATATCTTTACAATTTCCGATACACAGCTTCACGTGCTGGAGACTTCTCTGTGTGTGTGTATACAGTGTTGCCGTTGCTCGCTTTGAAATCGTTGAGTTTCTAAACCAAAAACTCATCTATGCCTTACAAAATGCGAAATCGATAATAAAACTAATTTCAAATTCCACATTAGGGCTACCAGATACCCATATCCGGGTGGAGGACTATGTTATTCAAAATTCGATGGCTCTAGGTACGTTAGTTTATCACAATCCGAGAAACATGCATACATTCCTGCAGATTCTTCATTATATAGTTTCTTTAAATATAATCGAAATGATAATTGAAAAGCTAATAAGAATACAGGGCGATAATATTTGGTGGCAATAATTCGAAAAGAGATTCATACTTTTAAAGTTTTTGACGCAAAATGCGAAAACGAAATTAATAGCCCTTCTGGGTTAACGCCCCTTGGGCTTAAAAAAAATTGTAATTTTGCTAACAAAATAGAAATAATTTTTTGAAGCAAATTTAAAATTCTCTCATTAAATATTTGTCAAAACGTGCATAAAGAATAATAATATTAACATCGCAAAGGGAAAAAATCTGACCTAGACACAATATGACTTCCTTGTAGGGCCTATTAAATTATACACATTTTGGGGGATTTCATTTGAACTTATTTCTCCGAATTTCATTAGAGATGTATTTCTTTTTCAATCAATTCAGTTCTCACTTCGCGAAGGCAAAAATTCAGAAAAACTCAAAACATCTTCATTCAAAATTGTAAAATACAGAAAACTTTTTTTTTTTTTTCATAGAAACACTAATTTTAATTGCAAAAAATGTTTTTAAGCAGTATTTGGTGTTTTTTAGGTTTTTCTCTATTATAGAATTTTTAATGCAAATATTTTGAGTCTTTTGTGGTTTTGCCTTGACGCGAAGAACTGAATGGATTGAATGAGAGAAATAGATCTCAGTGGATATTTTCATTTTTATTCCAAAGGGGCTTTGTTTCTGACGGACTATTGATTTCGTTTTGCATTTTGCGTCGAACAACTCTGAATGTCCGTTTCACTTTTCAAATTGTTGCCACCGAATATTATCGCCATCTATTATATTTGAAGAAATTAAATAATAAATCTGCATAAATGTTATTTATGTTTCTCGCATTGTGATTAAACGACGGTATCTAGAGCCATCCAGTTTTGAATAACGTAATCTTACTGCGAATATGGGCATTTGGAAGCCCAAATTTGAAATATTTTTTATTATCGATTTCATATTTTGTAAAACTTTAATGAATTTTCGATTAACAAACTCAAGGATTTCAAAGCGAGCAATGGCAACGTTGTACAAAAATTGGATTAGGTTTCTAATAGTCTTTTTACTTCGGATTTACTCATTTTTATTAAGATAAAGTAGTGCATGTATTACCAAAACAAGAAAAATTATAAAAAGTAAACTCAAAGTTTTCAGATCCTTAATTATGCCAAAAAGGGCGTATTATTACCGTTTTCTGTGTTACCTTCATTTACTAAATATCATATTCTTCGCATTTAAATCATAAAATTCAATTTAACAGCAATGTCAAAAAATATTAAAAACAGCATATCTTTAGAATTTCCGATTCTCCAGCGCGCGAGACACAATAATGCAAGACAAAGTATTTTTTCCATTCAAGTGTTGCCATCGGTCGCTTTGAAATCGTAGAGTTTGTGAATGAAAAATTAGTTAAAGTTTTACAGAATATAAAATAAATAATAAAACAAATTCGAAATTCAAAACTCGGTCTTCCAAGTGCCCAAACTCGGTTGGAGGATTACGTCATTCAAAATTGGATGGGTCTATGTACCGTTGTTTTTTCACATTGCGAGAAACATTCATGTATTTATGCAGATTCTTCGTTATTTAGTTTCTTTAAATAATAATATTGGCGATAATATTTGGTGGCAACAGTTTGAAAAGTGAAGCAATGCAGAAAGTGAAACTATGCAAAATGCCGTTTTCAAACTATAGACCTTTGGGTCTAATACCCCTTAGGGATTCTTTATTATCAGTATTTAAGATTGCTTAAGATTGCTTCTAATTCTGTTGTGCTTTCTTTTCGTAGCTTTCAAAGAATGCTATTCCGTGCAATGATTTGGAATGCCATTCACGGATTTAGCTTTTCGAAACGTGTATTAACTCAAAGTCTTTTTTTTTTTTTTTTTTTTTTTTTTTTTCTCCCTAGCAGAGTTAAACTCCAGGGGAAAAAAAAAAGTGAAATATTTTTGGTATTTCCCAGATCATAGCATCGAATGCATATTCGCCATCAAATCGCCGATATGACCTTGCAATTACGTTCTCCCAAAATGAAACAAGTCATCGAAATCCCATTTTTTACTGCGCTTTTAAAATACCATTACCTTCCCTGCCGAGCATAACTCAAAATATTCTGCGAAACAGAAAGGGTGAAAAGAAAAAAAGCTAAATAAATAAATAATAATGTCCTCCCCCCCCCAAACACAGCTAGGGCTCCGGCCCTCCCCCTTCCCCATCGCGAAACTCTGTTTATTACCTTTGAAGCGGAGATTAAGCCTCAACTAGACCCTGATGAAGGGTCCGAGGGTGAAGGAGGGGAGGGGGGAGAGACATTCGGGGGCTGGTTGAAACAATGTGGATGAAAAAGTTTAAATGCAGCAATCTGTGTTTGCGAGCGTCATTAGCGGATGATACATACTCAAGTTAAGGGGCTGTATCCATATTGCGTTTAATTAAAATGTTATCAAATCAGGTGCTGAAGTTAGTCAAAATTTGACGGCTGTAGGTACCGTCGTTTATTCCCGATGCGAGAAAAATTCGTGCATCTAAGCCTAGTTTTCTAACCATAACAGCCATATTTGTTTACATTAGAAACTTAGCAGAATAGTGAATTAGTTCAGTTTCTGCACCATCAGTGTCTTTTTACCTAGTGGGACAAAAAGGAAACTTTTAGTTTTGTGCATCGAAAAATCTGCTTTCTTTCCTGCTGGCATAATTTCTCGTTTTTGCATAGAAACTCTAAAAATTTATTGAATTATGTTGTTCTTATCTTCCGGTTAAGATTTTTGTGGTTTCAGTTAACCTGTATGCAATAGTTGTAAAATTATCAACAATTTAAAAGTTGTTTAAGAGCGACTAGGCCTATTTTTTTTACCATAGAAGCCATATTTTTTTTTACATTTGAAACTTAACAGAATAGTAGATTTATTGCCAATTTAGAGAAACTAAGCTTCGCAACAACAAAGTAACGTCTTCTTTTATTATTGCGAATTAAATCATGCTCAATCCATTCTGGAATTATCATTTAATTTATTAAATTATCCCATCTATTGACTCATAAAACTGATTCATATCCAGATATTGACTGATCATACACATATATTGATTCATAAAAACTGAGCGCCCGCAGCTTATTAAGTCAGTTTTTACTCATTAAGTGTCTTTTTGCCGAGTGAGACTTAAAGTAAACTTTCAGTTTTGTGTGCCGAAAAATTTGCCTTCTTAGCCCGTTGGCCGAATGGCTTGTTTTTGCGTAGAAACTGTAATTTTCATTGTAAAAATTGTTTTTCAATTGTTTTAACTGTATGTAGTGTTTTATGTTTTTCAATATCTTTCAATTTTCAATGAAAATATTTTGAGTTCTTATGTACTTTTGCTTTGCCGCAAAGTGAAAACTGAATTAATTAAATGAGAAATATATCTCTAAAGAAATTTGAGGAAATAAGTTTAAATGAAATGCAGGAAAAAAAATGCTTAAAATTTAATATTCCGTACAAGGAAGACATGTGGTGTACACAACAAATTTTCGAATTTTCTTATTCAAGAAAACCTTGAGCATTGATGGAAAACTTCTATTTATCAAAGTATTTTTAAATAGAATGAAAATAAAATTAATAAACAATGTACACTGTGGGAAAAAAACGGGGCAGTTCTATATCCCCCCCTTCTACTGGGCCGATTAACGAAATTCAAAATGTGTTTTTCATGTCTCGAAGACGCGACTTAAGATATATATTATATTTATATGTAGCAATTGTTCTAACATAGGTATTTTGACACGAAATCGGACTTTTTCTGAAATAGCACGCCAACGTTTTTCCGCAGTTTGATTGTACGACTCAAATTATGCCAAACTGACAAGTTTTATAAAAATCGCACGAGTAGTTTTTAAAAAAAGTAGCTCACAAAATCTTAGCTCCTCAGTGTTAATTGAATTTTGTATATATTTATTAATATTTCTTTTTTATTAAACTTACTTGATTCCATCTTCCAGAATTCGAAATTTAGGTTTCATCCAAATATAATTCGCATTTTTTATGATTTATTTTCACAATTTGTATTTTTTAATATTTTTTATAAATTTTTCGAAAAAAAAGTTTGAATTATAACCTATAAAATTTTTACCATCATCTTAAAGTAGATGTATTTCTAAACATACCTGCAAAAACTAGAATTTTTTATTCAAAAATTTCCCAAGACATATGTGAATTTGCATATTGGCGCGTTTTGAAATTTGGCGTATTTTTTATAAGCGATAATAACGCCAAATGTGATTTACGCACTTTGTTAAAATTTAACAATGTACCACGTATTGAAGAAAACAGAATTAAAAGAAATATTAACATCGCTTGAATTTTCATACAAAAATCTACAAATGTTTGCAGTAGATTTAAGACAACTCAAATAAAAAAAATTAATAATATCAGTAAAATGTAATAAAAAATTTTAATTCAGATGAAATATAATTTACTAAGAAAAATTCTGAAAATCATTAGAGTTGGAAGAATGAAATTTTCCTAAATAAATAAATTTTATTAATTGCTGGAAAACATTTTAATTTGAAAAGCTAAAAATTAAGAACTGGGAGATTCGGTGCTCTACTGGGAAACAGGAATAAAAACCGGAAATCTCCTGAAAAAAACAAAGAGCTGGCATCTTGTGCATTAAAATTTCCTCTTCCAGTTTTTGTCGGTATGCTTACATTAAATACTTTTACTATTACACACAGACTGCATTTATGGATAAGAAATGACAGGAAAAATATGAATATCATATTTCATCGCGTATTTTCCTTTTTTTTTTTTTTTTTTTTTTAGCTCAAAGAGGCTATTTGCCCAAAAGGATTTTTAATTTCGTTTTGGCATTTTATGTTGAAAATGTCGGTTCACATTTAAAGATTTTGCCACCAAATATTATCGCCCCGTGCTATATTTAAAGAAATTAAATAATGAAGAATCTGCGTAAATGTATGCATTCTCGCAAATGTATGCATTCTGTGATAAAATTATGGTAACTAGAGGCATCCAATTTTGAACAGCGTACGCCTCCACTCGAATATGGGCATCTGGAAACCCAAATTTGGAATTTGTTTTATTATTAATTTCATATTTTGTAACGCATTTATGAGTTTTTGAATAACAAACTCAAAGATTTAAAAGAGAGCAATGGCAACACTGTACGGGGGAAAAAAAAAATTATCTCCATCGCACGAGACTCTGTATCGGAAATTCTAAAGATATGCTCATTTTAAAATTACTTCCGATATTGCTGTTGAACTGAATTTTATGGTTTGAATATTTAGAACATGATATTTAATAAATAAAGGTAACACGCAAAACGTTAAAAAGTCGCCCCTTTGGGCGTAATATAAGATCTGAAAGCTTTTAGATTTTTTTTAAAACTCATTTTTCGTTCGAAAATCTAGAGAGGGGGGAAATTAAAGCGACTTATTTAATTTTTAAAGTACGCTGTTACAGTAAGAACATAACAAATGAAAAGGAGGTAACGATAAACTATACGTAATTATCACACGTATACGTAACTATACGTAATTATCACACGTATACGTAACTATACGTAATTATCACAATATTATTTCTTTAATAAAAGCCTACATTCTAAGATAAATACATAGTAATATTAGCATTAGAATATCTGACAGATAAGGTAAGTCCCATCTAATGAAGAATTAAACTGGGATGACTTATAATACAGGGTTACTGGTAAATACTGGGTTGCCAAGTAAAGCCCCAGAGGAACCTCACATGAATGACAGCAATTCCCAAAATAGACATCGGAAAACGAAAGAGAAGCGGTCGACAAAAGACTGGGTTTCGAAAGATGGAACAGATCAACAGTAGATAAAGTTACTACGAGCTGGAACGTAAATAATAGAAGTAAGGTGGAATCACACGTTCGGAAATTTCTTAATTGTGAGAACACCAACCACTTCCGAGTAGCTCAAAAAAGAATCTGCACAAAATATGCTTCAAATGATAAAAGCAAAGGAAAATGAAAAGAATGAAATGCTAATACAAATTAAACGGACTGAATAAAAATTAAATTTAATTAAAAAAATTAAATATCTAAAAGCTTTGAGATTTTATATTACGTCCAAAAGAGCATCTGTTTAACGTTTCCTGTGTTACCTTTATTTATTAAATATCACGTTTTTCGCACTTGAACCACATAAAATTCAACTCAACAGTAATATCACTAAATATTCAAAAACAGCATATCTTTAGAATTTCCGATACACAGTCTGAAGTTGCGCTGAAGATAAAAATATTTTTTTCTTCCTGCATAATGTTGCCATTGCTGGCTTCGAAATCGTTGAATATATTAATCAAAAATTTGTTAAAGTTTTACAAAATTTGAAACAAATAAGAAAACAAATTCGAAATTCAAGATTCTAGCTTCCAAATGCCCATGTTCGGTTGAAAGACTACGTTATTCAAAATTGGATGAATCTAGGCACCATTGTTTTTCCACAATTCTTAGGAACATTCTCGTATTCATGCAAATTCTTCATTATTTAGTTTCTTTAAATATAACAATATTTAGTGGCAACAGTTTGAAAAGTGAACCAACGCAGAAATTGAAACGACACAAAATGCCGTTTTGAGAAAAATTCCCTTTGTGCTAATAATCAAGGGAATAAAGTTTCTAAATAAACTAGCCATAAAGGGAAAAACAGCAGACGAAAGGGAAAATAATGATAATATATATTTTTTTTTTAATTTTCAGAAAGTTAAGCTAAAAAGCTAAATAAGAAATACTCGAAGAATTACGGTCTGCATGGCCGGTGAACAAAAGAACTTCGTATTTGGTCCCCTGTTTCGTCTCATACCAAGCTTAAAAACTCAAACGATTTAAGACAGTATTCCTCTGAAAGAAAAAAAAAAGCGACTTGTGCTTAAGAGTAAATAGTCGACATGTGATTAACCTTTTCAGAAAGAACAGTAGATAACATTCCTGAGCAACAATGTGTCGTCTAAATAACTGTTTTTACGCTTAATGACGCTATAATTCGCAGCCAAAATAGACACCTTTTCCCCCCCCTACTCTAATGCGTCTCAAGCTTTGAAGGGGGGAGGAGGGGAGGGTGTTGTCTTCGCGTTGTGTTTGATCTCCTCATTTTGATCCTTTTTTGCGCTTGTATTCGTCGCCACACACCTTCGCATTAATCTCTGTGATCATATGGGTGTCTGGTGTCATTTATCATCCGGGACTGGTAGCTGTCTGCAGAGATGAGTTGAGGTGTTTTTTGACTTCCGCTGACAAGCTCAATTTATGCTCTAGAGGAGAGTTCGCTTTTTTTTAGTCCAAAGGGATTTGAATCCCGAAGGACTATTAGTTTCGTTTTGGCATTTTGCGTCGGACTCATAAATGTCGGTTCACTTTTCAAACTGTTGCCACAAAATGTTAGAGTCCTGCATTATATTTGAAGAAATTAAATAATGAAAATCTGCGTAAATGTATGTATATTTCTCACATTGTCATAAAAGAACGGTACATAGAGTCATCGAATTTTGAATAACGTAATCCTCCAACGAATATGAGCATGTGGAAGACCAAATTTGAAATTTGAAATTTGTTTTATGATCGATTTCCTATTTTTTAAAACTTTGACGAATTTTTGATTAACAAACTCAAGGATTTCAAAGCGAGCAATGGCAACGTTGCGCAGAAAAAACATTTTTATCTCCAGCGCGTGAGTCTCTGTATCGGAAATTCTACAGATATGCTCGTTTTAAAACTATTTTGCGATATTGCTGTTGCACTGGATCTTATGGTTTAAGTGCGAGGAACATGATATTTAATAAAGAAAAGTAACACACAAAATGTTAAAAGACGCCCCTTTGGACGTAATTTAAAATCTGAAACATTTCAGATTTTTTTTTTTTTTTTTTTTTTTTTTTTTTAAGTTCCAACGGGGCTTTGTCCCTGAGGGACTATTGTTGTTTTCGTTTTGCGGTTTTGCGTCGAATATTTCACTTTTCAAACTGTTGCCATCGAATATTATCGCCCTGTATTATATTTGAAGAAATTAAATAATGAAGAATCTGCATAAATGCACGTATGTTTCTCGCATTGTGAAAAAAAAAAAAGGTACCTAGAGCCATCCAATTTTGAATGACGTAATCCTACTACGGTTATGGGCATCTGGAAGTCCAAACTTGAAATCTGGAATTTGTTCTCATCAACTTTTAAAGAAATATTATCGATTTCATATTTTTTAAAACTTTAACGAATTTTTGGTTAATAAACTCAACGATTTCAAAGCGAGCAATGCCAACACTTTACGGATTTAAAAAAAACATATTTTTATCTCCAGCGCAACATTTTATCTGTTGAACTTTACGCCAGCCTAATAAAAAAAAAAAGGCCTATCACAGCGAAGTAAAGAAGGAACCGGCATCCATCAACGATTTGCCGACTCGGCTGCCCATTTACCTTCCCTAGCTATTTACAGATGATTTGAGGGATAAGAAGTAGCAGACAGAACTATAACAAATGGCAAGATTCAAGTTACAGGAAGTAGAAACGAAGCTATCTTAGTCATATGGATTGCAGTGATTGGATATTGTATTGATAATATCGCTGTGTATTTTTTATTAAGTTTCTTTTAAAGAAATATTAATGTGATAGTTTAGCCATGTTTATCCATGCCATCCATATCATGCGTTTGTTTATCTATGTATTTCATTTGTTACATTTTTACCGCAACTGCAGGCTTTAGGAATTAAAATTATTCAAATAACGTTCCCTTTTCGAAATTCGGACGATAAAATTAGTAGAAAATACGCGAAGAAATATGGCATTTACCATTCATCCTAACTTTTTCTGAACTTCCTCCCCCAGATCTGAAATTGATTATTTATGGATGATTCGAGGCCTAAGGTGTAGTACAGGCAATAATAAGAAAGGGTGAAGTTACAGATAAGTAGAAATGAAGATATCTTATTAGATATTGAAATTTTAATAATATCTTCTTAGATATAGCAAGTTAATATTATTATGTATTCTTATTGGAATGTAGATTTCTGTTAAAGAAATAATAATATGACAGTATACCAAAACAAATCTGATGTGGACATCATATGACTACCTTACACATCTGTTAAATGCTACACATTTTTTGCTGTAGTTCATTTAAACTTTATTTCGTCCAATTATTCTAACTTAATTAATTTATCCCTCAATCAAGTCGAAAATGACATCAAAAATTTCAAATTTTGAATTTGAAATGAATACCAGTGAATTTTTGTCGTTCGGGAGTTAAACTTCGTAAAATTTTATTTTTTCCTAACGTATATAAAATTTTCCCAAACACAAGTGGAAGAGACCGTATTAAAATTTACATTTCGTTACTTGTCCAAAAATAATTGTCTTTTTACGTTTTAACATTGTTAAAAACATGAACCTTTTCGTAGTTTAAACCAACCACTTGTGTAATTGGAAGTACACTGCGAGGAAAAAAAGGGGAGGAAAGTTCTACATCTCCTGTTCTACTGGTTCGATTGACGAAATTCAAATTGCGTTTTTCATGTCTTGAAAGCACGACTTGGGATATATATTAGATTTATATAGAGTATTGTTCTAACATAGGTATTTTGACACAAAATCTGACTCTTTTTCTGAAATAACATACAATTCTTTTCAATATATCAATTCTACGACTCAAATTATGCCTAAATATTAAATTTTGTAAAATTTGGTGCGAAATTTACGGAGAAATTCAAAAATTTATCTTGGCCCATTTTTTTTTATTTGCGCCAAGAATAATTGACTTGGCGAATTTCTTAATATACGGTAACCTATTTTCCTTTCCATCGCGCAGAAGCGGAAAAAACGTCACCTCGTTCCTGCCTTTTTACATTGGGCATGAGCGGAAAAACATCATTCCCACTTTCAAATAGCCTTAACAAAGTGCCTAAACCACATTTGATGTTATTATCGCTTTCAACAAATATGCCAAATTTCAAAACGCGTCAATATATAAATTAACGTATATCTTCGGAAATTTTGAATAAAAAACTATAATTTTTTGAAGGTATGCTTAGAAATACATTTACTTTAAAATGATGGTAAAAATTTGATAGGTTATAATTAAAAAATATTTTCGAAACCTTTATAAAAAATATATAAAAGTACAAATTTTAAAATAAATCATAAAAAATGGGCGAATTTTATTTGGAATAAACCTAAATTTCGAAATGTGAAAAAAAGAATGAAAAAAGTTTAATTAATAATAAATATATACCAAATTCAATTAACATTGAGGAGCTAAAATTTTAAAATAAAATAGTCAAAATGTATTCGGGAACGGTCAAGATAGCTATTTCCGTTGGAATCGGAAACCCGAAATTTTTCGAGATTACAGTACTTCCTTTACTTCGTGCAAAAAACCAAAAATGTAGCCAGTCTTTTCGTTTTTATAAGTAGCAGTATCACAAATGTTCGGTAAGAAAAATGTACAGACAATTGGCAGTTATGCCTGCAACAAAATGACGTCTTTACAGTAAGATTAATAATTCAGGCAAGCGAAGCACGTGACCACCATACATGAATGACATCGTTACAGAATTGAAACGCACTAAATATCATCTGAAGACGCAAGTCGATAAACATATCTTCATTCTATTGTTACAGATGGCAGCATCAGGTGAGAATTGCAAACAAAAGAAGCTTCGACAATAGGACTACAATCGATTAATACCTTATATCGATAGTTAACAATAAGATGATTATAGTGATACCAAAATATATAATAGAGTAACAACCATAATGTATAAAGTATTACGATATTTTACAATTCGTAACCGTTTCGTAATCATTTATATAATGGTCCCTTCTAGCACGCCATTTTCACCTGTCGGGGGTATTCGATGCGGAACCATGTCCAATTATTAAATATCGTGACCCGCCAACATGGCTAATGTCCTGTTAACTACCTGCGGAACACAGACAAGCAGGAAGAACCCATTATTAATTTAGGGGGTTTATGCCATTTTGATGAGATAACTTTTCCGGTGCAGCAATAAGCCTCTGAATGTGTTTTTTCCGCAACGTCTGTTAGTTGCTCGCGAAAATAATTTTCCACTCTTCATAGCGGTTGATCACTTACGCTTGTTCTACTGTTTCGAAAACACGTCTTTTGAGGGGGGGATTTCAATCTCGGAAATAGAAAAGTCACATGGTCCAAAACTGGGGAATGAGGAAGCTAAGAAGCACCCCAGAGAGCACACGTTCGTTATTTGCTCGCGAAAGGCACGAGAATTTACGAATGGACCTTATCTAACGTTAAAAAAAACGTAAAAACTCAGCGTACAAGTACCATAAAATGTATCCGAAAAAAACAATAGAAATTTACGTATATTTCACGTAAAATTTAATATTAGAAAAGGTTTCTCGTATATCATCTCCAAGAAACAGAAATTTAATTAAAACGATGAATCATTGGAATGCATTTTAGTCAGTAAATTAAAGCGATAAATTATTGGAATAAATTTTAGCCAGTATTTCAAATCGATAAATTATTGGAATAAATTTTAGCCAGTAATTTAAAGCAGTAAATTATTGGAAAAAATTTTAGTATTTTAAAACGATAAATTATTGGAATAAATTTTAGTCAGTAGTTTAAAGCAATAAATTATTGGAATAAATTTTAGCCAGTAATTTAAAGCGATAAATTATCGGAATAAATTTTAGCCAGTAATTTAAAGCAGTAAATTACTGGAAAAAATTTTAGTTGGTATTTTAAAACGATAAATTATTGGAATAAATTTTAGTCAGTATTTTAAAGCGATAAATTATTGGAATAAGTATTAATCAGTAATTTAAGCAATATTTTAAGTTATTTAGATTTCTATTGCAATAAAATTTATTTAAAAGCTCTATAGAAATCGTATTTAGAACTGTAAAAATTTTAAATAGTAAAAATAAAAAGTAAAATTTAAAGTACTGAAAAGGTAGCTATTGTCATTGATCCTAGATTAATTGACTTGTCAAGGGGAACAAACCAATCCGCTATCAAATAACAATAACCAAATTTATAAGAGTATTTCGTCTTTTTTCCAAGGATCAAATTAATTATTTTGCTAGAGTTAGAATATATAAGTTATGAACAAAACTCTATTACTAGAAAGAATTTAGTTTGCTTTAGCCATAACATTTGTCATAAACAAAATCTAAAATAAAAAGGAGTAATATATTCTTCTTAATTTAAGGTACTCGTTAAGAAGCAAATTAAATGAGATTCTCACTTTAGAAAAACATTTCCCGACACTTTCATAATATTGCAAAAACAATTAAAAAACATTGAAATCTGTACAAATTAATATATACCGAAGAAGATATTAATAGAGATATGTACAAATTAATACATTATATTAGATTCAAAAGCTAAATTAAAAGTAAAATCAAAATTACGTAAAATTTATGTATATTTGTTACCGGAAATGTATAATACATTTGCATTCTATAGAATGAAATCACTCCATATGCGGTCAGGTCGTAAATTTACAATCTCTTTTTTCAGGGGGAGAGCTGACAAGGAGGGAACAATCTTGTTCAGGATCTTGAGAAAATGTGGGGGTTGTTTAAACATCTAACTTCTCTACATTCAGTTTTATACAGAGGAAAATACAAAATGAATTCTTCGAATGAATGCAATTTTGTACAATGAAAATGTATTACTTAACGATAAACTGTAAGATAAATAACATCCTTTTTTAAAGCCATAGGAGTAGAAAGACAGATATTTGTTACACGAATGAATTTGTAGTAAATATTGAGTTTTTCATTTCGAATGTTCCATGTATGCGAAGTAGCTGAGTATGGGAGATAATAGTCATAACCGAATTGCTTTCGACCTTTTCACGTCTAAGGAATGTTTTTCAGTTACATTGTGGTCGCTGCTTTTTCGTTAATTTTTCTAATGACATATAAACAATAATTGTTTTTATTTGTGACTTATGAATAAAATAACGCAAACTGGACTGCAGAAAATTCTTCAGAATGAAGTTAAATAATACTGAAAAATACATTATTGATGCACTTTGGGGTTTTATATGTAGTAGTATTAACTACTACTATAATCCTTAAATGGAAATCCTTAAATTATATATATCTATGTATAGGTATATATAAATGGAACCAAATATAGAACAAGGTATAAAATATCAAAGAAACATATCTTTATTATACAATGTTCATTACCATACGTATATTTACGTAATATCAATATAAATGGTTAGTTAGGTTTCGTACATATATAATTTATTTTTATATTTTGTATTTTTTGTATTAGATTCAGTATTGTATCTGAAGTTTAATTTTACTTGTTCTCTTTTTGGGTTACGACTTTAAGTGAGAAAGAATTGTTAGGGCCTTCATAGGGATTACATTATATACAATCAGTTAGGAGACCTAAAAACACTTTTCTTTTAAAATATATCTCCCCTTATGATCCCTGACACAGCCGTTTACTTTCCCCTTCCGTAATTAACGTCAGTCTCCTGCTCTTGACCGCATTTGCAAAGCCACCCTATAGAATACTTAGGTATTAAGTAAATTAACTGGTATTTTTAGGCAGAGAATCATTATATACTTTCCACAGGCATTGTTTATAACATTCAGGCATTCTACAGAATGACAATTGCTATTTAGTCAAAGTATAAAAAGGAGTTCGAGATAAAGCTGTTTTTTATTAGACGCGGATTTCTCAAACATACAAATGTTAGTTTGACAAAATAATGAAAGATTACCGTCTTTCATTCAAAATACAAATGAAAAATGAAAGTTGTATGAAACAAAAACTGATGTCTTTCTTATTAAAGAAAACAATGTATTGTCACGATTTTTTTTTCACGAAAAAGGTAATTTTATTAGAATGTTGATTAAAATTACTATATTTCCTCGTGCAATGCAGCGCGAGACAAATTTTAAGAGAAAGCTATGCGAAAAAGGTAATAATACAGGAGCACGTGCATTTAACCCTGAGTAAATGGGTATCTCATTAGTGATGAAATTGAATAAATCTAATTTACCACTATGATAGCTGTAACCGTAATTCCACCATTGCTTTCCAGTAATTTCGAGAAGCAGAAGTTGCTAGAAATATCTCGCGCGGACGGTTGAAAACTATTTAAAGAGACATCTCGGCTCAGTTGCCTAGTTACTGTTGTTACGAGTTGTTATTTCCGCATAAAATGAGATATCTGAATCAGCTTTCTCTTTAGATGCGCTTTGCCATTGCTTTGAATTTTAACGTTTTTAGTAGTTTGAACTATAACTACTGATTATACTGCGTGATTTATGAACACACGTAGGAACATACCTGAGGAAAATTCCAGAGTTTTGATATATTTCTTTTGATAAGAATAAACTATTACAGGACTCGTGCATACAATCTACTACGAACCCGCACGTACGTCAAAGTAGGAAAATTTATGGAGTTATGGAATGAATGTATTAAATGTATGGATTATGTACGAACGTATTGAGAATACTCTTGTTCAATTATTAAAAAAAGATGTGAAATGCATGGTTTTAATATTTCTACACGTAAAATAAATAATCTGAAAGGAAAGAAACGTCAAAATTTACATCTGACTGGGAAAAAGGCATAAAACTGCATACCAGACAAAGGTATGTACAGCTCTTATTAAATCTAAAGTCGCACCTCATGTTTTAAAGGAAAATCCGACCCCCCCCCCAAAGAGCTATTGCAAAATCTTTAAATATCTCTATAGCAACTGTGAACAAAATGATAAAATCTGATTTAACTGAAGCTGATCAAAACATGATGTCCATCGCCTAAAGCGGAAACATGTTACGCAGCGTAAGATCATGTGCAGATTGCTGTATGAAAATTATTTGTCAGGTAAAAAAACAGAATAAATATATAGTTACAATTGATGAGGCTTCGATATACTTATCTGATTGCAATAGAAAAAGATCTATTTACTGCTGAAAAAGGAGGAGAAAAAGACTCAATATTTTGGTTAAGAGAAAACAAGGAAAGTTTTTTCTAAAGGTTTTATCGTTATTACTGGATTGTCTTATAACGGAAAACTTAAAATAAGGAAAGTAGGAAAAAAAATGTCAAGATTTTGATTACTATCAGAAATATGTTTCAACACCAATTTTTAAAGAAGAAATTCTATCTCTTTATCCAAACAATCTTAACTGTGTTAAGTTCTATCAGGATAAGGCTCCAAGCCATACTTCTAAATCTACGGCTCTATTTTTTGAAAAAAATGAGAAATGAAACCGAAATTGGAGCTATTTCTTTTACCTGTATCCCACTCAAGTCCTACCGATGTTTTAAAAAAAGGGTTTTTATCTTGGAAATCAAGCTGTAACATGATAGCTCAACAAAAGTGCTATCAGACAGAACATATTAGAAAGTAAAATTCGAAGGTTTGTTTATGTATAAATATCTTTTCAAAAAATGTGTTTAAAAACCCTCTGCATTTAATGAAACCATGAAAATATAGGGGCAATTGCTTTCAGAGAACTTTTGAATAAATGTCACATTTTCTTGTTCTTTACGTGCCTTTTACTGACAAAGATATAAAACATTTTCACAGAAAATTATCTCTACTAGGTGTTTAGCTGTAGCTTTTTTGAAAGATCTTCTAATATTATACGCCCGTAACATAACGTATTTGTTGAAAAAACATCTATTATACCAATATACAGTGCTCAGTTAATGTCAACAGGGGCTCCTTCTTCTCTTCCTGCCCCCCTTCCGTTGTCCTGGGCAACGCATAGGGGCGGCGACTGTTATGATAATACATTGCCAACGAATAGAAACACAGCATGTAATTCAGTATCATAAAATCGATACGACAGAATTTTCGAACCCAACGACTCGCAGCTCATGGTATGGTTTTGTGCTTCCTCAAAAGAGGGATCCAAATATCGACAACTTTTTTTTTTTTTTTTTTTTTTTTTTTTAACGCCGGCATCCTGTTCGATAGCGTTAGCAAAAATGGGAGTTGAAGGGGGGGTGAGAGGCTTTGTTGAATCGATAGAGGGGAAGATATGATGGTGTGTTTGGAGAACCTGATCTCTCAGTTTCTGTACACAGTACCGATATCTCCCTCTTGCAGACGTATTTGTTTGCATATATTATAAAGCCAGTGTCCGTGAATTTTTAAACTGGCAAATGCGCTGTAAGATTGCTGTTGATCTGGAAACTGAAGTTAAAAGTCTTGTAGACCAAGCACTAGAGCAGTTAGCGAATCATCGTTGTCTTAAAATTTACAAGGTACTTTTGTTTTTACTTTGACACCAGCAAGTACGCCCACTGACATGACCTCTCCTGGAAAAGTCTTTAAGAGTTTTGTCCATCATGGCAGATTCTTTCTAGTCTCATGGCTGTCATGTCATCTTAATCTCATAGCAGATTCTCTGGACCGCTCCAAAAGAAGGATTAGCAGTCCAGAAGATATTTATTTCATTTTCAAAAAAATATACATTTACAGTAATGCTCAGTATTACACATCTGAAATATTTTACACCATACAAACATAATTGCATAGCATAGAAGTCCATGCTACATAAGTTCGTGATTCTAATTATGATACGGAAGTCCAGAATAATCTTCATACGTAAGTCCATGATTCTAATGATGCATAAGTCCATGATTCTAATCATGATACGTTATTCTGGATACTTATGCGTCTAGAATAATCTTGATGCATAAGTCCATGATTCTAATCATGATAAGTTATTCTGGATACTTATGCGTCTAGAATAATCTTGATGCATAAGACCATGATCCTAATCATGATACGTTAAGTATGATGCATAAGTCCATGGTTCTAATCATGATACGTTATTCTGGATACGGATGCGTCCACAATAATCTTGATGCATAAGTCCATAATTCTTATCATGATACGTTACGTATGATGCATAAGTCCATGATTCTAATCATGAGACGTTATACTGGATACTTATGCGTCCAGAATAATCTAGATGCATAAGTCCATGATTCTAATTATGATGCGTTAAGTATGACGCATAAGTTCATGATTTTAATCATAATACGTTATTGTGGATACGTATGCGTCCACAATAATCTAGATTCATAAGTCCATGATTCTTATCATTATACGTTAAGTATGATGCATAAGTCCATGACTCTAATCATAATGCGTTATTCTGACTATTTAAGCGTCCAGAATAATCTTGATACATAAGTCCATGATTCTAATCATGATGCGTTAAGTATGATGCATAAGTCCATGATTCTAAACATGATGCGTTAAGTATGATGCATAAGTCCATGATTTTAATCATGATACGTTATTGTGGATACGTATGCGTCCACAATAATCTAGATTCATAAATCCATGATTCTTATCATCATACGTTAAATATGATGCATAAGTCCATGATTGTAATCATGATACATTATTCTGAATATTTAAGCGTCCAGAATAATCTTGATGCATAAGTCCATGATTCTAATAATGATGCGTTATTCTGGATATTTATACGTCCAGAATATTCTTGATGCATAAGTCCATGATTCTAGTCATGATATGTTAAGTATGATGCATAAATCCATATTTCTAACCATGATACGGAAGTCCAGAATAATCTTGACCCATTAAGTTCATGATTCTAATCATAATACAGAAGTCCATCAGGCGGCTAAGCTTAATTTTTTATACCGTAACAGGCATATATTTGTTTACATTTGAAACTTAACTCAATAGTGAATTCAGTTTCTGTACCTTCAGTGTCTTTTTGCAGAGCAGGACCAAAAGTACACTTCCATTTTTGTGCACTGAAAAATCTCCTTTAATGCCCGCTGACCGAACTTTCAAATAAGTAAAATTTTGATATTTTTGCAGCTGCGTATTTCCAAAAAACACATAAAAATGTATTCGCGGGTCGCATAAAAAAGCTTCGCTGGCCGCATGAGGCCTTCGAGCTGCCGATTTGAGGGCACGGATTTATCCAATTTTTTCCAGCTGTAGTTTATTCAGTAGAATTACAAAAAATAATTCTAATTTCAAACACCATTTTGCGCCTTCCATTGCCCTTTTGTATTAAATCTCCTAACATTTAATTTGGTATATTTATTATAAGAGAAAGGGATTCTAATTTCAGACACCATTTTGCGCCTTCCATCGTCATTCTATATTAAATCTACCAGAATTTATTTATAAATCATATAAAAGAATTTATTATTTTATTATTATTATATTATTAATTACACTTATTTATAAATAAATTATATTGTATTTATTTCATTTATTTATTTATTTTGAATTAAATTTGCTACTAAAATTTATTCCATACATTTAAAATAGAAAAGAATTCCAATTTCAAACTCCACTTTGAGCCTTCCGTCGCAATTTTGTATTAAATTTGCTATTGGAAAAGCCTGGAATACAGCACAAAATTCTTTTGTCTCCCACTACCCTTTCGGAAGCCAATGATCCCCTCCCAAATTCTATGGTGGAGTCGTCTCCGGCGGCATTCTCGGATGCGAAGTATTCGACGCGCAGGCCCACTGCAAACCACACCCACCAAAGACCGCCTTTTAATATCGATCTTCTTCCTTCGAATCCTGAGATTAAACTCTAGAATCGTTCGAAAGGGAAAATGTTACTTTTATTTTCGATAGAACTTGAGGACATTCATGAAAGAAATACAAGCGGCAACTTACTAGCACGATTTGCCGAATTTCCTAGAACATTTAGTCCTCTTCCCTTATTTATTTTATTTTATTTTATTTTTTTCTAACTGTATAGTCCAAAAACCGAGAGGGGAATGTTATGCAAATCATTTAATTGCCGAAGGATACAGTTACAGTAAAAGCATAACGAATGAAAAGGAATCGTAGATAAATTACAGTTAACTATCACAATATAATTTCTTAGAAATGACCACTTAAAAAAAAATCTGATGTGTACAACACATGACTTCCTTGTACGGAATATTAAATTATACGCATTTTTCCTGCATAGAATAAATTAAATCTACTTCGTCGATAACGCATAAACTACAGCAGAATAAATGCACTCTTTAAAATTCACTATATCTGTTTATCATAGCGACACTCTGGCGCTAGGTTCACTTAACAGTATTATATTTCGTTCATATTATAAATCAGAATGCTCAAAATTTATATCATTTAAAGAATAGAATTATCTAATCGTTGCCACATGTTCTATTCAAATACTATAATAAATCTAAAACGATGTATAAAAGAAATTAAGCAAACAACAAAACAAAACAAAAAAGTTTTTAATAGCTGATTCAGTATTTTTCATTCAATAATTCAGTTCCCACTTCGCGACAAGGCAAAAATACATAAAAACTCAAAATGTCTGTATTGAAAATTACGAAGTAAAGCTTAAACACTTATTTCCTCGAATAAATTCCAGAATGGATTAAGCATGATTTAATTCGCAATAATAAAACAAGGCGTTATCTTTGTTATTGCGAAGCTTACTTCTCTAGATTGAAAACAAATCCGCTGTTTCAAATGTAAACAAGTAATGGCCGCCATGGAAAAAATTATTACGCTTAGCGGCACTTAAACAACATTTAAATTGCTGATAATTCTAAAAATATTGCATACAGATTTACTAAAGGTCTAAAAACCTTAATCGGAAGATAAGAACAACATAATTTAATCATTTTTAAAGCAAAAAATGCACAATTGACAAACATACAACAATAAAAAAACTGAGATCACTGAGCCGGGTAACAGAGTGGATATATATATAAATATATTTGTATACGTTTGGTGCGGCCGATTGCAACCAAAATAGGAGGTGCACATCTACATGTTATAACAGTCCTATATACAAAATTTCAACGTTCTGAGGCTACTCTTTTTGGAGTTATGCGAGATACGTACGTACAGACGCCACGAAAAATTCCCTTTACAATTCATTTTAAATCAGTTTTATAATTTTTTTGGGGGGGAAAAAAGTCCTTTATTCTATCCTTACGTGCAAATGTCACGCCGAAACATCGTTAAATTGCATTCGATAGGCGTCAAAATGGATATTTTCGTTGAAAGATGATACCCGAAATTTTTCGCGATTACAATACTTCGTACAAGGAAGTAAAAATAGAAATTCTCTGCTGATGACTTTTTACAATCAGAAGTTTCACGTTCCAGGAAGGACATTCTTCCTGATAAAATAGTCATAAATTTGCCTTATAAGAACAACCGAGCTTCGTAAACAGTTGTCGACCAACTTCCTATGGACAGCTTCGAATAACAGAATACGATACCGTGTGTCTCGAAAACAGCGCTTTAGGTCAAGACTGACCTCGGAAGATGGGGGTGTTCGTTGTTTAGACCTCCTGCATCGCCACTGTCACTAAAAGTGTTGTTGTTTGACTCTGAAAGTACGGCGTCACAGTATTTGCGGATCGATTAGCGGATCAAAGTCAAAGCAAGTATAACACAGTGGGAGAAGAAGACGTTTGGAGGAGAAAAGGAAAACGTTTACGACTTCTGGAAAGTGGATGACTGGGGTTGGATTTCATGGTTTGTTTGGTCAGAAAGTTGTCTTTTGTTTGGTAAGTGGTTTGGGGAAGGGTTTGCTAGCGGCGTAACAGGTGATGGGGTAGTTTGGATAGTAAATTTACCTTGCTTAAACAGGTATTTTTGGCGGTATTCTGATCACAATCTCCTGCATCGGAAGACTGAGTTCATTTCAGACTATTTCCCAAAATCTCATGTGTACACCACATGACTTAATTATACGGAATATTAAATTATAAGCATTTTTTTTTCAAATTTCCTTTAAACTTATTTCCTCGAATTGCATTAGAGATACATATCTCATTCAATTAATTCAATTCTCACTTCGTGGCAAGAAAAAAATGCATAAAAACTCAAAATATCTTCATTAAAAATTCAAAGATATAGAAAAACATAAAACACCATATACAATTAAAAATTTTTTACGGTTAAAATTACAGTTTCTACGCAAAAGCAAGCCATTTGGCCAACAGGCTAAGAAGGCAGATTTTTCGGCACACAAAACTGAAAGTTTACTTTTAGTTTCACTCGGCAAAAAGACACTAAAGGCGTAAAAACTGACTTAATTAGCTGCGGACGGTGAGTTAATATATGGGATAATTTAATAAATTAAATGATAATTCCAGAATGGATTAAGCATGATTTAATTCGCAATAATAAAAGAAGACGTTACTTTGTTGTTGAGAAGTTTAGTTTCTCTAGATTGGCAACAAATCTACTATTCTGTTAAGTTTCAAATGTAAACATATATGGCTCCTATGGAAAAAAAAAAAAAAATAGGCCTAGCCGCACTTAAACAGTTTTGAAATTGTTGATAATTCTACAGCTATTGCATACAGGTTAACTATAGCCCTAAAAACCTTAACCGGAAGATAAGAAGAACATAATTCAATTATTTTTAAAGCAACAAATGCGAAATTTACCAACATATAAGAATACAAAAAAACATGAGCTCAAGCTGAGTAGAGGGAATTATTGGTGTGGCCGATTGCAACTGAAATGAGAGATGCACAACTATATGTTATAGCAGTCGCACATATAAAATGTCAACGTTATATGGATAATCGTTAAAGAATTTTTGATTGACAAACTCAAAGATTTCAAACCGAGCAGAAGCAACACTGTACGGGGGGGGGGAATTATTTCCAGTGCGCGCGAAACTGCCTATAGGAAATTTTTAAAATATGCTGTTTTTAAATATTTTGAGAGTTTCCTGTTGAATCCAATTTTATGGGGCTTAAATGCCGAGAATGTGATACTTAATAAAAAAAAAAAGCAAACGCGCAAAACATTAATAATGATAAGCAAAAGAAGTTTCCTAAGTTATCTTATTATCTCAGTTTCTGAGAAAAGACTGAAGGGGGGGGGAAGAAAATCTGAAAGGTTTCAGATTTTATATTACGCCCAGAAAAGCGTTTTTTAAACGTTTTGTGTGTTACCTTTATTTATTAAATATCATATTCTTCGCACTTAAACCACATAAAAGTCAATTCAACAGAAATATCACAAAATATTTAAATACAGCTAAACTGTGTATCTTTGTAATTTTTAATACACAGTATTAAATATTATTTTTTTCCCCGTACAGTGTTGGCATTGCTCGCTTTGAAATCTTTGAGTTTGTTAATAAAAAATTTGTTAAAGTTATAAGAAAAATGAAATAGAAAATAAAAAGAAACCCAAAATTCCAAATTCGTGCTTTTCCGGATAAGTAATTTTAAATGAAGTGCAGCAAAAAATATGTATAATAATAATAATATAATTTAATAGGCTGTATAAAGAAGTCTTATGGTGGGGTGTCTACATTTTTCTTTTTTATTATAACTATTTTAGGCCGCTCATGCGACTAGTACCTTTATGAAATAAAGCAACACACAAAATTCTTGGCATCTTCGATTTGCGGATAAAGCCATATGACATGGACGACAGAAGTTTCAGACATTGTTTTGAGTGACATCTTTCCGAACGCTTCTCATGACACGGAAAGACGCAACAAACTAACAAGGACGCCATCATGGCGTCCATTCACTGCAACCGCAAAAAGAAAAGGGAATTAAAAAAGTCTTCGAAACGGTAGGAGGTAACTGTCAGGATTCTTTTTTCAAAAATTCCATAGGCTCCGAGGGTAGAAGAAAATGTGGTTAGTTATTCTGGGTATTTCCATATTGGACTGTCCCAACTGGCGGTTACAGTCAAGAATTTCAGGCATTCATTTCAGGATGTATTCGGTGAGGTCACGATTTCCGTTGCGAAGAAAATAACTGGACGATCAACTCAATTTATTTAAATAGTACACATTAATGACAATACAAAGATAGAGTGGGAATCAATTAAAATTTAAGTTTTCTCACGATTTTTGAATTTAGATTTAAGGAGAACTATATAATCAGTCACTCAGATCACTCTAGAATCAATAAAATTGTTTAACATAAGTAAACACGGCGACTCATAACTCTTTCAGGCACTTGTATATTTGAAATTTATTGCCATACATCTTGTACTAAATGTTGGAAACAGGCTTGAATTTTCTTTTTCGCCCAAAAGATTGTTAGTCCAGAAGGGATATCAATTCCGTTTTGCCATTTTGCGACGAAAACTTTAAAAATCTGAATCACTTTTCAAATTGTTGCCACCAAATATTATCGCCCTCTGTTATAATTAAAGAAATTAAATCATGAAGAATCTGCATAGTACCTATGTTTGTCGCATTGTGATTAAACAACGGTCCCTAGAGCCATCCAATTTTGAATAACCTACGTCTCCACCCGAATATGGTCATGTGGAAGCCGTAATTTGAAAATTGTTTTATTATTTATTTCACATTTTGTAACGCATTTATGAGTTTTTGAATAACAGACTCAAAGATTTCAAAGCCAGCAATGGCAACACTGTTCGAAAAAAAAAAAAAAAAAAAAATTATATCCAGCGCAGGAGACTGTATATCGGAAATTCTAAAGATACGTTTTTTAAAAATTATTTCTGATATTGCTTTTGAATTGAATTTTATGGTTTAAGTGAGAAGAATATGATATTTAATAAATAAAGATTGTAGAGACATTAGGTATTTTTTTGGAAGCCGGAGAGATGAAAAATAAGCAACCGCCTTCGCCGGCAATCGAACCACGGACCTCTGGAATACCGGCCCAGCCTGCTGCCGTTACACCACGAAGGCACGCTAGGGAAGTGGGAGAAATACCTTATAAGATAACACACAAAACGTTGGAAAAAAGCCACTTTGGTCGTAATACAAAACATAAAAACTTTCAGTTTTTTTTCATTATTTTTATTTATTGTTATTTTTTAAAGCCCAAAAGGAACGTCAGTCCCTAATGGAATATTAATATAGAAACAGCATTTTGCCTCGAAACACTTAAATGCGTTATGTCACTTTTCAGATTGTTGTTAACAAATATTATCGCCCTGTATTACATATTAAAAATTTAAATATTAAAGAATCTGCATGTGTGCATGTATGTTCTTCGCACTGTGAAAAGACAACGATACCAATTTTGAATAACGTAATCCTCCACCCGAACATGGGCATCTGGAAACGCGAACTTTGAATTTCGAATTTGTTTTATTATCTATTTCATATTTTGTAATACTTTAACGGATTTGAACTTTTAATTAACAAATTCAACGATTTCGAAAGAAGTAGTGGCAACACTGTACGATAAAGAATACTTTTATCGCCAGCTCGCGGACTGTCATCGGAAATTTTAAAGAATCGAAAATTATTATTTTAAATATTTTTAGCCTAAAGGGACATTAACCCAAATGCTCTCGAAACGTATATTTGTGAAAATGGAGAAAAAAATGCGTTTGGACGTAATATAAAATGTGAAATCTTTCAAATTTTTGGTTAAAAGTATTTTGAATAAATGTCTTTAAAAAATCATGTTTTATAACAAATGATAAGTAAGTGCAAGTGGAAGTAAAGTCATTTTAGCTAGTATTTAGTAACTGACATTTAAAAATTAAACTGAGGAACACGAATGTCCGAAACCAAATGTTTGCCGACGCAATTGATCGATATATCATAAGCTTTGTAACCTTACTTCATATCGATTCGAAACAATAGTTTAAAAAAAGTAAAACAAACATTTTTAATGATTTAGAAGCATGCTTATTGCTTCGAAATCCCAGTGACTATTGATCAACTGGTTATATTTGAAGGATAAATTAAACACGTTTGGCTCTGCAGAATGGCAACAACCTGGAATCACGTGACGGACATGATAGACAGCGTGGGAAAAAAATTAGATCTATAGTTTTGGGAAACAACGGCCAGATTGCTTTCAGATCGCCCAGTTTGTAAATTAAAAACACAATGATCATATTTTAGAAGATCAAGATGCTATGCTTTGCCGAATAGCAGCATTTCGAAAATTCGCTACGCGCTAGGACGCATGGAAGATAAATTTCGAATATTATGCTCTATTTTATAGAATAACACAATGTTTGCGAAGAGTTGCTTTTAAATTATTGGTTCAGAAACATTTTATGCCCCATGCGCCTCTTCACTGTTACTAGAGGAAAATACCTTCCCCTCTCTTTTCCAAAATACGAAAAGTACTTATACATTTATTGGACCATATAGAAAGTCTCCGCGGTTTTTTGGTACATTTTTTAACAAAAAATTCCTTTATAGAAAGTCAGTTTTAATCAAAGACATATTGACCATTCTCATCTATGACCTTTTGCAATTTTTTGTGTAGCTTGATAATTTCATCGGTGTAGAATTTCTTTGGTTTATCGTCGAAACTTTGCCAAGTGATTTTCATCGGTTCTTTCGTCCGCCAATTTTTTACCATCAAGAGAGTTTTGCAGAGACCGAAACAAATGATAGTCAAGTAAAGACATTAGGTAATTTGGAAGCAGAAAAGATGATAAATGAGCAACGTCCTCGATGAGAATCGAACCACGGACCTCTGGAATATGCGCCCAGCGTGCAGAGTGTGGCGAATCATCATCCACACCCTTTTAGTTCGGGCGCCACTTATAGAGACATTAGGTTATTTCGAAGCAGGAGAGATGAAAAATGAGCAACGCCCTCTCCCGGAGTCAAACCACGAACCTCTGGAATACGCGCCCAGCATGCAGACCACCACAACACGAAGGCATGCCAAGAAGGCGGGAAATACCTTATAGTCAGACGGTGCAAGGTCCGGGCTATAAGGTGGATGCATCAAAACTTCCGAACCAAGTTCCGTCAATTTGCTCCATTCATCAAAGATGTGTGTGGCCCCGCATTGTCATGATGGAACACAACTGTTTTTCTGTTGAGCAGTTCTGGTCCCTCCTTCTGGATTGTTTCGGTCAGACGGTCAAGTTGTGCACAGTACAGAGCCGAATTAATGGTTTCGCCCTGCAGCACGCTCACGTTGGGTGTGTGCGTGATTATGGCAAAGCCTCGAGGGCTACCTGCTTAAGGGGAGGGATGCCTCCGTGGAGGACTTTCTAAAGGAAACTGACTCGTATACACGTTACACATGGGGAAAAACCACGAAAACACCCATGCAGCCAGCCCGTTCGCGGGATTCGAACCTCTAACACGCTCACGTTGGACCATTCCCTTCCAATCCCATCGAACACTGAACAAAACCGATTCACTCACAGCATTCTCGGCTTACACTTCACGAAGCTTTCGGCATGCTTTTGCAGCCTTTTTACCTTTTTAATAGAAAAAAGACATCACATAGCGTATTTCTTCAAATATTTCATTCATTTTCAAATCAGTGTAATTTTTTACACCAGCAGCAAATTAGAACACTACCTTCACTAATAATCGAAGCTGAATGTCACCTTTAAAGCACATGTTTGCTTCAGACAATCCGGCAAGTGTTGCCGGATGTATAAAATCAAAGCGAAATGTGAAAGCGGTAGTGAAAAGGTTCCTTCGAAAAATGTAGTCTTTTTTATTTTGTTATTGTTATTGAAGTTTTAATAAATACCTTTTATTAAGTTTTGGTATTTTGATAAATACCAAAACTTAACAAAAGTAGCTTCATAAGCTAAAACTAAATGTTTAATAGTTAAAGAAAAGGCCGACCATATCCCCCCCCCTCTGAAACTATAAAAGTTTCCTCCAGGGAGGATCCTCCCCCGGTTGAGAACTCTTCTAGATTCTTTCCCTTCTCATGTTTTTCATCTTTTGTTTTTCCCATAAATATTTTTCATTACGAAAAGACAGCAAAAAAAGATCACCTCCCCCCTAAAATCAGCCCTGCTCCTCAGTTTCGAACGCAACAAATGTGTCAAAAATATTAACATAGGGAAGAAGAGATGTTTCTTCCGTTATCAAATATTAAGAAATTTTACATTCATTTTATACTTGATACAAAATCGTAAGATGTAAACCAGATACTGACATTGACTGATAACCTCTCACCCCCGTTTATTTTGCTCCCCTTACCAATGAAAATCGTTTGGAAGGGAATCAAAACAGGATCAGCCTGGGAGAAAGTGAAAGCGTCGAAGGGACGGGACGGTTCGGAGGTTAACTGCGGTAGGTCTGCGACGGATGTGCCGCATCGCCTCAGGGTTTCTTCCGTGCTTTCCAGCCGCTCCATGCACCTCCACAAAACATCGTATTTGCTGACTTTCAACTTCTAATAAATTTTTGAAAATTACTGTTTATTTATTAATCTTTATATTTAAGGAAACAAATGTAGAACAATTCTTCTTCAGCAAAGTATGTCACGAGCTTTACAGAAGTAAGTAAACAACTCAGCTATGCAAAGGAGATATAATACAACAATATATATATTGCCTAGATTTGCAGAAAATAAGGAATCAGAGTTCAGATTTTTAACGGTCGCCTTAAAGGGTTTGTTAAGGCTTTTCACGCCCTCGCTGAGTTTGTTGTTCACTCACTACTACTAACGTTTTTTATTTTTTAATTAGTCCAAAGGGGCAATTTGCCCTGAAGGGCTATTAATATTGTTTTGGCATTTTGCTTTGAAACCTATAAACGGCGAACGCTTTTCAAATTGTTGCCATCAAAAATTATCTCCCTGTGTTATACTTAAAGAAAATAAATAATGAAGAACCTGCATGAATGTATTTTTCACGCCTTCGTGGTGTAACGGTAGGACACTCGGCGCGTATTCGAGAGTTCCAGGTTCGACTCCTAGCCAGGGCATTGGTAATTTTTCGTGACTTCAAAAAAATCCTAATAACTTTAGAATTTCCGATACACACTCTCGCGTGCTGAAGATAATTTTTTTTTTCCCCGTACAATGTTGCCATTGCTCGCTTTGAAATGGTTGAATTTTTTAATTAAAAATTCGTCAAAGTTTTACAAAATGGAATATCTAACAAATCAAATTCGAAATTTGGGTTTTCAGATGACCATGTTCCAGTGGAGGCTTACGGATATTTCACAGTAAAATTCTAGACTTTCTGTTCTTAAAATTGCTAATCTCTGACCAACAATAATATCTTCAGAGCACTTAAAGGAAAGAGATTCCTTTCGTTCTAGTTATTCAAAACTGTTGTCAATGAAATACATTTCGCGAGAGACGAGGAAGAAGAATTGCCTTGTTCGTTTATACATTAGCTATAGATAAGACACGTGATCTATGAGGTCAGCGGAATGTATCTCGTTATCTGACTGCAATTATATTTTATTCAATATAAAATTAAACGAAGCATTATTCAAGAATGTGAATTATTAATTATTTTCAAAGTAAAAAAATAATGCACATAGAGAAGAAAATCGGGTTTTAAATATACTCAAAAAATGCTAAAACAACAAGTATTGTTTCGATAATTTTAAAATAGCTTACGAAATAAGAAAGAAAATTATTTTTGAAAGCTTTATTCTATTGGGATTTCACCCGATTAAGGTTGTAATTCTTATTCTTACCTTTCGACTTTCTATCAGAGCAATTTAATCAGACTTTAGAATGGTGCACAATAAAGGAAAAATCGTCATAAAAAATTAAGTTAAAACTTACCTTTCCTTGTTCTTTGTTGAAATCACAACCTTCGCTGTAACCGTTGGCACAAGGACTGAAAACGAGTTGCAAATTGGTTCCCGTTGCAATGAAAGCCTGTTGGAAAAGATAAAAGAATAAAATTGAAAAATGTTGGATGAAATCTAAGACTATTTCTCTTTCTTATTAGAATTACCTTACAATAGTTTTTGATCTTAATGTGGATTTTCTCAATCTTAATGTCGATTTACTGCAAAATACGATGGCTATTTTTATACTAAATTTATATCATTAGATATTTCATAATCTAATGAATATGAACGTTACATGTATAGAATTCTAAGAATTTCAAAATTAAAAATGGCTTTAGTTTGAAAATTAAATGGCAGACGATAAAATAACAAAGATCAGAAGCTACAATAAGAAAAGGAAAAAGATTTATGCTTGTTGCATTAATTAATGTGATTAAAACTGCCACCTATTTTATTATCGTTTTATATCTTGAGTTAAGTTGCTGATGAATGGCAACATTGTTAACCTATCTTTAAAAGAAGTTTGTGTGGAAAATATTATAGTTCTGCTATTAAAAGTAAAAATCGGAGCTTTTAAAAGAAGCAGTTTGTTTTTCTTTTGTCTTATCCAACATTTGGGGACATATCGAACGTGCATTAAGCCTGTATAAGGTCAGTTACAAACGTGATTTAAGCCTGTATAAGGTCAAACAATTTATATTTGTTGAAAACATTTAGTAACTATTCGTTAATAAAAAATGCAAACGATGGATGTTTGAGTATGAAAAAGGGTACTTTTCCGTTTTGCCGGCGCAAGCGATAAAGTCGCCTGTAATGGTATAACCGATGCCAAACGAAATATCCTCGCTGGTAACCTTTAACTTTTACATTTTCAAAACAAGTCGCAGCCATTTCGTATCAGATTGATTGTTTCTTTCAATACTGGCATACAATTACATAGAATTTTTACCAGATAGTTCAATTTTATGTCCTAAGGCCATTCGCAGTAATTAAGTCAATTAGAATGCAATCACACTGCTCACCCGAAGGTGAAAATATAGAAAATGCAAAGTCAAAGGTTAAATTCATCCATTCTAATGAGAATGCACTAGCGAAATAAAGTACTGCGGTTTTACAAAATTTCTGAGTAAGCTATTCGTACGAATTGAAATAATTCTTGCATTTAAACATGTATTCCAAATTAAGATTTAACTTGAAATTAATGTAGATAATTACTGAGAGAATTAGATTTTTGTAGCGTAGTTTACGTGAGATGAGATCACTTGAGGTCACGTGATAGGAACCGGTGAATCAGGATGCTGTACGATGAAAGCATCGTAAATTCTTAAATTAATGTCTTTTTACAAATTTATTGTCTTTATTTATTGGCCTTTTTTACAAAATTTTAAACGACACTAAAATATTTGTACCTTCAAAATAAAAAATTCTTAGAGCTAATATTTGTCAACACTTTTTATGTGTATACTGTGTGTTTTCGCCAATAAAGTCTACTTGGCGAGATTTGCGCCGGTGAAACGGAAAAGTACCAGAAAAGAATGCTGGCATCATTTACTAAAATGTATAACAGTTTAGTAACTCTTTTTGAATAAATAATAATCAGAATAAGTAGGCTTTTGTACCGTGAACTGTATTTTTTTATACTCTCAATTATCCTGTATCTTCGCGTATACGGAATTGAGCTTTTTGGATAGTCGAGCTTTTATTGTATTAAATTAATTAAATTTTAATTAAAGTTATGGCAACTTACGACTTCTGTATGTCCTTCTCGGCAGGCATTTTGGAACCGCATTTGGCGTTCTTCTAATGGCCGATCTCTGAAGCCTGTATAACGGACCTGAAAATATAAAGAAGAAATGCTGCTTGAGATATGATATTTTTTCACTGAAGTTTGCATGCTTTAGAGAAATGTTAACGGTACTGAGAATGGCGACACTTAAAATACAAAATAATGAATAAAAAATACACTTAAAATGCAAAATAAATCCAAATACACTTAAAATACAAAGTAAATCCAACTTTAAAGCTGTATACACAGTTACCTCAAACTGGCTTTCTCTGAAGCAATTCTATGCGACCTAAGATCCTATTTACCTTAAATTAATCAGCATTATTATGACAAGAACCTGAAGAAAAAGTTTTATGATTTTTAATGATTTGGTGTCCAGTCTATACCATTTAAATCTGTGCGCGTCTGTCTATAATTTTCTGACACCATCTCCTCTGGAACGGCCGGGAGTTTAGTTTCGAAAGAGCTACCCCCGGATTCCAAAAATTCGTGGGAATCTATTTCGACCATTCTCATCTTCGTACGTCTTTAATCCGCCGCGATATTAATTAAAAACTCTGGAAACGCTAATTTTCCCACTCTTTATTCCGAGTGGCAACAATCTCGCGCGCTGCAAATAAAAATCTGCTTTATTTCGAAAAGTGTTGCCACTGCTCGCTTTCAAATCGTAGAGTTTGTTGATGAAAAACTTGTAAGTTTTATAAAATATGAAATAAAAATACCATTGGCAAACATTAAATATATTATTCCCGATTCCAAAACCTCGTAGAAAGCCATTTAGACCATTCTCATCATATCTCAATCATAAATGATGAAGAGAATGATCTCATCATTTCGATCATTCTCTTCATTCATATTTCGACCATTCAAACATGAAATAAAAATACCATTGGCAAACATTAAATATATTATTCCCGATTCCAAAACCTTGTAGAAAGCCATTTCGACCATTCTCATCATATCTCAATCATAAATGATGAAGAGAATGATCTCATCATTTCGATCATTCTCTTCATTCATATTTCGACCATTCAAACATGAAATAAAAATACCATTGGCAAACATTAAATATATTATTCCCGATTCCAAAACCTCGTAGAAAGCCATTTCGACCATTCTCATCATATCTCAATCATAAATGATGAAGAGAATGATCTCATCATTTCGATCATTCTCTTCATTCATATTTCGACCATTCAAACATGAAATAAAAATACCATTGGCAAACATTAAATATATTATTCCCGATTCCAAAACCTCGTAGAAAGCCATTTCGACCATTCTCATCATATCTCAATCATAAATGATGAAGAGAATGATCTCATCATTTCGATCATTCTCTTCATTCATATTTCGACCATTCAAACATGAAATAAAAATACCATTGGCAAACATTAAATATATTATTCCAGATTCCAAAACCTCGTGGAAAGCCATCTCAATGATGAATGATGAAGAGAATGATCTCATCATTTTGATCATTCTTTTCATTCATATTTTGACGATTCAAATATGAAATAAAATTACCATTGGCAAGCATTAAATATATTATTCCCGATTAAAAAACCTCGAGGAAAGCCATTTCGACCACCCTCATCTTCTACGACTTTATAATCAACCGAGTTATTAATTAAAAACTCTGGAAACGGTAATTTTCCCACTTTTTTTCCCGAGTGGCAATGTCGCGCGCTGCAGATAAAAAAACCTGCTTTATTTCGAAATGTGTTGCCACCGCTCGCTTTCAAATCGTAGAATTTGTTGATGAAAAACTTGTAAGTTTTATAAAATATGAATTAAAAATAGCATTGTCAAGCATTAAATATATTATTAATTAGCGGAAGTCTCCAATACCAATTATGTTAGATTTAAGGTAGTGTATCCAACAACTGAGGGAACGACACAGCTGTAATCCATCTCTAAAAATGATCTAAAAATTATGATTCATAGTCCTACACTTTTCAGGGTGATACGATATGGAACCCACATAAAAATTTCGATAAAAAATAAATCTCTGTCATTATATCAGCAACAATGGCACGCAGTTTGGAATGATTTTCGTCTTTCTAACGAAATGGCAGTAAGAGCTCAACTTCCATCCAATATTTCACCTACATTCAATTTTAGTCGATTAAATGTGGCAAAAAATTGATCATAATTGATCAAAAATCAATAACGTGAACAAACACACATTTTTTACACCTTCAGATTTCGTAAAACTTACAAATTTTTGATTAAAAAACTCTACGATTTGAGAGCAAGCAGTGGCAACACTTCTCGAAATAAAGCAGATTTTTATCTCCAGCGTGCGAGACTGTTGCCACTCGGAAAAACGAGGGCGAAAATTAGCTTTTTCGGAGTTTTTAATTAATGTCTCTGATTTTAACTACTTTTTCTCCGAAAAAAAGTGGACGTCGACCTTTTCCATGACTCGGAAAAGAATTGTAGAAAGTTTGGTGACGATAGCTATAGTTGTGACTGAATTATTAGAGAACAAACAAACAAACAAAAAAACTGAAATGTTTCAGATTTTAAATTACGTCCAAAGGGCCTTTTATTAAATATCATGTTCTTTGCACTTAAACCGTAAAATTTAGTTCAATAGCAGTTTAGTTCAATAGTTGCAAAATAATTTTAAAATGAGCATATATTTAGAATTTCCGATTCACAGTTCGACGCGCTGCATATAAAAAGTTTCCCTTTCCCCGTAGAGTGTTGCCATTGCTCGCTTTTAAATAGTTGAGTTTGTCACTCAAAAATTCGTTAAAATTTTACAAAATAGGAAATCCATAATAAAATAAATTCCAAATTTCAAATTTGGCATTTTAGGTGCCCATATTTGCAGTCGGATTATATCATTCAAAATTCGATGGTTCTATGTACCGTTTCTTTACCGTTTTGTGTGTTACCTTTATTTATTAAATATCATGTTCTTCGAATTTAAACCATAAAATTCAGTTTAACAGCAATATTCGAAAATAATTTTTAAATGAGCGTATCTTTAGAATTTCTGACACACAGTCTCGCGTGCTAGAGATAAAAATGTCCTCCCCCCCCCTTACAGCGTTGCCATTGCTCGCTTTAAAATTGTTGAGTTTGTTAATCAAAAATTCGTTAAAGTTTTACAAAATTTGAAATAGGTAATAAAACAAATTCAAAATTCGCGCTCCCAAATGCCCATACTCGGTCGGAGAACTACGTTATTCAGAATTTGATGGCTCTAGTACCGTTATTTTATCACAGTACGAGAAACATATATACATTTTATTTGATTATTTAATTTCTTTGAATATAATACACGACTCTGGTATTTGTGGGAATAATTTAAAAAGTGATACAACCTTTTAAAGTTTTCAACGCAAAACACCAAAACGAAATTAATAGCCATTCTGGGTTAAAGCCCTTTTGTCTAAAAAGGTCTAACTAATCTACAGTGGCCCCCGGACTAAAAGGTACTTGACAATAATTCGTCACCACCAAGATTTGACGTTCGGGACTCTTAATCCCGATCGTCAAATCTTGGTGGTAATCCCTTTTAAAAGGCAACTGAGGAGTGAGTTGCCCTTTAAAAGGGGGGCGAGTATAGAGTTGAGTTTTCTCCGTGCTTGCTGCATGCCTTCGTGGTGTAACGGTAGCACATTCGGCGCGTATTCGAAAGATCTAGGTTCGAGTCCGGGCGAAGGCATTGCACATTTTTCACCTCTCCTACTTCAATACATCCTAATGACTGTACAAAACAACTTTTCCGCATTATTATTTCCAAGGCAATCTACCTATTAAAATAATGATACAGAACTCGTAAAACCTCATCAAAACGGGGAGGAAAAAAAAAAATTAACAACCAAACACGGAACCGCAGTTTAAGTACCAGTTGTACTATATAATAATTTATAATATGTTACTCTATAACTCATGGAAGGCCTTTCATCTACAAAACGATTTGGAAATGCAGCCGGCGAAACCGCAAAACTCCAACCACAATTTCCTGCATGATTCAGAAATCGTGATTCTTCTTTAAAAACCTTATACAAGGACGCTCTGCGCACAAAAACTGATCTTATCTTGTAAACCGATGGCCACACGAAGGATCAAAGATCTGTTCGGAGAATATTCGCAGTGTTTTTAAAATGCAGAAGAAAAACACCAGTTATGTTATTCCTTTGGGGAATTTTGACCTGAGGGTGGGGGTATCCGCTAGGTATGGTATTTCCGCCTGGTATTAAAAAGTTTTTTCTAATTTTCGGCAAATTTATCCGGAATTTCTTCGGAAGTAGATGAGGATGATTAGAGTAGAAATTTTACCCCGTCGCGAATTTTTAGCCCGAAGGGCAATATACACAGAAGGGCTATTAATTCGTTTGGGTTTGCATTGGTTCACTATAAACGGCGTGTCACTTGTCAGAATGTTGCCACCAAATATTATCGCCTTGCATTGTATTTACAGAAATTAAATAAAGAAAAATCTATATGAATGTTTATATGTTTCCTGCTCTGTGAAGAAATAGCTAAAGACAGCAATTTTGATTAATGTAGTTTTCCATTCCAATATGGGCACCTGGAAACCCAAATTTGGAATTTGTTTTATTATCTATTTCCTAATTTGTAAAACTTTAAAGAATTTTTGATTAACAAACTTGACGTTCGAACACTTACATCCTCGAAAGACGTTCTATTATTCAATGTTCTATATTATTCAAATGCGTTCTATTACTTTTCAAATTGTGGCCACCAAATATTATCACCCTGTATTACATTGTAAAGACATTAGGTTTTTCTTGGGGGGGGGAAGCAGGAGGGATGAAAAATGATCAACGCCTTCGCCTGGAATAGAACCACGCGTTCAGTGTGCTGACCACCACACCACGAAGGCATGCTAGGAAGGCGAGAGAAATACCCTATATACTTCCCCTTTCAAAGGGAGACTGGGATCCAGCACACTTTCAGTTTGGGCACCACTGTAGAGTCATTAGGTTTTTTGTAAGCAGGACAGATGAAAAATGAGCAACGCCTTCGACCGAACCAGGGACCTCTGAAATACGCGCCCAGCGTGCAGACCAGCACACCACGGAGGCATGCTAGGAAGGCCGGAGAAATAAATACCTTATAACATTTAAAGAAATTAAATAATGAAGAATCTGCGTGTGAATACAGATTCTTCATTACTTAATTCTACAGATTCTTCATTACTTAATTCTACAGATTCTTCATTACTTAATTCTACAGATTCTTCCTTACTTAATTCTACAGATTCTTCATTACTTAATTCTACAGATACTTCATTATTTAATTCTACAGATTCTTTATTACTTAATTCTACAGATTCTTCATTACTTAATTCTACAGATTCTTCATTACTTAATTATGCAGATTCTTCATTACTTAATTCTACAAATTCTTCATTACTTAATTCTACAGATTCTTCATTATTTAAAGAAATAAAATAATGAAGAATCTGTAGAATAAATGTATTGTAGCCTGCGCACGGATTCTTAATAAATTGAAAGCACCAGTCCGATGAAAAGTGGATAAAATTTACTCTTATCACAACAAATAAAAACAAAATGCTAAAATCTCCTCAGAGATATTCGTACAATATCGCAATATCTCACAGTAGTTATATTTTAAACTACTAAAAACATTTTACAGAACATAATTCAAAACAGAGAAAGCTAATCCCATCTCACTGCGAATTCGCTATAGTCAATAACAGCTCTAAGTAAACAACTACTAAATTGAGATATTTTCCTCCAGCTTTTATAAGCTTTTTAATTATGCACGAGAACAATCTGGTATTTTCGCGATTTTTCTGGACAGCAAAAGAGGACAATTACGAGATATCTATTTATTTAAACGTTAAATGCGCGTGCTCCTATATTTTAATTTTTCCCGCGCAGCTTCCTCATCAAATAAGTCTCGTGCTGCATTGCACGGGAATATGAAACAATTTTAATTACAAATTTTACTAAAAATAACTAAATAAATACAAAAACTGTAACATTTATGATTCTGGAATTGTGATAAAACAACGGTACTATTGTTTTTGTTTTGGCATTTCACGCTGAAAACTTTAAAAGTCTGTATCATTTTTCGAATTGTTGCCACTAAATGTTATTGGCCTGTATTATATTTGATGAAATTAAATAACGAAGAATCTGCGTAAATGTATGTATGTTTGTCGCATTGTGATAAAACAACGGCACATAGAGCTATCGAATTTCGAATGACGTAATCCTACTGCGAATATGGGCACGTGGAAGACCAAATTTGAAATGTAGGATTTGTTTTATTATGGATTTCATATTTCGTAAAGCTAGCGAATTATTGATGAACAAACTCAAGGATTTCATAGCGAACAATGGCAACATTGTAGGGGAAAAAAACTTTGTCTCCGGCGCGCGAGACTGTGTATCGGAAATTCTAAAGATATGCTCAAATTACAATTACTTTGTGGTACTGCTGTTGCACTAAATTTTGTGGTGTCAGTGCGTAGAACACGATATTCAAGAAATAAGGGTAACACACAAAATGTTAAAAAAAGTCCCTTTGGACATAATTTAAAATTTGAAAGCTTTCAGATTTTTTTTAATTATTATTATTATTATTTTATTTGTTTAGTCATACGTATTTTTGTAGGAAGCTGTCTGCCGCGCTATAAGAGGGATACTTTACTCTTAAACGAATGTCGGGGAACTGCTCGGTGGGTGGGTGAGGCCAGAGGGGTCGCTGTCTCCCGTAGCCTTCGGCGGCGGAAGATCGTCGGCGCCGCTTCTCACCCCACCCAAGGACCGGCACGCGCCACGGGATCGGTCGGCAACGTGAACATCGAAGCCAGTACAGGAAAACATGCAATTAAAGGCGATGTCAATTAAAAACCACTTGCTCCTGGCTATAGAGGAGACTTCGCTCGTTGTCAAAAGAAGAGAAATGTATGCCATACGTAAAGGGTTGCTGTAATAACTTTTATTACTAATCTTTAACAAGCAGTGGCGTTGCTGCAAAGGGAGGATGGTTCGCTCTCGGGAACGCAATTTTTCGCCATTTTTCGCCTGAAACGTTATTTTACATGGATTACTCACCTGCATCATCGAGGCTGGTAAAGAATGAAGAGATTCTGAACGGTCATACAGAATTAAATAGAGGAAAATACAGAGGTGTGGCCGATTACCACCAAAAAAAGGAGGTGCACAACTACATGTTATAGCAGTCCCGTACACAAAATTTCAACGTTCCACGGCTACTCGCTTATGAGTTATGCGAGATACATATATAAGTAAGTGTACGTATGTACAATCGTCAAGGAAAAAAATCTCTTCTGGATCTAATTTACAATCCGCTTTGGAAAAAAGAGTCCTTTATTCCGTCCGTACGTACAGATGTCACGCAAAAACATCGTTCAAATGAAATCGAGAGCGGTCAAAATGGATATTTTCGTTGAAATATGGTGTCCGAAATTTTTTGGTGAGAGTAGTACTTTTTTTCTTCTCTTACAAGGAAGTAAGAAAGAGGATATTAAACACTTTAGTAATTATTTTTGGTCTATAATATATTTCTTTGTAAAACTTTCGTGATTACATTGATAGTCTAGAATTTTTGGTTTTTAATATTATAACTTTAACACAGCAATTGTGCGATTAACTAAATTATTAGGGGGAATTTATCTATTATGGAGAAAAAAACTGCTACCTTGATATCAAGTATCAAGGTAGCAATTTTTTCCCCTTCGCCATCTTCTATCCTGTCCTCCTGGACTTACTGTGCTGCGCTCATTCTACTTAAAGAGCCCTTCTATTATGGGACACGAAGCCGGATCACAGCATGAACTTTTCATGCTAATCTCGGCATGCAGCGGAAGTTGGAGTTAGTTGATAATATTCAATTAGATTAGATGACTAACTTGTTACAATCCTTTGCGAGCTTGAGATCTTGCCAACCACAGATGTGCATTTGAGTGTTTGCCATCAAAGTCTGAGCCCGAATTAACACTCGAAGGCCAAGTTTTCGGTTTTATCCTTTTTGTGCACTCTGTGAGTTTTTCACTAAACTGCTTGTGAACTTTTGGTCTCGTTGATTCGCTTTCCCAACAATGTTGTAAGTTCAGATTGGAATTCTAATATTCTTCTTTTCTGCCTCTTAGAGTGGAATGCGACCCTATGTTCTATGGTTATTATTGCTCATCTGGATGAGTACTATCACTCCTCTTAATACGTAAAAGTAATTTAGAATCACCCTGCATGTTTCTACAGTTAGGTGTCATCAATACATTGATGAGAAAATATGCTAGCAGCCAATTCGACGTGAAAAACCGAATTATTTCAAGTCTAATTTTGCCGTAGTCTGTTTTCTGTACCAAACAAGTAAACCACACATATGCTGCAACAATATCATTGTGATAACCCGAACCGTCAGTAAATATATCCAATTCCCCTACGCAAAAATTTGGTCTCTGATGATCCACTGCTTTTTTCACCACTTACTTCTCAATCCAGGAGGTGTAGTGTTAATATTAAAGACTGAAAAACATGTGTTATATGCAGTAAACCTTCGTAAGTAACGAAATCAGCAACAACGTAATTTAAATTTATCATAGTAAAAACAATAAAATATCCATGTATGTATTAGATTTAATGTATTACATTGGTTTTACTTTCATTGAAGTATTCTTTTTCAAACACTCAACTGGAATTCGGGAACGGATTAATTCATTTTGCATTAATTCCTATTGGGAAAATAGTTTTGGCTTACGGATATTTCGGGTGACGAACTATCTTCAACAACGAATTGAATTTGTTAATCAAAGTTTCCCCGTATATTTAATTTAATGATGGATAATAGCCATTTTTATGCTTATAATCTTTCTGTAGAAAACAATTTAAAATTACAGACATATTAGTAAAATTATATTGCAAATACATGGATGGTTTGACTGTATTTACTGAATAATTTAATTAGGCATTAATTTGCACTTTTGTTAATCATATTTTCATTATTAAAATGAAAAAAATTGCACCAATTTTTGTATTGTTCTTTTATGTTGCTTTGTTGTCTCTGTTGCTCTTATGTTGCTGTTATGCTGCTCTTACGTTGCTTTTTGCACCCTTGCTTAAATTTCTTTATCGCCAAGTGGTAACGCATTTCAGTTACCATTTGAACTCGCCTTATATTTTCATTTAGATGGCAGTTCAACGCAGAATGAGTTATTTTCAATGAATTTCAACATTCTTTTTAAATTGGATCTCTAACATTTCATTGTTTTAAATCATTAAAAAAATGTCCTTAGTGTTATTGTTTGTTATTCTAACAATGATTGTTAAGAGTAAGAGAATTGAGCTATTTTTCTAACACATATGTGTGCTAGTGAATGAAAGGAGGGATTCATTTAAATAGCTGACGAAATGTATCACATCAGACAGAACTTATGTTGCCCTATTTTGTAAATTACTACCTTTTTACAGTGCAATAAAAATTACACAATAAATATCATCGTCTCGCAAAAGTGACCTTTAAGGCAAGACGGCATTTTCAAAAGAAGTTCACATACTTCAAAATTTCTCTTTATCAACAGAATATTAAAAAAAAAAAAAAAAAAAAAAAAAATCAGAAAGCTTTCAGATTTTATATTAAGCCCAAAGGGGCGTTTTTTTTTAATCCTTCGTGTGTTACCTTTATTTATTCAATATCATGTTCCTCGCACTTAAACCATAAAATTCGATTCAACAGAAATATCAGAAATTAATATAAAAAGAGCATATTTTTAGAATTTCCGATACACACACGCTGGAGATAAAAATGTTATTTTTCCGTAGTGTTGCCATCGCTCGCTTTGAAATCGTCGAGTTTGTTAAATTATGCGCTTTTTTTGCTGCGCTTTATTTAGGTTTCTTTCCTCGAATTATTCTAATATAACTGGCCAAACCTACAAAGGAAGTTGAAAATGACATGAAAAATTGCAAATTTTGGAATTAAAACATCCTGGTCAACTTTTATCGTAAGGGAATCAAATTTAATTTCGTATAATTTTATTTCTTTATAATGAGTACAAAACTTTCCTAAATATCAGTGTAGGAACCAGGAGACCACATTCAAAGTTAGATTTCTCTATTTGTCTATAATTAATATTTTTCGTTTAATTTCCAAAACATGAATATTTTCGTCATTTAAAGCACTTAGACTACGACCAACAATTGTCAAAATAAAGGTCGGACTTTTAAGGCAAGTAAGGGTATATATATTAGCTAAATATTAAATTTTCAGATTGACGTTTATTTAAAATAGTTCCAATATGTTTAATTAACCAATACATTATTTACTTAAATTTCAACTAAAAGTAAAAAAACTATGAAAACTTTTTAAGGTTTCAGAGAAAATTTACCGCATTGGATAAAAGTTGACAATAAATAGTGCCTATTTATTCTCTTTCTCTAAATTATTAAATTACTAGCGAAAGTACCCGATGCCAGTTACGTTAGATTGAGAGTAATGTATCTAACAACAGAGAGAACGATACCTCTGTAATCCTTCTCTAATAACGATGCAAAAAGCACGATTCATACTCATAAACATTTCAGTCTGATGCGATATGGAACCCACAGAAAAATAAACTAATCCTCCCTCGTTATATCAGCAACAATGACACGCAGTTTTTAATGATTTTCTTCTTTCTAATCAAATGGTAGTAAAAGCTCGAGTTCCATCCAATATTTCACCTATATTTAATTTTAGTCGATTAAATATAGCAAAAAATAGATCATGATTGATCAGTAACAATCACGCAAACAGACATTCTTCTTTACATATATAGATTTTGTAAAACTTATAAATTTTTGATTAATAAACTCTACGATTGGAAAGACAGCACTAGCAACACTTTTCGAAATAAAGCATTTTACATCAAACGCATGATACTGTTGCCACTCCGAAAAATGATTGCGAAAATTAGTGTTTTCAGAGTTTTTAATTAATATCTCGGCTAATTAAAGTGGTACGAAGATGCCAACAGTCGAAATAGCTTCCCACGAATTTTTGGAATCGAAAATTATGCATTTAACGTTTGGCTACGCTATTTTTATTTCATCGTAAAACTTAGAATTTTTTTATTAACAAACTCTACGATTTGAAAGCGAGTAGTGGCAACACTTCTTGAAATAAAGCAGCTTTTTATCTCCAGAGTGCGAGACTGTTGCCACTCGGAAAAATAAGGGCGAAAATTAGCGTTTCCGGAGTTTTTAATTAATATCTCTAATTTTAGATAATTATTTTGGGAAAAAAGTGGTTGTGGACTGATCCCAGAACCCAGAAAAGAATTGTAGAAAGTTTAGTGACGATAGCTATAGTGGTGAGTGAGTTATTAGAGGATAAACACAGAAACATTCTTCTTTATACACATAGATTGTTTGAGACATGAATAAAAATACATGTGTATGTGTATAGATATTTATAAACATCTTTATCTTGACTCTGAGTGGTGCTGTGATTCTAAGTTTGTTGGCCTGGAGAAAAATTACTAGAAAATGTTTTCCTCTCGGATTGTAGATGATCGTCGGTCTTATTATATCAACTATGAACAAAAAATGCCGTTTACATAGAAATGTATTCCGAAACAAAGTAATCATTCTTAGTGCTAAAAAAATCGTAACTGAGCTGATTTAATTTCTGGCAAATAGGTTGTTCTCATATTTTTAGCCGATTTTGCTTTTCTATAAAAAAAAAAAAAAAAAATCGTCTTCTTGGCAATTTTTTTTAACTGCTGCTATATTTCGGAAAGTATAAATTATCGTCTGCTACTTGACAATTCTATTTTCATGCAAAATCTATGCTCGTGCTCTTTCGGAAGAAAATGATTAGTTATCTAATTATTAAAAAAGCTGCGAAAGCCATGGGTTTTCGATATCTAAAGCTACCATAAGTAATATTGTCAACAAGAAAAGAAACGTCAAAGTTTGTCTTCAAGTGGAAAAATTGTTCCAAATGCATATCCAATGAACAAACGGAATTTTTCCAATGTTGCAAAGGTAGGATCTTTAATATTAGAAGAGAATCCGGCACGTCGGAGGACAGTTGCAAAATCATTAAAATGCTCAATGTTAACTGTAAACAAAGTGATGAATGCTGATTTAAGTCTTAAAAAGGCGAAAAAGCATAATATGTATCGTTTTTGTTCAAGATATATCCCCGAAAGAACTCGCTGTGGAAATCTTTATGAGAAACATTTATGCAGACAAATATGAGAAGATGATGTCACAATAGGTAAAACCTGGATGTATTCAAATGACTGCCATTAAAAGATATCCATTTATTATCATCAAAGAGGAGAAAAAATTCTTAAAACGTAGTTCAAAGAATCTACAGAAGGTTTTTCAAAGGGATATATGACTCCACATATTATCAGGAACATATTTTACACCTAGTTTTTCTAATATCAAATACCTTCACTTTACCCACAATGCCATCAATTAGTAGAACTGCATCAAGACAAAGCACGCAACAACACGTCAAATTCCACTGTTAACTTCCTTGAGAAAAAAGAAAAAAAAAAAAAAAAGGGGGGGAGCAAGAAACGTGTGTGGAGACCATATCCTTCATTCACATTTCTTCACAGACTAAATTTTCTGATGTATCATTCACGGAATTTTGTGCTTCTGGACTTTTAAAAAGCGGATTGTCCAAATGTCCGCCTACAACATTCCTTGGACTTTTTGAAAGCTGCTCAAGAGGAATGGGATAAAATACTTCTTCCGATATTACAAAAGGAGAAGAATTACGGGAAGAATAAGGGTTGTCAAACAGAACATTTAAACACAAAAAAATTACCTAAAATATTTCTGTAAAAGCAATAAAAATTGTCTAAAAAATGTGCTTAAAATCCTCTGTACAATAAAAAGTTGAGAATGTCTGTATCTTCAAATCTTTGAATAAGATTTATATGAAACTTTAAATTAATCAGCTCCTTTCGAGATTTCCTAATGTATTATTTATATTCTTTTTTCTTTACTTATATTCTTTTCTTTGAATATCACGTTCTTGGCGCTTAAAGGAGCTCAGACACCTTAGACCCCTTAACACCCTTCGAATATAAGACTGTTGCAAGAATTGGAATATTTTATTTATTTTAAAATTAATTACTTCCAACTTTTTACAGCTGACTACATAATATAGTTGCTTTCTCAAATAGTGATCAGAAAGTTTGTGTTGCCACAAATATTTTTGTAATTTAATCCGCTTTGTGACACCATTTTTCGTCACGTTTCCACCTTGCGCGCACGATATTTTAAAAATGGCTAATGGTACATACTTGAAATTTAATGGAATTCTTTATATGAGCCCTATCTTTTAACTAAATCTAAAATCTGATGAATATTTTAATTCTAAAAAATTTTATGGACGAAAAGATTACAGATTTTTTTTTAATAAAATACATTTTATAAACTCGACTCCAAACAAAATAAAAATTTAACATGAAATTCTTAGAATTTTTTGGTTCATAGTAGTTTCCAAATGTTATAAAAGCTGTATATTAAATATGGAATTAAATTATGCAACAGAATGTTTTAAACTGTGCGCGCAAGGTGAGGTAGAAACATAACAAAAACTTTTGTCAAAAAGCGGATTAAATTATAAAAATATTTGTGGCAACACAAACTTTCTGATCACTATTTCAGAAAACAATTATATTATGTAGTTATCTGTAAAAAGTTGGAAGTAATTGCTTTTAAAATAAATAAGTTATCACAATTCTTGCAACAGTCACATATTTGAAAATCTTATGGGTTTTAAGGTGTACAAGTCCCCTTAAATCGAATTTTGTAAGGCGCTTACGCCATACAAAATTCGATTCAACAGCGAAATCACAAAATGTAAAAATAGCATATCTTTAGAAATTTCCAATCGACAGGATCCCTGGAGATAAAAATGTTTTATTCCGTACAGTGTTGTCACTGCTCGCTTAAAAATCGTTCAGTTTGTTAATCGAAAATTCGTTAAAATTTTGCAAAATATGAAATAGATAACAAAACAAATTCCAAATTTGAGCTTCCAGATGCCCGTGTTCGGGTGGAGAACTACGCTATTCAAAATCTGATGACTCTAGGTACCGTTGTTTTTTCGCAATGCAAGAAAGGTACATACATACCTGTAGATTCTTTATTATTTAATTTTTTTAATATAATCCAGGGTGATAATATTTGTTGACAACAATTAGAAAAATCATACAAAGAATTGAAGCAAAATGTCCCATCAAGATTAATACGCCATTAGGGATTAACGTCCTTTTTGGACTAAAAAAACTGTTGACACTGTAAATGCACTGCCAAGCAAAGCAATTGTTGTTGTTGCGAAAATTCGTAACTGAGAATATATATCTTTTTGACAAGTATTAGTAAGATTTTATCAAATTTGTATCTTCAAATCTTCAGTAAGATTTATGAAACTTATATGACTCTGTAAATTAATTAATTTTATTTCTAGATCTTCCGAGAAATACTCGTGCTTGTTTTTGATAAAGAAAATAATGTTAAATTGGACTTTAAACCAGGAAAATGTTACATTTTTTTCCCCTTCAAATTCCTGTTATAATAATGCTAATTAATTTAAGGGAAATATATTCGCGGGCTGCATAAAACTGCCTAAGTAATTCTTAAAGTGTATTTTTAAACACAATACATATTATTATAAGAAGCTAAATTCTTTGTACAATATACATATCATACATTATGTCAAGGACAGTGATTCCTAAAATACACGTTTGCAGTGATATACACGATGCACATTACACATAACACTCATTATTGTAAGAAACTAAATACTTTTCTTAATACCCATTACTCATTATGTTAAGGACAGTATTTCGTAAATGCACAGTGCTAGACTTGATACACATTCAACACTATACACTATATCTAAGGAAATTAACACTTTTTACATTAACTATTACCCATGATATTATGGACACTGTATCTGAATATACATTTTTTGCAGTACGATACATCATGGACATTATTCTAAGGAACTAGATAATTTTTACATTGCCTTTTATACGTTATGTTAGAGACAGCATTTCGTAAAGTACATTAGGGACAGTATTCCTTAAATACACTTTTGCAGTGCTAGACATGATACACATTATTCTAAGGAAATAAATACTTTTTATGTCACCTGTTTCACATAATATTAAAGACACTGCTTCTGAATATACACTTTTGCAGTACACATGCACATCATGCACATTATTCTAAGGAACTAGATGATTTTTACATTGCCTGTTACACATTACGTTACGGACAGCATTTCGTAAAGTACATTTTTGGGGTACTAGGCGTGATGCACATTGTTGTAAGGAACTAAATACTTTTTACTACCTATCTCACAATGTGTGTGTATAATGTGCATTGTAGTTAATTAGTATAATTAATGTTATTTCGTAAAATCTGTATTATGTGTTTAATTTGCTTTGATTGTAATTAATGTATTATGTGTATCAAGTGTTCCGTTTTTAATTAATTAAGCATTAATGTCAACTACCTTGTATGCTGTTAACAACCGTATCCCGTACACAATGTAAATTTAGTAAACACCCAATGTATTGCTCTAGACACTTGCGGGATCCGGACAAGAACCGATCGGTCTATATAAACATCTCGGGTGTCCACAACCCCCCCCCCCCCGCGCTCACCTGTTCACCTGTATTTGTGCACACATCATCAGGTGGGTTTGGTTAGGAAGGCGCCGGATAGATATACACACAGAAAGTATGTATGACTCACGATTACGAGATAAGAATCACTATAAAAATATAAACTTACCTCACTTTCCCTGCATAGCCTTCTAAAGAGTTCGTCGGACTGGAATTTACTTTCTTGGTCCGGCACCACCCTAGGCATCTTAAAAACAAACCTGGGTAGTTGTTCGAAGATGTTTGTCGTCTCAAACGGCAGCATGATTACTACTGTATGAATGGCAACAACTTGAAAAAAAAGTGGAAGAAGCACTCGAAGTCCTCTTATCTACGTGAGCTTTCCGCCGCGAAACTTTTTCCTCAACTGACCAGAGTTTTCTCAATTAAACAGCGAGAAGTTGCATTCTGCCGGGCAGAGTACTTCCGGCACTCTCATTGGACACAGGCAATTCACTGACTCACCACTCACGGCCGCCGGAAACCGAGGATTTCCTAATACGTCACTTCGGCGAATCTGCTTCGGAAAATGTGGGAGGTGACGTTTTTCCGAAGGTGACGTCACAGATGATGCGATTTCCTAGAAGGCGTTACCACCGGCGGTGGCAAATAACAGAACCGGTCTATTTTATTTTTGTTTTGTTTCGTCATAGCTAATCTTTTTTTTTTTTTTTCTTTTTTATTAACCTTTTTATTTTATTTTTCAGTCAGATTTTCAACTCTCAGCTGAGCTACGACTGAGCGTTTGCAGCGAAATCTCTACAGAAAAGGGTCACGTCGCGGTTATTTTTTCTTATTACTTTTCTGCTTTTCACGTGGTGTGTGACGTCGCGATGTTTATCCTCGATGTTACCAGGTAGAAAAGTAACGGCGCGCTTGTCAATGACTCGGCTACTTTTGTCAATTTTTTTCTCCTCGTAGCGTTTAACTGCGAAGCGCACCTACGCAGTTCAGCGAAAATTCGTACTTCCATTAAAGCAACCGGATATAATTAAATATTTTACACAAACGTGAGTTTCGCGGTTCGAAGCTAATTATGGTGTTAAAAATACTGCTTTTTCATTCAAAAAATTCTTTACTAATATTATTTAATTTACTAAGATAATAAATTAATTTGTTCAATCAATCGAATTAAATTATTAACATTAACTAATTACTAGTGTTAACATTAATGACTATTAATGTTAATTAGTTAAGAACATTAATTAATCGAAATAAATTTTTAAAAAAATGTACGCCGTTTTGTTAACGTTATGTGTGTTACCTTTATTTATTAAATATTATATTCGCGCTTAAACCATAAATTACAATTCAACAGTAATATCACAAAATATTTAATAGAGGATATCTTTAGAATTTCCGATACACAGTCTTGCACGCTGGAGATAATTTTTAGTTCAAAGGGGCTTTGTCCCAAAGGACTATTGTTTTCGTTTTGGATTTTGCGTCGAATCATTCTAAATGTTCGTTTCCCTTTTCAAACTGTTGCCACTAAATATTATCGCCCTGTATTATATTTGAAGAAATTAAATAAGGAAGAATCTGCATTAATGTATGTATGCTTTTCGCATTGTGATAAAACAGCGGTACCTAGAGCCATCTAATTTTGAATGACTGCGAATATGGGCGTCTGGAAGAGCAAATTTGGAATTTGTTTTATTATCGATTTCATATTTTGTAAAACTTAATTTTTGATTAAAAAAGTCAAGGATTTCAAAGGAAAAAATGGCAACGTTGTAAAAAAAAAAAAAAAAAAAAAAAAAAAAACCTTCAGCGCGGGAAACTGTGTATCGTAAATTCTAAAGAAATGCTCAATTTAAAATTATTGTGCGATATTGCTCTTCAACTGAATTTTATGGTTTAAGTGCGAAGAACATGATATTTAATAAATAAAGGTAACACAAAATGGAAAACGCCCCTTTGGACATAATTTAAAATCTGAAACCTTTTAGATTTTCTTTTTATTTATTTATTTATTATATTTTCCGTACAGTGCTGCCATTGCTCGCTTTGAAATCGTTGAGTTTCTTTTTTTTTTTTTTAAAAAAAAAAAACTTATAAATGCTGTACAAAATATAAAATCTATATACTATATATAAGCGAAATACCACTGTCTCATCACGAGATCTCCGAAACTATACATCCGACTGAAGTTTCTCATATATTTGGTTTTCAAATCCAAGTTTAGAATTTTCTTTTATTGTGGCCAAAACTACATACTATGTTGCCAATAAATGCATTTTCCTTTAAAATTATTAAGTTGGTAAATAATTTGTATCTATCCAATGAGATTTAAACAAACATTTAAACATTTAAATGATGAACAATAACATTAACAATTAGTTAATAATAACATTTATATTTAACTGCTACCATAAGTTTCATGAAAATAAATGTTATTATTAAGAGCAATTATTGTGAGGAAAAATAAAAATGTTTTTATTATTTATAAAAATTGCCATACATAAAAAATCAAGGACAGATAATTATAATTGATTTAAAAATTTGATAACAAAGATAGAAACTTATGATAACAGTTAAATATATATAAACCTTAGTTTTATGTTGACAATTTTTCGTCGTGTAGGTTTACTGGGGATCCCACCACGTTAAATATATAAGGTATTTCTCCCACCTTCTTCGCTAGCCTTCGTGGTGTAGTGGTCTGCAAGCTCAGCACGTAATTGAGAGGTCCGCGGTTCGATTCCTGGCGAAGGCGTTGCTAATTTTTCATCTTGCCTGCTTCCAAAAATACCTAATGTCTCTACAAATAATGGGGACGTATCCCAATACACAGTACTTTATGGGTGATGTGGAAATCTGTGTATGACAGATTCATTAACTGGCACTATATTTCCCGACTTTAAATTAAAAAAAATTATATTAATTATCAATTCGAAATTATATATTTCGCCCATATAAGTTCACATTCAAATAGATAGTTTGCTCAGCAAAGCGGGCGGGTATCAGCTAATAGATAATAAATCAAATTCCAAATTTGGGCTTCCATATGCCCATATTCGGCTGAGACGTAAATTTTTCAAAATTTGATGTCTCTGGGTAACATTGTTTTATCAAAGTGCGAGAAACATACATACATTTATGCAGATTCTTCATTATTTAATTTCTTTAAATGTAATACAGGGCTATTGATGGCAACAATTTAAAATGTGAACCACCGTTTACAGTGAATAAACGCAAAATACCAAAGCGAAATTAATAGCCGTTTGGGTTCAAAAATTGCCCGTTTGAGTTAAAAAAAAAATATTACCACATTGAAATCACTGAAAAAGTTCTCTTTCTGGAAGGTTCCCAGATAACTAATATTGTAAAGTCCTTGAATATACACAGAAATCGAATCAATTCCAAATTACAAACAACATAAATGGCTAGCCAGACTATTCTTTTAAACATGAATAAGATTAAACGTTACGTTTTAATGTAGGTTAAAAACTGCATACCTTTATGTTGTGCTGGTATTACGCAAGATCTCCGAAGCGATTTGGATGAAGCAAAATAATGCAATCTAAAGTGGGTCAAGTCCGCGTAGAATATTCTTTCCTCGGTTTTCCTCTGTTACGGTTACCGAAGAATGAATAAGAAAAGTGAAATTCTGTTCCAGCTGTTATTGATGTAACTGTAATGTTCGTAGGAAAATAAGTTAAAACTATTAAATGCTTAATTTTAATAACTATTTCCATAACCGTAAAGAATTCTTTTTAAATTACCTGTAAGTAATATCAGTCTGCAGTAAAAGTTACCATTCTCCTATTTAAAATCACTTGCTAGAAAATCCACTTCCGAGCTCTATTCACCTGCGCGTAATTACGCATGCGCATTGCTGTTACACTTCAAAGCTGATGTTTTTACATCAGATTTGATGTAAAAATGCAGATTTGTTGTTATTTTGCATGAATCTTATTTGCATCGTTAAGTAGAGAATTCGTCATTCTAATTATGCACCAACAAAGGAAATAATATTTCATTTCATTACCAGCAACCATGTAGTGTACATAAAATTTAAATCGAAATGTCAATTCCTTGTCTTACGTGTATATGCATATTCGTATATACATAAGTTTTTTTGTTTTTTTTTTCCCTCCTCCCAGTGTTTGTAATATTTTTTATAATCTCAGCTAGTGTGGAGGTTACAGTCATTTTTTTAGTAGTTCAGAATGCAACAACAAAAAGAAAAAAATAAAAATATTCAATTAAAAAGTATTATTACTGAAGTTCTTTTTGAGCGTTTTCTTTTTATTAAGTGAGAAGGTAACCAATTACTATTTTGTTTTTGGAATAAATCCAGCTGCAGCTACGAGGATATTCGTTGCTAATTGCGAATTTGAATAAAACGAATGTAAATTTTAAATTTTTCTCCTTAATTCTTTTCTATAACATATAATGACTCACATTTATTTTCGGACACTTTCTTTTCCCAACTTCATTTGCAAAATCAGTTATTTAATATTAGCCAAACTGGTTTGTTTTTTTACATATATTATTGATTATCTTTTCTAAAACCTGCTTACATTAAAAGAAAGGTTCTAATGTAGGAAAGGGTGTCATTTGATTTGGCGCCAAATACCGACGCTTCTACCCGTTTTCTGGTAACCCAGAATCGACTCGGTTTCTCCAATGTTATGGCAGCCACTTTTTGTAACATGCCAATGTTTTAAGTTTACTCTGACTGGAACTTGCTGATCGAGTTTTAGTTTAGTGATCCAGGTCTAAGTGGTTTGTAATATATCTATAACATTCTACAAATCATGTATTTTTAATTTTGACCGTATTTTGAATAACTGAAATTTTAATTGCCGTTCGCTTTAATTCCGTTAGTTAGCTGGTTTTGATTATTCGCTGACCTGTCACTTCCACGAAGTATGCCTGGCAAAGAAGTATGTTTCTTTCCTTCTTTTTTTTTTTTTTTTTAGTCCAAAGGGATTTGAATCCCGAAGGACTATTAGTTTCGTTTTGGCATTTTGCGTCGGACTCATAAATGTCGGTTCACTTTTCAAACTGTTGCCACAAAATGTTAGAGTCCTGCATTATATTTGAAGAAATTAAATAATGAAAAATCTGCATAAATGTATGTATATTTCTCGTATTGTGATAAAACAACGGTACATAGAGTCATCGAATTTTGAATAACGTAATCCTCCAACGAATATGAGCATGTGGAAGACCAAATTTGAAATTTGAAATTTGTTTTATGATCGATTTCCTATTTTTTAAAACTTTGACGAATTTTTGATTAACAAACTCAAGGATTTCAAAGCGAGCAATGGCAACGTTGTGCAGAAAAAACATTTTTATCTCCAGCGCGTGAGTCTCTGTATCGGAAATTCTAAAGATATGCTCGTTTTAAAACTATTTTGCGATATTGCTGTTGCACTGGATCTTATGGTTTAAGTGCGAGGAACATGATATTTAATAAAGAAAGGTAACACACAAAATGTGTTAAAAAACGCCCCTTTGGACGTAATTTAAAATCTGAAACATTTCAGATTTTTTTTTTTTTTTATTTTTATTTTTATTTTTTTTTATTTATTTATTTATTTTTTTTTTTAGTACAAAGGGGGCAGTTTGCCCAGAAGGACTATTAATTTCGTTTTGGCATTTTTGCGTTGATTCACTTTTTAAATTGTAGCCACCAAATATTAGAGCTTTGTATTATATTTAAAGAAATTAAATAACGAAGAATCTGCATAAATGTATGTATGTTTCTCGCCCTGTGATAAAACAACGGTACACAGAGCCATCGAATTTTGAATAACATACTTCTCCACCCGAATATGAGCATCCGGAAGCCCAAATTTGGAATTTGTTTATTATCTGTTTCATATTTTGTAAAACTTTAACGAATTTTGATTAACAACCTCAACGATTTCAAACCGAGCAATGGCAACAGTGTTAAAAAAAAAAAGCACTTTTATCTCCAGCGCGCGAGACTGCATCGGAAATTCTAAAGATATGCTCTTTTAAAATTATTTTAGGATATTACTATTGAATTGCATTTTGTGGTTTTAAGTGCCAAGAACATAATAAAAAAGGTAACACAGAAAACGTTAAAAAAAAAAAAAAAAAAAACCGCTCGTTTGGGCTTAATATAAAATTCGAAAGCTTCCAGATTTCTTTTTTTTTTTTTTTTTTTTTTTTTAATTAAAACTTTTTGGCAAAGTAAAGAATTTATTCCTGAAATTCTGATATTGAACTCGCATAAGTATTCAGACACTTTGAATAAACAGTGCACATTTTAAAATGCATAAAAATAACAGGATTTTCAGTATTGCATTGGATATTCTTTAGCAAAAAATGACATTTTTTATTCGCTGTGGCTATGGTTTAACTAATTTTGTTGGTTCAAGAATATTCCATTTTTCCTATTACTTCATAATAATAACTTCTTTTAGCAGAACTTACATAGAAAACTTTAGTAGAGGAGTTTAAGTCCGAAGAATATGGAAGAATTTGGGACCGAGCATTTAAGACTATATGTTTAGGATCATTATCCCGATAGAATTTGAAGCTATTTTGCATTACAAGTTTAACACATGCTTTTAGATTTTCGTTAAGAATATTTATATGTATGTATTGATTCGTATTATTTTCCATAAAATCTAAATTTCTCATCTCAGCGGCTGTACAACTTCCCCAAACAGTTATAACTGCATAAGGTATGTCTCCCGCCTTCTTAGCATGCCTTCATGGTGTAGTGGTCAGCATACTCGGCGCGAATTCGAGAGGTCCGTGGTTGGAGTCCCGACGAGGGCATTGCTCATTTTTCACGTCTCTCAGCATCAAAAGTCTTAATGTTTTCACTATCTGGGCTGACTTTCCGTCTTTTTACTGTTTCAACAATGATGCATTTATTTTCATCATATTTCCGCTTGTGGCGAGTAAGGGAGTCTAATCGCGTGTAACGTTTATGACAAAATTCACGCGTATAAACATTACCTAAGTGACCGCCATTTGTATGTCGATCAAGGGTACTTTTTCTATTAAATTTCTTCTCACAATATATACATACAAAAGCATAAAGTTTGTGAATGGAATCATAATGTCTTTTATAATTGAAATGAGAAGAAAAACATTTTTTACACTCTTCACAATAATATGTATTCATATCTTTCAGTTGATGGTTTAGAAAATAACAAAAATAATATAATTACTAGGATATCCACAGAAAACAAAAAAAGCCTAATACCAACACTTTCAACTCACTTTCAGTTTGTAGACCATCACTTTCAAGATACTTCTGATGCTGGGTGAACTGCTCAGGAAGCCCTAATAGTGTCTTCAGCAGCCTATACTCAAAGATATTGGCTTATCACTTCCATGAAATGGCACCTTTCCTTTTTCTTTATTTTTACACACCTGTTTGAAGGAGTAGAGAACAAAGCATTGTACTGTGAGAAAGCCATTCTTTTATTCCTTTATTTTTATACATCTGTTTGGAGGAAGGCAGAACAAAGTAATGTACTATATTCAAGAAATCCTTCCTGACGTCACAAAGAGCTAAGTGCACAATTTCAACAGTTTCTATTTTCCCTGGGGAGGGGGAAGAGTTTCTTTCCCAATCTGCACCAAAGGTACACAGTGTCTGGCGGGTGGCGGTCGCTATAGCAACAGTCTTAGTATATTTCAAATGGGGCGAGCCAAGGGTTGCTTTATTGTTATTTTACTTTTGGTGACTGTTGGCTGAGGGGAAAAGAGTTATCATTCGTCTTCAAGACACCCCTACCGAAAATGGGTCAAGGCTCGTTTCTACGGCAACAGACAATAGTAGACTAACTGGCGAGAGGTTTTCTTATGATAGGCAGACTGTATGCTCCACCACTACATTCATGACGTTATCGATCTTCAGAAACCCTCTCAGCTGGAAAAGGTTCTTCACGCAAAAGCAATGACGTTATTTAGTAAGCATAACATGTTCGGACAAACCCTCATGACGTCGCGATGAATTTCTTACTGGAAGACTTTGCTCCACCGCTAAATCCATGACGTCATTTCTCAGAGCATCTGTACGCTGAAAATTTTGCTCCACCGCAGAATGAATCATATCGTCCTCCGCCGTTAAAACAATGATCTCATTCTCCCCAGCTTGCTCCACCGCAAAAATAAGGGCGTTAATCCCCACCGCTAAAACAATGGCATCATTCTCTACCACTTGCTCCACCGCAAAAATAATAACTTCAATCTCCGCCGCTAAAACATTAACCTCTTGCTCCACCGCATTAGAATGACGTCATGCTCCACCGTTAAAGTAATAACCTTGTGCTCCACCGCAAAAATCATGACATCATTCTCCGTCGCTTGCTCCACCACAAAAATAACAACATCAATCTCCGCCGCTAAAACAATAACCTCTTGCTCCACCGCAAAACAATGACGTCATGCTCCACCGCTAAAGTAATAACCTTGTGCTCCACCGCTAAAACAATGAATGCCGCCATTCTCCATCGCTTGCTCCACCGCAAAACAATGACGTCATTCTCCATCGTTTGCTCCACCGCAAAACAGTGACGTCATGCTCCACCGCAAAAGTAATGACGTCATGCTCCACCGCTGAATTCTTTTATGTTCGAATACAAATCAAATTATAATTCATATTCATAAATTAAATAATTTATATAAATTATAATTAAAATTTATTTGCTTCAATGACGCATATTATTTATTAAAATGTTTAATTATAGCGCAAGAGCATTGTTCCAAAGTAAAATTTCATTAAGTCCTATTGTTTCCATACACCAGAATTATAATTAACGAAAAACATACTGAAAATGACGTGATGTCATTTCCGGTATAGAAGCTATCGTAAAACAACTAAACTAGGAAATGAGTATGCTTTATGACGTCTTTTCCGCTAAAATAACCGGCAGAAAACAGCTCACCTCTAAAAAGGGGCGTGGTCTCTGACGTCACTCGCGTCAAGAAGCAGGAACAAACAACTCAACTGTTCCAGAACCCGTAAAATTATACTACTAACGATGTATAAAAGAAATTAAGCAAAGAACAACAACAGCAGAAAAGAAACAGTTTTTCACAGACGATTCAGGATTTCTCATTCAATTAATTAAGTTCTTATTTCGCGACAAGGCAAAAATGCATTAAAACTCAAGATGTCTGTATTGAAAATTATGAAGTAAATCTTAAACACTTCGTTTTACAACTTTTTTGGGGAAAAAGAGTCCTTTATCCTGTCCTTACGTACAGATATCACGCAAAAACATCGTTAATTGCATTCAATAACGGTGATAATGGATATTTGTGTTGAAACGTGATGCTTGAAACATTTCGCGATTACAATACTTCCTTTTTACTTCGTACAAGGAAGTAAAAAGCAAATTTTTTTGAAATAAAAATTTCTGGCGCAACATATACGAAATGAGAAATATCGTTTGTTACATTTAAATTTATTCTTCTTACAAAATGTCCATGCAAACAAGCTGTGGATTGAAGGATATGTTTCTGCGTTTTCCAAAAAGAAATATTCCTATCCTATAATCAAAAAATGATGTTAAGTGTATGATATTTGGGCAAAATAATCAGCATTATTAATTGGAAAGGAAAAAAAAAAAAAAAAAAAATGTCAGTCATTAACTTCTACACGGAAAAAAGAGACCCAACGAATACCCTATTAAGAGTTTTGTATATATTTTAGTGAAGCTATGTTTAAAATTGTAATTTCTTTCGCATAGTGTAACATGAAATGTCTGAAGTGGGTGAAATTTTACTGGCAAAATAAGGATTACTGCGGAAAGTCTTTTTAACATTGAGCAAATGGCTATCTCACTAATTTGGCGAGAAATCGCCACAAGTTGCCAAACACGGACACAATTAGCCACCATTTGGCGAATATTGGCTAAAAGTTGCCAAACATGGCTACCATTTGGCGTCATTTTAGTCCACTTCTCCTATAACTGTAATTGATCCTTATGTTAATTGTAACCATATCTGACTCTTACATGTACCTTTAATCGCATATACCTTCCAGTAATTTCGAGAAGTGGAAGGTACTAGAGATTTCTCGTCAGCGGGGTAAAAAGTATGTAAGACCAAGAGAGTATCAGCTCTTAGTTTTGCAGTTCATAATTGACTTTGTAGTATTGATGGACTTTGGAGTCCGCGAGATCTTTGCTGTTAAGATGCGCTTTATATTGCGTTGTGTTTAACGTTCTTAGTAGCTTGAACTATAACTACTAATTGAGCTTTGTGATACTGAGAAGAGTTGTAAGAGTATTTAAGTTCCAGAACTGTAAAGTGTTTCTTCTGGTAAAGTAAATTTTACGGCTCTGTGTGCATTCTATCTATTGCGAAGCTGTACGCCCGCAGTAAGCCCAAAAAGTTACATACTGTTTCAAAGCTAAATCGTTGGTAACTTCCGCCAACGCGTCTATAAAAACATTGCTTCTTTAAATATATTTGTAACAACATTAAATGTTGAAGACATGGATGTTTGTAAATGTATAGTGTCTGTGCGGCAGAGGGCACTCTGCGACTAACCGAAAGTCTTCTCGTGTGGTTTGGCGGAAGGGAAGAGGGGTAAGAGACTCCCGTGATACTCTCCCTCCAAATTGGGGGCTGGAAAATAGAAGTCCAACCTCTGTTCGGAGTAGGCTCTGGCAACCATTGTTCCATGTAATATGGATACGACAACAATAAACAATAATCGCATATTTACAACTGAAAAAAGCTAAAAACCATAATGTTCACCAGTTTCTGTTGAAGCGTGTGGCTCAAAGCAGAGCAATTTTTAGAACCCTGTATGAAAACCTTGTAGCAGGACATTCATGGGAAAACATTGTGACTCTCATTTATTTAAATGTTTGCAACAAAAAAAGGTCTAATTATTATCAAAAACGAAGAGAATATAATCTGGTTCTGTCAATGCAAAGAAAGTTTCCTTCCTTTATGATTGACGCATGATTTTGTTACAATGAGATATTAAATGTAAGAAAAATGAAAAAACAAAAATGTTAAAATTAATTTAGCATACTATCAACAGAGATTTACAAAAGAAATTTATTTTCCTTATCCCAATCTCTTCCAAAGAGGGAAACTTCATCTAAACAAATCATACTTCAAAAAGTACCACTGCTTTCCTGGAGAATAGAAAGACTGATACAGGTAAAATTACCAAAGCAACAACCTCGACACTATCGGTTTCGAGGGTAAACAGATACAGGTCCCTCTTCATTCTGTAACGAAGAGCCATTGTAATTCATACCCAAAATGAAGTAAAGCGAATGAGAAAGTGGCGTCATCTGTTGGCAGAAATAGTAGCGGAAATTTAAAAATTAAATTGATAAATTTTTTAAAGTGTTAGGAAGGATTATATTGGAATTAAAAAGATAAATCTTTAAAAGGATAAATTTTAAATAAGATAAATCTTTGTTGAATGGGAAAAGCTTCAAGAAAATATAAATTCACCAATGAAAGAAGCTTTGTGGATAATTTTTTCAGACCCTATCTGTCTAATTTTGTCTTATATGCTGACTGATACTAGTAAAACAAGAAGAGTGCAGAACAATATGAAAATCAATTCCACCTTTTATCAAGAGAGAGTTTTTTACGTTCGATATTTACAGAGAAAATTCTGTTTTTTATTCCAATGACTTACATAGAGTGAAACTTCATCAAGACAAAGCACCAAATCATTCTTCCAAAAGCATTCCTTAAAAAATGAAGACTGATACAGGTATTGCATGTATAATTTTTCAACGTATTCCTACGAAATTCTTCCAATGTTTCACCTATGGACTATTGTCCCTTCGGTCTCTTGAAAAAAGCTCCTTCTAAGCGCAAACCCACCACGAGAGATGGACTATTGAAAATAGAGGAGGTAGAATGAAAATCAATACACGTGGAAATTTTGCAAAAGCTTTTTTATCACTGAAATCATGATGCAGACTTATCGTCCGGAAAAAAAGGCTATTGTAGTATCTTTCTAAGATCATTTCAGATAAAGAAACTTTAATGTGTTTTGATGAAGAACTAATAATTTCGAAATGCAAAAGATCATTCCTGTTATACTTTCATATAGAACAAAAAAATTGTGACCAGATGTCGAAAAGATGGCACCTGTCAAAATATCTTAAAAAAAAACTTTCGAATGTTCCAGTTGTAACACTTTTCGAATAAATTATTTTATTGCAAAAGAATACTTCGGTAATATTTGTTTGGCAACAAGCACGGCTTAAAACAGACAACATATAATGTGTCAGAAAAAGTACTGAAGTCTGTATTTCAACATTTAGAAAAAAATAAATCTACGCAAATAAATTTCATTAATACAAGTGTCCGAAAACAATACTAAGCCTTTGTAACAGTGAACAAGCATTTTACTTCGTTTGAAAGGTCAGCAATTTTTAAAAAGTCCTTATCTTAATTAACTAATCATGAATTTAAAGCAAAAAAGTTAACCTCCATTCTGAATATCCTGTTGATAATTAGAATCGGTATCAATTCAGAAACCTATTGTTTACTTGCTTATATAGCAATTATGAATAATGTTGAAATACCTGGTTTTTGTGAGATCAACAAGTAGTTGTTGCGTAATAACAAGACGTGTAATTTTTAACAGGTTTTACTAGTTTCAACTTCGCAGACGACTATAAATGAACGAATGTTTTTCATTGAGTTAAACGATGATAGAAACATAACTTGGTGGATTTCCCCCCCCCTTTCTTTTGTTTCATCATCTTAATATTTAAATAACTACAATCGTTATTGACTAAAAGGAAATAAAGGTTTTTGCGACTTATCTATGTATTATAAATGCCGAAGAAATTATTGCTGGTAAACAAAGATTAGCAAGAAGCTAATTATCAAGAGCTGTCAATGGTAATTAAAATTACCTTCTGCGGCCTATTAAATTATATATAATTTTTGCTGCATTTTTAGAAGTTTAAATATTATTGAGTTAAATTTTATAAAGTTAAATTTTTCTGAATTTCATTAGAGATATATATCTCGTTCAATCACTTTAGTTTTCACTTCGTGGCAAGGCAAATATACAAAAAAACTCCAAAAAAAAAAATCTTCATTAAAAACTGTTAAATACAGAAAAGCCTAAAACACCAAATGTAGTTAAATGCAATTAAAATTAGAGTTTCCACGCAAAAAAAAAAGCAATTCGGCCAGCCGGCAAGAAGGCAGATTTTTCGGAGCACAAAATTGAAAGTTTATTTTCGCTACCACTTGGCAAAAAGACACTGAAGGTGCAGAAACTGAATTTGCTATTCCGTTAAGTTTCAAATGTAAACAAATGTGGTTGTTAATGTAAAAAAATATTAGGCTTAGCCGCATTTAAGCAACTTTTAAATTGTTAATAATTCTACAACTATTGCATGCAGATTAATTAAAGGCATAAAAACCTTAATCGGAAGATAAGAATTACACGATTCAATCATTTTTAAAGCAAAAATGGGCAATTTAGCAACATAAAAAAATATAAAAACTGAGTTTACCGAGCCGAGTAAAAAAGTGGGTATATACAGGGTGTACCGTAAATGTTGCGACAAACTTCTAGGGAAGGTAAGACACATCATAAGGATTCAGAATTGCATAGGAATTTATACCTGGAAATGTCAGGGATAAGTGATAGCAGAGGTCTAGAAGATGGGAAAAGAGTGATTAATTTGAAACATTTATTGGACATGATTACAAATGGTCTACGACAGCTTTAATGTTACAACAGATGCTCGAAGTTTGCACCATCAGACGCCAGACATGCCTGACACCGACGGATCATTCGAATGCCGCGAATTATTTGATCTTTCTGGAGTAGGTTCTTCCCGATTTGCTTGATAATGTTCCACCAAATGTGAGGCGCGTCATGTGATTCAATATGATGGGGCCCCTGCTCATTTTGGATTGGATGTTCGCAGGCATTTGAACAGATCATTCCCGCATCGATGGGTTGGGCGTGTGGTGGACTAGTTCCCTGGTCCCCACGCTCACCAGGTTTATCCAGCTTTGATTTCTTTTTGTGGGAAGCCATCAAAATTGCCGTGTCGTGCATCACGATCCTGTTGTGTCTGAAATGGATCTCGTGGCAAGACTCGCCCGCGCTGCTGCTACAGTCAAAGAAACTTCCGGTGTCTGTGAACATGTCCAGCAATCAATGGTCCGTCGTGTCAGGCATGTTTGGCGTCTGCTGTTGCAAACTTCGAGCATCTGTTGTATCATTGATAAACATCTATAGAGATGATTTTACATGTGTGGAAATAAAGACTGGAAATTCGTCAAGTTCCATGTTTTGTTGTCTTCATTTGCACGCCTTTACTCTCAGCCACGACGACTAAAAGCTAATTCCTCTTCTATGGGCCAGAATTTTCCGGTGAATTATTATAATTATAATTTAAATACATTGTAATGATTCATCGGCTAATTTTCGATACAGGAGAGAAAGGATTTTTGTAGAGATTTCAATTAAGATTTCAATTAATTCCAAACTTCCTCCCCCTGACGAAGTGAGATTGAGATTGATTGAATTTCTCGTCTGTTTTTGTGCATTTTTCTTTAAATTTCATAATTTTTGAAGAGGGGTTTTGCTTGTTTGAAATGTTTTTGTTTATAACATTTTAAAATTCATTTTTGCATTTATATGATTATTTGAAATTTATTAATTATGAATTTCAAGTTCTAGTCTTTGATAAAAATTAGTTCTAAATTTCTTACTTTATGGCTTTAGTTATAATTTTTCTGCAGCTTAATGCGCGAAAATAACTAGGCATGTTTGTGTTTTGTTTTCAAAAGAATTGTTTTGTAATTATATATGTTACGGGGAAACACCGAAATCTGGAGAATGTCGACTTTCACCGGTGAATGTCAACATTCACATAGTCCCTTGGTGTATGTCCGAAATATTTTTCAAATACTCTTATTTCTGACTTACACCGGTCAATGTCGACATTCAAGATGTACTAATGGTGAATGTTGAACATATAAGAATATTATATTTTCTTCTCCGTAATTCAGTCGCGAATAAATGCACTTGAAACTTGAAATAAGAACTTAAGAACATGAGAACCTAAAACACACAATACATTCAAAATGAGAAAGGAAAATAATATAAGTTAAAAACTTACTTAATTATACAGTACGTTCTAAATGAGAAAATAAAATAACAGTCATAAAAAACTTACTATATTATGTGATTCAAATCTTATTTATTGCAACAACTTAAACTACTATTATAGCACTTTATGACCTCTCTTTTCGACTTTCACCAGAGCATATCTGTGATTGTCGACATACACCGGCGAGGGCCCGAATATACAAGAATGTAGTGAAATATTCGGTCTTTCACCGACGTATTTGGTGAATGTTGATATTCTCCGGTGAAAGTCGACATTCTCCAATTTCGATCTTTCACGGTAACATATATATATAATTTTGGGCTACCGATTACAACCAAAAAAGGAGGTGTACAACTACATACGAGGCGTATTCGGAAACTAAGTACCGTTTTGAAAAAAAAAAAAAAAATAGTAAAACAATTTTTTTGAATCCAATTTTATTTTTACATGAAAATACATGTCTTAAACTATTTTTCAACATAGTTTCTGCCAATGATCAAACACTTGTCATAGCGGGTGACCAGTTTTTGTATACCATCGTCAAAGAAACTTCCCGCCAGTTTCGATAACCACGACTCCATAGCATTTTTCGTGTCATCGTCAGATCCAAAGCCCTTGTCACCAAGCTCGCGCTTCATGTGCAGGAACAAGTGATAGTCGGACGGCGCCAAGTCCGGGCTGTACGGCGGGTGATCGAACTGCTCCCAATGAAACTGTCGAATTAACGATTGAGTGACACTAGCAGTATGGGGCCGAGCATTGTCATGGAGCAACACAATTCCTTTACTGAGCATTCCTCTTCGTTTGTTTTGAATGGCACGCCTTAGTTTTGTTAAAGTCTCACAATATCGTGCCGCATTAATGGTTTCACCTCTGGGAAGAAATTCAGGAAGCAAAACGCCTTTCCTATCCCAGAAGACAGTGCACGTGATTTTTTGTGATGACATTGTCACTTTGAACTTTTGTTTTTTCGGAGAATGAGTGTGTCTCCACTCCATCGATTGTTGTTTCGATTCTGGTGTGAAATGACACGCCCAAGTTTCATCACCTGTCACAATTTGGTTTAAAAAGTTTTCTCCCTCATCACTGTACCGCGTGAGAAATGTCAGGGCACTACCAAGTCGCTTTGTTTTGTGAACATCAGTGAGCATTTTTGGAACCCATCGGAAACACAGTTTACGATAATTCAAGCGGTCAGACACAATTTCGAACAAAACAGTACGTGAAATTTGCGGAAATGCCTCTGAAAGAGTTGTCATTGTGAAGCGTCTGTTCTCATGAATTGCTTCATCAACTTGCCTTACCAAATCATCGGTGACAACAGAAGGCCGACCACTCCGAGCCTCGGCGTGGACATTTGTTCGACCTGCATTAAACATTCTTACCCACTTTCTCACCATTCCATCACTTATCGCGTATTCACCGTAAACTTCTGTCATTTGACGATAAATTTCGGCCGGTTTAACATTCCTCGCGTTCAAAAATTTAATCACGGCACGAATCTCACAGTCAGCGGGAGAACTAATTGTCTTAAACATTTTGAATGTGCACAGCAAACTGAAAACACAACATAGAGCAACCAAAATGGCGACAATTGAAAGTCAGTGAACAAGAAAGACTAGTGCGCATGCGTGGGACGCCTACCACAGCGCTGCGACGGCGATAGAATGAAACGGTTCTTAGTTTCCGAATACGCTACGTATTATACCAGTCCTATAAACAAAATTTCAACGGTCTGAGACTATACGTTTTTGAGTTACGCCAGATATATACGTACATATATACGTACGTACGTAGAGACGCCTCGAAAAAATCTCTTCTGAATCCATTTTAAATCAGTTTTATAATTTTGGGGGGACCAAAAAGAGTTCTTTATTCTGTCCTTACATACAGATGTCACTCGAAAACATCGTTAAATTGCATTTGATATCGGTCAAAATGGATATTTTCGTTCAAATATGATATCCTAAAGTTTTCGCAATTCCAATACTTCCTTTTACTTCGTACAAGAAAGTAATAAAAAGTTTTTTCAATCCATTAATGATTTATAATGCTTTTAATAATTTCGTAGCATACACAATATGATAACCCTTATCTATCGTCTTATCATCATTTAGATAGAAACTCTGCATATGGTATTTGCAGTTTATCTATTCATTAATGGTACGACTTTTAACCCTTTTATTCCTTTTACCTGAATTTATTCATCTCAATGATGATTTATTACTTATAATTGATTTGACCAATCCTTCACTGTCACCGTAATCAAAAGAGGAAGGAATTATTTCACTGGCGCAGCTGCTCTTAAAGACGCTTACGATCGCTTGGAAATGTTTTAACACCTGCGCAAAAATCACCACATCATTAATAAGACGAAATAGCACCTTCCTGGTTCTCCCCGAGAATTTTAATATTTACTTTATGGAAGCATTATTGCATGCATTTTAACGCGTTATTTATATTGTTAAAGGTTCGTAATGGATTCAGTACTTTCAGAACAGATAAAAGCTTGATGATATTTGTAAAAGGTGTCCGCTGTGGAGACCACGTGACTTCCTTTTACCGGCTTATTAAATGGCATATGTATTTTGCTGCACTTCGTTTAAACTTATTTCCTCGATATATTTCTCATTCAATTCAGTGTCAATCAATTCAGTCTCATTTGTCTACTAGGCGAAAATAGATAAAAATTCAAAACGTATTCATTAAAAATTGTAAAATTCAGGAAATCCTAAAGCATCAAATACAGTTTAAAAAACGATTTTTGCAATTAAATTTAGAGTTTTACGTGAAAACTTAGCAATCGAGCAGCGGGCAAAAGTCCAAATTCCGGTGCACCAAATTAAAAAATAACTTTCGGTATTAATGGAGAAAAAGTCACTCCAGTTGATTCGCCAACTGACTTAATTCACTGTTCTACTAAGAATTTCAAATGTAAATAAATGGAGGGCTAAATTTTTAAATTGATGATAATTTGAAAACTATTGTACGCAGATGAACTTGTAAGGTTTATCCTAAGTTTTTAACAGTTAATTTTGAGTTAAAGCCACTTTCCGATCCTTCTTAATTTCAGCTTACAATTTCCTGCCAGAACGTGTTTTCAGAATCGCGGTTAAATGCAAATGAAGGAAAAGCAAGTATTTAAAGTTGGAGCGCATTCGCCTTTTGGCTATACTCTTTCTAAAGCTATTTCTACCTTAGGCATTTGATAGCTTCGCCGTTTAATTAGCGTTAAGCAGCCAACTCCTGTAGAATTTTCATGGCTTGATAGCACTTTAATTTAGTTAAGCTTTATTTTAGTACTCCTGAGTTCAAGCTCAAGTGGAGGATTTGCGTAAACTCCGAAAAGGTGTCACATTAAATTCTTATTTTGAGAAATCAAAGGTATTTAACCCTTCCTGAGTTCTGTTCGTCTACTGAACTAAAGCGATTATTCGCTCGAGGTTCCACACATTAAGCTGTAAATTATAGCTTGGAACATTACAAACTAAAGGCATAAAGACCTTAACCGGAAAATAAGAATAACATAAGAATAACTGCTTTTAAAAAGCGAAAAATTCACAATTTAGACATTTATAAGAATAAAAATACTGAATACACATGTGATGCAGGTGATAGCAACGAGAAAGGAAAATCCGCAACTATACTTATAATAGTTCAACTATACTTATAACAGTTTTCTTATACAAAAGTTCTATGTTCTGCGGCTACTCGTTTCCGAGTTATGAGAGATATATACAGAGGGTGTTCACACATTTTTCGAACTACTTTGATTTTCTCCATGAATTTAAACATTAATTCTAAAATATAAACATGACTAGCACCCAATTGGAATATGGTTAATTATCGTCTGCAACATTAAAATTATTCTTTCTTTAAAATGCTACTGGAAAATAAATGGATCGAAGGCTATATTTTTGCGCTGTCCGAAGAGAAATACTCAATATTTATTCAATTATTAAAAAATCTGATGTGTACACCACATGACTTCCTTATACGGAATATTAAATTATAGGCATTTTTTCTTGCATTTCATTTAAACTTATTGGATTGATTTAAATCTACTTCGTCGATCGATAGCGCATAAACTACAATAGAATAAATGCACTCTTTAAAATTCACTATATTTGACTTAACAGCGTTATATGCCGTTCACATCATCGTTGCCACATGTTCTATTCAAATACTATAATAAATCTAGAACGATGTATAAAAGAAATTAAGCAAACAAAACAAAAAAGAAACAGTTTCGCACAGACGATTCAGTATTTCTCATTCATTCAACTGATTCAGTCCTCACTTCGCGACAAGGCATAAATACATAAAAACACAAATTATCTATATTAAAAATTTTGTAGTAAATCTTAAACAGTTATTTTCTCTAAAAATTCCAGAAAGGATTAAGCATGATTTAATTCGCAATAATAAATGAAAGCGTTATATTTGTAGTTGCGAAACTTAGTCTCTCTAGATTGGCAACAAATCTATTATTCTGCTGTTTCAAATGTAAACAAACATATCCGCCATGTTATTTAAAAATTAGGCTTAACCGCACTTAAACAGCTTTTAAATTGTTGATAATTCTACAAATATTGCTTGCAAATTCCCTAAAGGCATAAAAACCTTAACCGGAAGATAAGGACAACATAATTCAATCATTTTTAAAGCAAAAAATGCACAATTTACAAACGTATAAGAGTAAAGAAACTGAGATCACTGACGGGTAACAGAGTGGATATATAAATATATTTATATATGTTTGGTGCGGCCAATTGCAACCAAAATACGAGTTGCACATCTACATGTTATAGCAGTCCTATATACAAAATTTCAACGTTCTGAGGCTACTCGTTTTTGAGTTATGCGAGATACGTACGTACGTACGTGTCACAAAAATTTCTCTTCAGAATTCATTTTAAAGAAGTTTTATAATTTTTTTTTTAAGAAAAGAGTCTTTTATTTTGTCCTTACGTAGAGATGTCACGCAAAAATATCGTTATATTGCATTCGATAGCGGTCAAAATGGATATTTTCGTTGAAATATGCTGCCTGATACTTTTCGCGATTACGATACTTCCTTTTTACTTCGTACAAGGAAGTTAAAAAGTTGTAAAAAGCATGGTTTTTATATTTCTACACATAAATTTAGTGACATAATTAATACGAAATTAATGAAACGTCAAAGTTTACAACTGACTGGGAAAAAGGCAAAAAATGCGTACACCATAAAGGTACGTACAGCTCTTATTAAATCTAAAGTCACGTCTCGAGTTTCAAAGGAAAATCCAGCTCCCCAAAGATCTACTGCAAAATCTTTAGATATCTCTGGAACTGTGAACAAAATTATAAAGTCTGATTTAAAGCTAATCACAAAAAAAAAAAAAAAAAAAAAAAAAAAAAAAGCACGATGTTCATCACATTATAAGGTATTTCTCCCGCCTTCTTAGCATGCATTCATGGTGTAGTGGTCTGCACGCTCAGCGCGTATTCGAGAGGTCAGTGGTTCGATTCCCGGCGATGGCATTGCTAATTTTTTATATCTCCTGCTTCCAAATAACATAATGACTCTAGCAATCCAAATAACATAATGACTCTAGCAATCCAAATAACATAATGACTCCTGCTTCCAAGTAACTTATGCCTTTAGCAATATTTGTAGAATTATCAACAATTTAAAAGCTGTTTAAGTGCGGTTAAGCCTAATTTTTAAATAACATGACGGATATGTTTGTTTACATTTGAAACAGTGACGCCCTAATTAAAAAAGGTGGTGGATGATGATTCTCTACACCCAGGACTTGGCGATCGGGTCCCCTAAAGCACCAGTCGCCCTTTAAAAGGGGGAGTATATAAGGTATTTCTTCCGCCTTCTTCGCATGTCTTCGTGGTGTAGTGGTCTGCACGCTCGACGCGTATTACAGAGGTCCGTGGATTGAGGCCCGGCGAGGGCATTGCTCATTTTTCAGGTCTCCTGCTTCCAAATAACCAACTCTAACGCGGAAACATGTTTCTCAACTAAGGACTATGTGCAGGTTGCTGTATGAAATTATTTGATAGGTGAAAAATTATTTGATATGTGAAAAATATTAAAAATAGAAATATACAGTTACAATTGATGAGGCTTGGCTATACTTAGCTGACTACAACAGAAAAAAAAAAAAAACCATTTACTACCGAAAAAGAGAAAGACTTAATATGTTGGTTCAGAGAAAACAAGGAAAGTTTTTCTAAAGTTTTATGGTTATTACTGGATTCTCTTTTAAAGGGGCCCACCAGCGGCCGAGCGGTAAAGTCGCTGAACACTGGTAGTTCGGTCCGATGTTCGAATCCCGCGAACAGGCTGGCTGCAGGGGCGTTTTCGTGGTTTTCCCCATGTGTAACGTGTATACGAGCCAGTTTCCCTTAGAAAGTCCTCCACGAAGGCATCCCTCCTCTTAGGCAGATAGCCGTCGAGGCTTTGCCATAATTATACATACACACACACTCTTTTAAAGGAAAATTTAAAATAAGGAAAATAGAAAAATGTCTTAAAGAAGAAATTCCATCTCTTTCTCCAAACAATCTTCACTGTTTTAAGCTCCAACATAAGAAGGCTCCAAGCCATACCTCTAAAATCTACTGCTCTATTTCTTTTTGAAAAATAAGAAATGAAACTGGAATAGCAGCTATTCCCTTTAAAAGCATCCCACCTACGTTCCCTTTGGATTACTGTGCATTTAGATTTTTAAAACAAGCTCTTTATACTCGGCATTCCAAAACATTGGATGGACTCTGGAAGAATGTGAAAGAAAAGTAGAATAAAATGAACCTTGATGTTTTAAGAAAAGGACTTTTATCTTGGAAATAAAGATGTGATATGATAGTTCAACAAAAGTGACTGAACATATTAGAAAATAAAACTCTAAAATTTGTTTATATATAAATCTTTGCAAAACCGTTACAAAAGTGTGTAATCACCTTCTGTACATACGTACATGCTGACACACACACACACACACACACACACACACACACAAAAAAAAAAAAAAAAACTCCGGATTCCATTTTGGAAATAAATAGTTCTTTATTCTGTCCGTGCGTAAGATTCGAGAGTGGTCAGAATGGATATTTTCTTTGAAATATGATACCCGAAGTTTTTCGTCATCATAGTACTCTTTACACAAGGAAGTTAAAAAACAAAAAATAAATGCAATTAAAAACACATTAACGTATTTTTGTATATACGATGAACTCTTGTTTAAAACTGATATGATAATTAATGCAGTAAAAGTAGAAAAATTAATTTATCGTATAGTGTAATGTGAATAATAGAATGAAAAATCTTATTTACAGAATTCATCTGCAATTTTTATATGGCGAATGACAAAAGCTTGGAAGGCCTCAAAAACGAAATTTATAGTTATAATTGTATTGCCAAATGTATAAGCCACTATAATTTTTAAAATTTTTATTAATTTAATTGCATTTTCAAATGCAAAAGTATTACCTTTTTAAATTTATCAACCGCCACGCATGCATTTATTACTCGTGAGATAAAATTGTAGATGAATTCTGTAAATAGAATTATTTAATCTCTTATTTCCATTAAACTCTATAATAAAATTACTTATTTTCTTTTTCTACGGTTAATTATCACATCTATTTTTGAAAAAAGCTTGCTGCATAAAAAACGATTTTAGTCCACAGGGGCGTTAGCCCAGAAGGGCTATTAATTTCGTTTTGGCCTTTTGTGTTGCTTCATTATAAACGACGCTTCATTTTTCAGTTTGTTGCCACCAAATATTAGAGCCATGCATTATATTCAATGAAATTAAATAATGAAGAATATGCATGAATGTATGTATGCTTCTCGCACTGTGAAAAAAACAACGGTACCTAGATACACCAAATTCTGAATAACGTAATCCTCCACCGAATATGGGCATCTGGAAGCTTTATTTTGGAATTTGTTTTATTATATATTTCCTATTTTGTAAAATCTATTTTTGATTATTCTATTTTTGACGAATTTTTGATTAACACACTCAACGATTTCAAAGAGAGTGATGGCAACGAAAAAAAAAAAAAGCATTTTTATCTCCAGGGCGCGTGTGTAGGAAATTCTAAAGATATGCTCAATTTAAAATTATTTTGTGATATTGCTCTTGAACTGAATTTTATGTTTTAAGTGCGAAGAACATGATATTTAATAAATAAAGGTAACACACAAAACGTTAAAAAAACGCCCCTTTGGGCGTAATGTAAAATAGGAAAGTTTTCAGAATTTTTTTAATTGTATTTTCTTTGACAAGTACGAATAAAAGTTAAAACCTGTATCTTGGCATCCTTGAATAAGATACTGGCTATGTAATATTGCTTTGGGGGGGGGGGCGCAGTTTGAGACTACTGCTCTACGTGACGGTTCAGTTGTAAGCGAAGCAAAACCGAAACCACCTCCATGAAGAATAAAAAATATGTAAAAAAAAAGTAGACTTGCCCAGAACAGGGGCAGAACCAATGTTCCATTTTTCTTGGCACGCGTCAGGAAGACAATACCGGGCACGTTTCCACCAGGAGATCTTGCCCCGGGTAGGGTAGAAGAAGGATGGAAATGGATTGACTTTTGCGTCGCTGCGACCGTTAAACAGGTCCATAATTGACGTCTCATCGACAGGGGTCCGGTGTAGAATTCTGAAGCGCCCGAACCGTAACGGATGAAAAATAAATTCGCCCTCATGTTGCTCACGTGACTAGGATCCCATGCGCCATTAGCAGTAGTAGTAATCTGTCACGCACTCTGAAGAGCCCTGAATGCCCGGATTTTGGAAAGTTTATTATTTAACCGGTACGGAAGCTATAGAAAAAAAAAAAAAAAAAAAAAGTCTGAAAGCTTTCATATATTATATTACGCCCAAAGGGGTGTTTTTTAACGTTTTGTGTGTTATCTTTATTTATCAAATATCATGTTCTTCGCACTTAAATTACATAAAATTCAATTCAACAGCAGTATCAAAATTAATTTAAAAAGAACACATCTTTAGAATTACCGATAAACAGTTTCGCCGTGCTGGAGATTTTTTTTTTTTTTTTTTTCCGTGCAGTATTGCCATTGCTCGCTTTGAAATCGTTGAGTTTGTTAATCAAAAAATTCGTCAAAGATTTACAAAATATGAAATAACTAATACAACAAATTCCAAATTTCGGCTACCGGATGCCCATATTCGAGTGGAGGATTACGTTATTCGAAATTGGATATCTCTAGCGCTGTTTTTTCACAGTGCGAGAAACATACATCCATAAATTCATGCAGGTTCTTCATTATTTAATTTCATTAAATATAATGCAAGGCTCTAATATTTGGTGGCAGCAATTTGAAAAGTGAAACGCCGTTTTATAACGGCGACGCAAAATACCAATATAAAATTAATAGTCGTTCTGGGCAAATTGCCCCTTTCGGCTAAAAAGGGAGGGGAGATAAAATGATATACGTACAATATAGCTTTAAAAGATTAAAGTTAAATTTAATTTTAAATAATTCTCTTTGCTGCAAGGAAAGAAATTTGAATTTAACAAACATTCTCTATTCGTAAAAAGCAAATTAAAGTTAACAAATTTAAATTAAATTTAATGCAAACAAATAAATGATTAATTATTGTTGCGAACTAATCTACAATATCAACTAAATTCTGAGAGCATATGTAAATCAAGTGTAAGTATCAAAATCCATTAATAAATATAAAATTATTTAATCCTAAAAAATTTATTTATAAAAATGCATAAGTGAATGATTGAGCAGGTAGGAGAAAGAATTATCAAGGGGAAGCTGCCTCGAAACGCTAACTCTTCAATCATTCAATTCGTGTTTGGTCATCCATGTAGGCAAGGGTAAAAGTCAAAATCAAAAGTAATACCAAATGTGGTGAATTACTAAAAAGAAATAACAAGTGGAATTTTGAGAAACTAGCAATTAAAAGACCAGAATTAAAGTTAAAAAATAATAAATAAGAGTAGAAAACCAAAGTAATTTAGAAACTCTTGTCTACAGAAACTTCCCTGACACGAATTATGCATATAAATCAAAAAGAAACTAGAAATTATCTATAAAAAATAATAAATTATACTTAAATAATACTAAAAAGGCAAGAAATAGCAAGTTTTAATTTAACTTACTAACTATATTTGTTTTTGGGGAATGGAGAAGCATTGCCAAACTAAGTGAATTTAAGTAGTGTGTTTTGCAAACTTTAAATAGAGGGCGCTAATGTAAGGTTGAGTTGAGTGTAAAACATATCTGTGATCAATTTAAAAAACCTATTCTATAAACTTTTAAGTAATGTAAATGTGTGTTCTGTTGTAAAAATGTGTACAAAAATTGTAAAATGCAAACTATAACGTTATGTGAAAAAAATGTCGCAAACTATTAAGGAATGTAAAATATTAAGGATGTAAAAATTGAAAATGTTTTTGGAAAAAAGCACGAATAAAATTATTTTGAAGTAAAATTTAATTTTAATTAATAAAATTATTAAATTATTTTGAAGTAAAATTTAGATTTTGAAAATTTTTTAAAATGTTATATTTAAAGAAAGAAATTTATTGTAATATTCTAAATTTATTAAAACTGGATTTCAACTGGTTTAATTAAAACTCTACTAAATACTGGCCAAACGTAAGGAAAATTAGAAAAAGATAAATATATATATATCTATTTATAGGTTATTTCGAAGCAGGAAATGAGAAAAATAAGCAATTCCCTCGCCAGGACTCGAATCACGGACGTCTCGGTTTCGCGTCGCGAGACTGTGTATCAGAAATTCTAAAGATAAGCTCATTTTAAATTTATTTTGCGATATTGTTGTTGAACTGAATTTTATGGTTTAAGTGCGAAGAACATGGTATTTAATAAGCAAAGGTAACATACAAAATGTTAAAAAAAAAGCCGTTTTAACGTAATTTAAAATCAGAATCCTTTCAGTTTTTTAAATAATTTTATGTTTTTATTTTAATTAATTAATTAATTTTTTATTTTATTTTATTTATTTTTTTATTTTGCGATGTTACATTTTACATTGTGATTTCGTTTTGCAATTGGCAATTGCGAAATGAAACAGCGATGGGAAGTTTGAAATTGCAAACGAAAAGAGTTTGCCATCAACTTACCCCGCTTATAGAAAATTAGCCATTGCAGTTATTCAATTAAAATACGTATTACGATGATAGAGCGACCGGAACCATATGTCATATATAGCCAACAAAGTTCGGCAACCTTTGGCGATTTCTCGCCAGATTTGGCGATAAAAATTAGTCACCAAAACCGTTGCCAACTTGGTGATATCCTGCCAAATTAGACAGATAGCCATTTACTCAATGTTAAAAGACTTAACCCTGTATTCTTATTTTTCCGGCAGGGCATCTTTCATCTAGTTTTCATGTCACATTGTACAGAAAAATATAACAATTTCACATATAATTTCATCAAAATTATCTACCAAGTTCAAATCGAAATGCCAGTCGTTACATACCTTGTTTCGTACACACACATACATGTAAAGAGTTTAGAACTTTCAAAATTAAAATTTTTAAATTATTAAAGCCCCACCATATGCTGCGAAATTAATAAAATAATCAAGACACAATAATTAAGTAATTAAACGAAAATTTGGTGGTAAAAGTCTAATAGGAAGAATATATGTCAGATTTGGCAAAAAAAAGCAAAAGAATTCAATAAAATAACCAAATAAAAATAATGTAATAAAATAAACAGTTGAAGCTTCTTTGGTCTTTTTCAAGAAACAGCTAATATATTTCCGAAGAGACATGTTTCTGAACTATATCTGGATGATTATGGATTCATGAAATAAATAAATAAAAAAAAGGTGGCAAATAAAAAAAAATGTAAGAATTAAAACAATGCAATCCCATAAAAGTTTTTTATGACATTACATTACAAATAAAGAATGCAATAAAATAAAGCATATTTTTTTTTTAGTCTTTTAATAAATTATCAGGAATTTGCTCCGATAAGACTTTAAAAAAAAAAAAAAAAAAGTATAAGATTTAAATAGTATAAAATAAGAATTTTCGAAATTAGAAACCAGATAAACAATTGGTCAAATTAGAAGCAAAACGCTAAATAAGAATTTTTCGAAACTGCTTTAAAACTGTTACAAATTAAAAGTAATTAAATTTTAAAAATGTGTAATGCGCTCGCTTCTGCGTTTACCATAAAATAAAATTCTTCAGCAAAGTGAGATTTGTGTTACCATCTGGCGAACAAAACACTAAGCTAGATACAGGTGCCAATTAAGACAAAATATAACCTTTAAACCTTTTTAAATAACTTTTAAAAAAGAAATAAAAGAAAAAAAAACTATTAAAAACTTTATCTTTAACTACCTTTTAATATATATATAAACTTTTAAAAAAATTTTAAACCTCTTCTATATAAATAGAACTTTAAGCGATAAATTAAATCAACGGTCAGTCTGTTATTTTTTAAGAACATAAAACTTCATACAAATAACATGTATATAAACAAAGAGAAAAATAAAAAAAGTAAAAGTCAAAAAAATAGAATAATAAAAATTGCTTTAAAGAAACTCTAATGGGGGATGAAAGAAGTGTCTAAAATAATCTTAATTTATCTAATAAAAAAAATTCCGTATTTCTGAAATTACATTATAATGGGGGATGGAAGAAGTGATTAAAATAACCTTAATTTATCTAATAAAACAAATTCTATGTTTCTGAAATTACACAGAAAAGAAATTAACAGAAAAAAAAATCAAAATAATAATAAAATGAATTTTGGCCTTGTCCTGCATAATTTAGCTTTCTGAAATTTTACGTTTTTATTCTATCTTTTGAAACATTCAGTGTATTTTCGTTAAGAAACGCATAAAAACTTTAAAATAAAGTGTTTTGTTACTTGTTTTCATTAATTTTCCCCATAAAATTCCTACTTTGAAGTTAAAAATAATATAGCATTCAAGAAAACCTCATAACAGTTTTTCGTTAGAAACTCATGATTCCATGCCATTATACTCAATATTTTTCTGGTATGAATACAATTAAAAATATTAATTTTAATTTAACACCTATTATAGACTAAAACTGTCATCGTCATTAATATATGCAGTAATTTCAAAGTTGATTGATAAAGGTATTTATGTGCATGTCTTTGAGAAAAATTTATGATTTTAAAAAATATTTCGCTTAAAGTCCCATTAAATACACTTTTTGATTACATACAATTTTTTTTTTCTGTTTCTTCACTTTCGATTCAACAAAGCTCGACGGCATTAATACCAAAAAGAAGAGTAGAGAAGAAATAATATTCTAAATTACGAGAAGAAAAATTTTATTATAATAATATCAAAATTGTCAATTGAGAAGTACATAATGTTTGGCGAGGAAAGTTTTTTTTTGTTAATTATAGTAATTACACAAACATTGATAGTATTATTAAAAAGTATGCAGATCCAATTCACTACATCTGACATCCTGGAATTGCAATACATTTCAAAACTGTCAGTTTGCCAGAGCACGGGCCCTATTAAATGATAGTGTAGCGTACTTTGAAGCAAAAGAAAAAAGAAAAGAGAAGAGTATGGCTATTCTTACATTCTTTGTAGAAATGAAAGAAAAATTTTAAGAGGAAAAAAAAAAAAAAGAAATGCAATGTGGAAGTAAACAAACTGAAGATTAAACCCATGCAATATCTCAATTAATTTTTTCAAGATTAAGCAAGTATTTAGCACGCCTTTAATATTTTACCAAATTAGACTATTACAAATACCAAAATTTTCAATCAGTAATTTCAATATAATTCTTTTACTCATAGCGAATACATATAAAGAAAATATTTCACAAATATTTATTTAGAATGCAATAGATGGCAGCACCAATCTTAACCCTATTCAGACTATCTCAATGCTCAATAGATGGCAGCACCAATCTTAACCCTATTCAGACTATCTCAATGCTCAATAGATGGCAGCACCAGATAACTTAATTTTAACATGTTTTTTATTTAAAGAACTTCGATTTAATTATTTAACGAATTTTCTTCCGTTGTTCGAAAAGCAATTATGTGAAAAATCGCAATTTTACAAATAATTTATAATGATTACCAAATTACTGCTGAAAGATTAAGTAAATTTGGTAGTCATCTTTGCATTAAAATGATAACGCTGTCAAAGTAGTAATCTTCACTTCAAACACGGAGATAGAACGGGTGTGTGAAAATGTGAGCGTGGAATCGAAATCTCTTAATTTTTATTGATAAATCTATTAATCTCTTAATAGTTATTGATTTCAAAAGCTAATTTTTTTTTTTTTTTTTTTTTTTTTTAAATGAAACTTAATCGAAAGTGCCTGTGCTATACCGAGTATATCACTATAGCAGGGGTCCGAATCCTATGCCCGTGGGCACTATAGCGCTCGCCGATCGCTTAACGTGGGCCCGCCGCTGTGGGATCGGAATATAATGTTTTAGTTTTCAGTAAAATTCTATGTCAAAGTTTCTTCAATTTCATTGAAATAAAAATTGCGTCAACACAGATACGAACACAAAGTGAAATCAGACCGATCTCTTTTTTTTTTTTTTTTTTTTTTTTTCAATGTGTATGTATTATTTATTAACTCTATTCAGCTATAAATTCACTTTTAAAAAGTAAATGGTGGCCGCCGTCCAACAAATATTCTAGAATGCGCTCTTAGGGGCTTAGAGATCCCTGCACTATAGTGTATGAAATAAGACATACAGTTTTTTTACAATTAAAATTACTATTTTAGGTATACGAAATAAATGCAGGAAAATAAACCTTTAGGAAGTAAATAAGAATCCAAAAGTCCGGTTACAATTAAAGCGCAACATGCCCATTATTGCAGAGATTTGTGAATACACCCAGAATGCCAATGGTTTAAAACCATTTACCTCCTCATCAAAATTAAATAAAGGGAGCAGAAATAAGAAAATTGCATAAGGTAGTTTACTTCATGCAAGCTAGAGGGAGCCACATATGCTCGAGAAAGGTTAGGGATAGAGATAAATATAAACAAATAATTAAATGAAATTTTAGTTTTTATAATCATTTTTCAAAATTTTAAACTTTTTTGTAATTTCATATTTTAAGATTTTTTTAAAAAAATTTTTATAGTTTTTTTATACAAAATACAAACACTAAAGCAAAAAGCGGTTAGGAAAGATTTTACGATTAATAGGCTCGATGTAATAGTGCAAATATAGCAAGGTAATCACTGATATTCATAGTCCACTGAACTAAGATTATTTTCACGCACGTACAGATTTGTAATGGATTGAATACAGATTTTACATTATGCACAATGGGGCGTTTTTTCAACGTTTTATGTATTACTTTTAATTATTAAATATCATGTTCTTCGCACTTAAACCGGCAATCATTTTAAAATGAGCCTATCTTTAGAATTTCTGATACACAGTCTCATGCGCTGGAGATAAAAAGGCATGTTCCCCCATACAGTGTTGCCATTGCTCGCTTTAAAATAAAAAATTTATTAATGTGTTGCAGAACATGAAATTGATAATAAAACAAATTCCAAATTAGGGCTTCCAGATACCCATATTCGGGTGGAGGAGTATGTTACTCAAAATGGATTGCTCTAGCTACCGTTGTTTTATCACTATGCGAGAAGTATACATACATTTATGCAGACTCTTCATTATTTAATTTCTTTTAATATAACAGAGGGTGATAATATTTGGGGGGGTTAACAATTTGAAACGTGATACTCCATTTCTAATGGTTCAACGCAAAATGTCAAAATGAGATTAGTAGCCGTTCTGGGCTAACAAATATCAGATTGGTAAGAAATTAATTTCGTTTCCTTCCCTTTAGTGTGAAATAAAACGCAGTTTTTTCCCTCTACAAAAAATGTACTTTAGTCAGCGAAATAGATATCTTTCATTGTATTCAATGACCTTTTGTCATCTTTTGGAAACTTTCATGATTCCACACGCATAGAACTTCTGGCCTTTATCAGCAAAAAAGCCATCCAAGTTCGGTGTGAAATCAACGTTACTACTGAAATTTTACCCAAGAAGTTTTGTAAACTTCGAAATAAATGTTAATCCGATGGTGCAAGATCGATACTATGTTTGGAGGCTGCAACATCAGTTCTCAACCGAGCTCCAATAATTTTGCACGTGTTGCTAAAGATGTGCAAGGCCTCGCACTAGCCACAAAATGGAGGGGGAGGTGCACAATCAGATGTTATATCAGTCCCATATACACAATTTCAATGTTCTACGGTTAATTCTTTTCGAGTTATGCGGTATAGAGGAAAAAGAGTTTTTTATTCTGTACGTACGTACAGACGGCATGCGAACAAATAATCAAAATTGATATTTCTCTTGAAATCTGATAATCAATGTTTTTCACGATTACAATACTTCCTTTATTTCATGAAAAGAAGTAATAAGGGTTTTGCATTCAAAACATTTAGTTTTCATATCTACGTTTTGAGAAATAAATCATCCATTTCAGTGCGCCAATGTATTATTCAGTCCCTTCTTGTACGCCGAACAAATAAACATTGCATGCATTTGCTATGACAATGTTCGTACTCATACATTTAGGTAAGGTGACAGCGACAAGTTATCTCGCAGCTGGCAAGTAAACTGAGTTTGCTAATTATCGAGTATTCTTGTACTCGCGCTTGTGCAAGCGAAAGCGTTAATCAGTTTCTCTTTCAAATCTTCAGTGATTCGTTCTGAAATAATCTAAATTATAATATTAATATGAAATGGGGAAATTTCCGCTTTTTATCAGTATAATAACAATGCCAAAATATTTTGTTCTAAAATGTTTTAAATGATACAAAGATTGATGTTTTGGCATATTTAAAGAAATCCATTTATTAAAAATTATCAATTCCAGTTTTTAGCCCAAAGGGCTATTAATCAAGAAGGGTTATTAATTTACAGAAGGGCTATTAATTTCGTTTTGACATTTTGCTTTAGTTCACTATAAATGTCGTTTCACTTTTCAGATTATTGCCATCGAATACTAGAGTCCGGCATTATATTTAAACAAATTAAACAATGAAGAATCTGCACGAATGTATGTATGTTTCTTTTACTGTGAAAAAACAACAGTACCTACATTATTCCCAAATTTGGAACTTGTTTTTTTTAATCTAGTTCATATTTTATAAAAGCTTTATTTTTGATTAACAAACTCAACAATATCAAAGCGAGCAATAGCAACACTTTAAGAGAAAAATTTTTGCGTCCAGCACTCAAGACTGTGTATTGTAAATTCTAAAGATATGCTCATTTGAAATTATTTTGTGATATTGCTGTTGAATTGATTTTTATGGTTTAAGATATTTAATGACATTAAATAAATGATATTTAATAAATAAAGGTAATCCACAAAATGTTAAAAAAACTCCCCTTTGGGCATAATATACAATCCGAAAGTTTTCAGACTTTTTTAAAATACATTTTCTTGGTCCCTATACTTATATGTTATAAGGTATTTCTCCCGCCTTCGTGGTGTAGTGGTCAGCACCACTACACCACCAATCAGTTTCTCTTTGAACATATTTGAGAGGTTCATGGTTCGAGTCCTGGTGAGGGCATTTCTCATTTTTCACATCTCCTGCTTTCAAAAAATACCTAATGTTTCTGCAGTGGCAGCCGAATTAAAAAAGGTGGTTAATGATGATTCTCCACCACCAAGATTTAGTGACTGCGCCACCACTCTGTGGACATGGATACAGTCAAAAGTCGTTAATTCGGACACCCATAATCCGGACCTCAAAGCTACAAACTCTCTGTGCATGCATCGCTTTGACGCATGCGCATAGGCGTTTACCTATGCGCGTAATACATTTACGGCTGCGAATGTGCATGTGCTTAATACGTTATGTATGCGCATTTAATGTATAACAGACGGTATAAGCTAAGCTACAATTATCTAATTCAGTTAATGTTGCAGACTGCATTGTTTCCTTAATCTTCGAATTGGATCCGGCTTACTATTTTTTGCAGACTGTTGGAGCAATTTTATAAAAGTAAGCTTGAACTTTCGATTATGTCAAATAGAATTTCCGATATATATTTATTAATATGTAAAGGATCTACAAAGCGAAAGTATGTTTTGAAGTCCATTAAACAAAAAGTGGAATTGCTGCAAAAAATGGATAAATGCATAACCTTTTTTATCTAACCATTCTGAAATCTGTTTATCGATTTCACGCTGCTCTGCGGCAGGGGGGAAATGCCGCGGCGCGCAATGAATTGGAAGTTGATCTGTCAGCACTATCCTTATCTTCAGGGCAGATGTTTTTATTTTATTTGGCTTATAATTCCTTACTAAATGTAGTATTTCATCTCAATGAACTTTGTCTTTGATATGATTTAAATCAAATTCCTCGTCATTATAATTCGCTTCCGATAGTGAAGAAAGTGACACAGAGGTTATTAAAAACGAAAAATTTTCAATTGACAAATTAGTCGGTATTCTCGACACAGCAATTATAGGACTTGAACAGCGGAACTTTGTAACTGAACAAGAAATTATGTCTGTTTATAGAATTAAAGAAAAAGTATTATCACATAAAATGAAGCAACTTAAACAACTTACATTGAAAGAAATGTTTAATAAAGTAAACAAATAAATATTAAGCTTTTTTCTTTTTTTAAAATTTTGATACCCTTTAGATCATAGTTGTTCTTTATTTCATAAATTACAGTTTCATATTTTTAATTTTATAATTTCTGCCTGCCATCTTACCAGATTTAAATTGATGATCTATAATACGGAATCGCCAAAGTCCCGACGAGTCCAGATTAACGACTTTTGATTGTATATAATGTGCATTATATGTTAAGAAGCATTTATATGTTAAGAAGATATTTTTTAAAGTTCTGTCAACTGCCAGTGCATTCAACTCATTAAAGAGTAAGTTATTTTTCCTGACGGCTTTTCTACATAGCTTAGGAATCAGTTTTATTGAATCTGTTAGAAACTCCTCAAGTTTAAAAACACAAAATGAATACCTTCGGATAGACTTGTTCAGGTGTAACAGAGGACTGCTTATAAACAAATTTTTATTTTTCCTATCATCTTATAGTTTAACTACAATTACGAGCACAAGGTGCATGTACCATTCGGACCAATTTATTCCCGAAATAGGGTGGATGGAACAGGAATCATGAAGTAGCAATTTTTTATTTATTTATTTTTTTTTTAATTTTAATTTTCACTGCATTCAAAGAGCACATAAGGAAGGAGAAAATTACTTCTTAGTAATTTAAAATAATATGCTAATCATCACTTATAATTAACTGTTTGATTAGTGTTTAATTTTGTGCATTTATTTATACATTGGTAAAACTATCGTCAGAGCTTCATTTTGATAGTGTTATGGAATGTACAGGTGTGGTAAGATGGCTTCCCCGCAAAGCAGTTTTAGGGTTGCCATAAAATGGCAAGGGAAGGCTGGGTTGCCACATTTGGTGAGAAATCGCTCATTTGGTGGTCTAATTGGCGATATATCATGGACAGATGGAGAAACTTCTGGAATGAATTCTTACCGGTTTAGCCCAGAATGTTCTCGAACACAAGCCAAAAGCTACATAAACCCTGCTGGTCCGCAGTCAGTGTGTGTGTGCCTCGTCTAGCGAGCTGATAGTCAGTCATTGAGCGCGTGTCTCGAAGTCTAGCGCCGATTTGGTCGTCAAGTGTATCGAAGAGTCTCTTAGTGTATCGCGGTTAGTGCATCGTTGAGAGAGAGTGTTAAGCTCCGGGAACGACAGAACCGAAGAGTCGGAAGCTATGCACTGTGTGTCGTCGTGCGCATCGCGAGTTGTAGCGTGGAGTCTCGAGAGTATGTATTATTTTATAATTTATAATTATAATATTTATAATTATTTTATAATTGATTTTTATAATAAGGAAATAATTAAAATATTATTTTATAATTATACATCTTTTTTAGCTTTGGCTAATTATATGTATATTAATACACAATGGAAAAAGAAATTTATGTAATTATAATTATTATAAAAAATTAAAGATTATTATAGTTATTTAATTATAATAAATAATTATTACATTTCTTTTTGATTGTTACACTAAAATCTATATGCATTATTATACATATTTGGATTTTTGGGAAGGGACGGACAAAATTTATTTTATGAAAAAGAGGGAAAAAAAATTCTTGCAAAAAAGATCACAATATTGGCAAATTTCATATTAAATAAACTATAGTTATGGAAGATCCAGTTCAGACGGGTGAAAACTTACACTTTTTTCAACTATAAAAGAATACTTTTGTTAAAAAATATGGTTCTATTATTTTTACAAGTAAATGAAATATGCACTATTCACATAAAATTTATATATTATGGGAAAAAAATTTCAAAATTTTTGGTTTTCTACTAGAACTGCAGATCAATGCGAATCTTCATGTTTATTTGTGAGAATATGAAACAAAAGTGTGAACTGACGACATGGGGACTTCTCCTCCTTTGATAGTAAATTCTCTCTTTTTGCCGAAGAATGAACTCTCATGTACCTCTTTCACACTGTGACATGTAAATAACACACCTTTTGGACAACTATGCGTTCTGTAGAATGCCAGTCAAGGCTGCATTTGCTACAGTCAAACTATAGTTAACTCTTATATGCTAGAAGTAACTAAGTGAATTAATAATTATTCTAGCATTTAAGTACATAATACTTCAGAAGTTTTAAGTTTTATTCACACATAAAATAGCTAACAAATCTTAAAATTACATGCCTAGTTATCTTTAGTTCTTTCTCTGTGGTGGTCAGGAGTTTACAATGGTGTAAATGAAAAATTCTCTTTCTATATAAGTTAACAATATGAATGAAACTATGAATGGCAACATAAAAAAAAAATGTGGGATCTTGTTAGATTGCATGAATATCCATGGATAAGGAATGAAGCAAAAATTAGAGACACACAACAGTTATTAGCGTTTTGGTTTTATAAACATACAAGGTGGTTATAATTAAAGTAGCCCTATTCAGACCACTCTAGAATCTGTTCTACTTATTGAATTTTGATGATATTTAGTATATATGTTATACGAACCGTGGAAAAACGATTTCTGCAATTAAAATAATAATAATAATAATAATTTTAAATTTTGACCACCAGGGGAAATTGTGGCACCAAAAGAAACACAATAAATCTGTCAGGATCATTAAAATTTATTTCAGTTACAGAATCTGCTCAATGTGTGCTCCATTGACATCAATTATGTGTTGAAAGTGCATTACAGCGTGTTTAATGATAGTGTGAAGTAACTCTCGAGGGATTTCAGCAAGATGGCATGTAATGCTGGCTTTCAACTCGGCTAAGTCATAATTCCTCCTCCATAAACACGGTCTTTTAGAAATCCCCACAAACAGAAATCACAGGGATTTAAGTGGGGTGAATGAGGAGGCCAGGCATCAGGAAAAACTCCGGATATTACATGATTCTTGCTAAAGTTAACATGAAGCAATTCTTTGACTTGTTGCCCAATGTGAGGAGTTGCTCCATCTTGCATGAAGACAAAGGGTCTGATAAAACAGTTTTACCAGTAAAGTTTGATCTTACTTCTATAAGAGCATGATTAATGATGACAAAGGCACGTGGAATGATTTTCTGGCTCTGGCTGCAAGTCTATTTACAAGTTTGACTAATTTGCATAAGGAATTTTTTAAAATTGATATCTGGTGGTCAAAATTTGAACTATTTTTTCCTTGCAGAACTCTTTCCCCCCCCCCATAATACATATAATGTATATACCAAATTTCATCAAAATCTGATAGGCAGAATGGGTTCTACACAGGTGGTCACTTTAATTATAACCACCCTGTATAATAATTCTACAAGACACCAATGAGCCATTACATTATGACCACTCCTAACCTAGAGCAATAAACTCATCTGGAGACAAAACTACGGCACACACGATTGATGCTGGAGTATATAAAGCATCCAAGCACTATTTTTCCACATGTAGAATGTTCAGTAACATAATAGAAAAGCAGATGATTTATCAGATTTCAATAAAGGTCAAATCGTCATGGCTCAGCACCTGGGAACATTGATTTCAGAAACATCCTATTCATGTGCAGTCATTGTGAATACAGTACAAAGTCCGGAATGATCCATAATCTGGACCTCAAAGCCACAAACTTACGCATGCGCGTTTAATGCGCACATCCGCTATGCATGTGCGTAAAGCCAGTAAAGCGTGTACCTTAAACAACCTTGTGTGTACACATGAGCGTTTCCGATAGTGAAGAAAGTGAGGTTATTGAAAACGAAAAAATTTCAATTGACAAGTTAGTCGGTATTCTCGACACAGCAATTACAGGATTTGCACAGTGGAACTTTGTAACTGAACAAGAAATTATGTCTGTTTATAGAAGAGAGAATTAAAGAGAAAGTATTAGCACAAAAAAACGAAGCAACTTAAACAACTTACACACGTTTAATAAAGTAAAAAAGTAAATATTAAGGCTTTTTTTTTTGTAAATTTTGATACCCTTTAGATCCTAATTCCCCTTTATTTCATAAATTACGGTTTCATATTTTTAATTCTATAATTTCTGCATGCCATCTTACCAGATTTAAATTGATGATCTATAATCCGGAAAAAACCACTAATCCAATATCGTTGAAGTCTCGACAAGTTCGGATTATGGACTTTTTACTGTACTTGTCAAAACTGGTGTATGGATGGTGAAACAACAAGTCTGCGGGCCAATGGTTTGTCAGCTATGGCACATTAATTCCAGAGGAGAGCAAAGACTGTTGCACATTATTCAGCATAACCTAAGGCTTATAATGTCCAAAATCACTGGCAACTACAACAGTGGCGACTTAGACACTATCTCTACATATGGACTTTTGCAGCCATTGCCCAAATCATGTTCTGTGCTGATGGCACATCATTGCTAACAGTGTCTGCAATGGGCAAAAGAACATGGGCACTGGACATAGAGGAATGGAAGAAAGTCATCTACTCCAATGAATTATATTTTCTACTCAATCCCGCTGATCAGCAAGTATGAATATGCCAATTTCCTATGGAAACCCTAGCACCTCAGTGCACAGTTGGCAGGATAAAAGGTGGTGATGGCAGCATTATGGGTGATATTTTCATGGGGCATGTAATTCCCATAGAACAATGATTCATGTCTGTACACTATATGAACATCACTGCAGACCAGGTGCACCCCTTTATGGCAACATTGTTCCTGGCAGGTGATGACATTTACCACCAAGATAATGCACCACATCACAAGAGCCTAATCCTTAGGGAGTGGTTCAAGGAACATTCTGGTGAATTTCCTCTTCTCCAAATTGACTTGACATGAATCCAATCGAATATTTGTGGTTCCACCTGGAAAGCCGAATTCTTGTTGCAAAGCTACTGCCTCACAATGTGTGGGTATTCCAGGACCAGCTGGGGAATACATGGTACCAGATACCTCAGACTATCTATCAGCAGTTTGTTAACTCAACGACTCACCAGGTAATGGCAGTTTTGTGAATGAAGGGTGATCCTACTTTATAATAACAGGTGGTCATAATGTAATAACTATTCAGTGTATGTGGTAAAATATTTTAAAATATGTGACAAGCTATTTTAAATTTTAGGTTAAAAAGTATCATTCAATAAAATGCAATCCCTTGCAAAATTTACTGTTAGAAAAAAATTTTTATTTTACATACAATGAAAACTTAAAAAAATGGAAGAATCAAACACATAAAATTACACATAAACTGTGCAAATTGATGACCAAAATTAAATAAAAAAGTATTTACGTAAAAATTAATATAATTTCATATAATAATTAACATTAGCAGTCATACAGTAATTATATATATTATTCTTTATTATATAACTAGTTTGTATTTTAATTCCTTATATTATACAATAATATTCTTCATTATTATAGTTTTACCCATTGCCATTATTATATGGAATGTTATATAATCATTATTTCATATAATAATAATGATCATATAACATTCCATATAATAATTCACATTAGGTTTTGAATGCATTTCATATAAAAGTTTTTTTAGGTTATAGTAACTATTCTTAAATTAAGTAACTATTCTTAAATTAAGTATTTTTAAAGCCAGAAACAATAAATCTATATCTTTCACTTCTTTCTTCTAAGATTTTTGGCAACGTTCTCTTATATGCTGCATGCATGGTACAAAAAAGAAAGAAAAACTTGGGGCTAAAGACTTTTTTTATTATGACAATTTAAAAAGTACAAAGGAGCACAAAAGCATGATTTGTAGGATGATTTCTCTTTCTTTGGATAATCTCACACGGATTTACAATTGCTTATAACATAAAATAATCTTTAAATTAATTATTTGCAATTTACCACTGCGATACAGTCACACAGACAACAAAAGCAAAAGAAAAGGGAGAACTACAACTAGATTGAAGGGTTAAAACAAGCACTTTGTATGACAAAAGATGTTTCCTCGGTATGTCGTTTAAAAAGGGCCGTTTTGGCCGATGATCTAGAACCACGGTCGTCGTGCTGTCGGAAGACATCAGAATTCATCGGAGGACGGCAAGCGCACCCAAAAGGCACATGTGGCTCTTTTATTTTAACGACAAACAGTGACTTTCTCATTACTAAGTAGATTAAGTTTCAACCAAATCCACGGGGATGGGACAAAATGAACAGAAGAAAAATAATTGAGCTGGGATAGTAGGAAATTTTTTTTTACACAGTTTTTTTCCAAAAAACGTTCTTGTTGACACAGTATTGCACACCAACATCACACAATCTCATACTATTATTCACATCCTAATTAAAATGATAAGAAAATGCCAAAAAATTAATTTGTTATAAATAAATTATAGAATTACACAACATAATTCTTGCAATGTAATTTGTACCATTTACAAAATGATTGTGACCTTAAAATAATATAACATCCTCAGAAAGGAAAACAATCAACAAAGTTCCTTCTTTTTCTTTAAATATAGTGCTAAGTATTAGACTGCTAATGTTGGTTGAATCTCAATCAGGCGAAAGCTACACAAAGTCCAGCTCGAAAAGAGGCCGTTTCAACCATTCTAGAGATCGCTCTCCCCATACAGTGCCGTAGAGAAGGACATGTAGTCCAGAGCTCCGGGAATAGCTCCAGGTCCCTTGTACGGTCCCATGCGCTGGATGCAGTACTCGGCTTGGTCGGGAGGTAATTCCCTGCGCAACTCTTCTGCAGTGATATAAGGCTAGAGCACAAAATAAAATTAGTATAAAGATATGTTAACAAAATGCTTATCACTTATTTTAAACAACACTTAACTCTCAGAAAATTTAAACATAAATTTTCCAAATCCTAATACTTTAAAATATTCTAAGACTCTTTCAAAACTAAACATTTTGAAAATTACTTCTGAAAATGTTTACGGATACATAATGCAGCCATCTAAAACCACATATAAATGATGTAATCCTGGATAAAAGCACCTAACAACAAAACTGTAGTCCTTCCAATCTTATCTACAGATTGCTCTCAAAAGAATGTATTTAGTTAATAATAATTATGGCAAATTAAAAAAAAAAAGGTGAACTTGGAGCTTAATTAAACGATTTCACATAGTCTCCTTAAAATTATTTGTATCCATTATTTCTGAGTGCTATAAAAACAATTTTCTGAAATAGATGATTTTTCCACCCAATATTATTAATCAAGCAGTTAAAAAATTCTCATCTCAACACACTAAAAGGCACACTCTTGTTTTAGGAGATTATAAAAATTCTGTTGTCATTCCCTTCTTTCCATCAATTAGCTATAAAGTTGCACATATTTTGCAGAAATTTAACTTTCGGGTTGTTTATTCTCCCATCAATAAAATTCCAAGTTCCATACTCAAGGATCCCATTCCGGATATGAATTCCTGGGGTATTTATAGGATTCCTTGCCAGTGTGGTTTAATTTACATTGGCCAAACTAAGAGAGCCTTAAAATTTCGCGTCAAGGAACATGAGGCATATGTTAGAAAAAAGGAAACACAGAAGTCTTCTGTTGCTCAACATTGTTGGTCCGAAAACCACACTTTCAATTTTTCTGCTGCCAAAATTATTCAAAAAACATCTTCTATTGGAGAACTGGATTTTCTAGAGGCATTTCACATTCATAAAAGTCTTTCTGTTCTAGTTAACGATCCTAATTCCAATCCAAATTTGCCTTCGGCTTTTAAAGAAATTATGATTTAGTTCTGGTTTCAGCAACAGATGGTGCCACTTGCTTATTCTTGTCCAGGCTTTCTTATCTTATCTAATCATTATTTCCTATCTTGTTCATTTGCGGTTTTGCAGCTGAAGATGGTGGTTCGGTAAAACCATCGAAACTAGTCTTGTGAAAATTTTGTAAATATAACGCTGATTTTTGTTGTTCTGAATTAGTATTTATTCAGCGTGTTATTGTGTCTTAATTAGATGATTTACTTGTCATGACATTCTCTACCATTTCTAAAATGTGCATTTAACTCATTTCTCATGGTTTATATATACATCTTGGATTATCTGTTTATCTGTAAAATAGACTGAACTTCTAACCAATTTTCCAATCAGTATTTCTTTTTGCAAAGAGCACATTAATTTTCCCCAAAATGAACTGTAATGGAAGACTGTGGTTTGCCCCCCTTTTATTTTTATTATGTTGGAGTGTTTTGTCAGAACTTCAACAGGTCTTGAAAGATCATGCCCACAGCCAAGTGCAAACAACATTGGGGGAAAAAAAGAAAAAAAACTGTTAAATGTGCATATTTTCCAAGCAAAAAGAAAAATGTAAAAAAATAGGCACCACTGGATGCATCTCTGAAACAGATATCAAGATACCTAAACCAATATATCTCTCCAAAATTGACAATGAATTCATGGATTTTCAGTGGAATACAGATAGCCGCAGATTTTAAATGTAACAGGTATCTTTTCAAAGATTAAACACATTAAGATCAACATATTTAAACATATATCAAGTAAATTTAAATAGATATCATTCAGTTATTTATATCATAAGTTCATAGTCCTAGAAATGTACCATAATTAACATCCAGAAATTTCTTCCATTATTTACTTCATTAATAATAAGTATGACACTTAAATGTCTAATAATGATATGCTTTTCCTATTATTTAGAAGCAGCTAGATAAGATTAAAAATATTCTCTGAAGACTATTTAAATATTACTATAATATAAGAAATGAAACTTTTGTTTAACTAAGTTAAAGCTGAATTTTTTTTCAAAAACTAATCCATTCAATTCAAGGGAAAAAAAATTCAAAGAAATAGTTTAAAAATTTAATAGCAATCAGTTATTTTGAAAAAAGGAATAAATACAAAAAATGTTAATAAAAAAAGCTTATTAATTCACTTTTAAATCTAGAAAGGTTGAAAAAAGAGAAAGAAGGAGGGCAACTATTTTCTTAAATTTTAAAACACTTGATATCATCATATAAGAACCATCAAACATCAATATTTAAAAAGAATACAATACTCAAGAGTCCCCCCCCCCGAAGCAAATTATCACATCCTCAATTACTGTCTCAACCCAATAGCATAACTTCCTCCTTGTTCTTTCCTTTTAGAGTGAGTAAAATGCTCCTAATATTTTACTGGAGTATATAAAATAATCTCCACAGCATTAACAATGTAGCTTAAAGATTATATGACACACACGTACCTTATCTCCAGCCAAAATTCTGAAGGAATCAATTATTTGTTCAGCTGTATCAGAATCTGTACTTTCTCTTGTCATGAAGTCCAAGAAAGCATCAAAATGTACATAGCCAGTATTATTAGGATCTACAACACTCATGATCCTACGGAAGTCTGCTTCTCCCTGAAATATACAAGAAAAAAAATTTCACAAAAAAATGACAATAACACAAGTTTATAGTTCTGTATGAAGTCAAGTCACTGATGAAACTCAGTAGTTTTAATATAGAAAATGGGGTACTTGCATTAAAACTTAATTATTTTTACATTAATTTTTGCCCAGTTTTTAATAATACTTAGTTGGTGAAGTTCAAATTTTCAAACTCAAAAAAGCACTTTCTTAAAAATCATGTTACGATATATTCTTGACAGATATAGTAGTACCAAAAATATCTTTATTTGGGATAATTTTATTTTGTAGAAATGCACATAAACAATATTTGTTTTTATATATTGTCTCTGAAGTACGCTTGCACAGTATAGTCACTCTCGTAAAAACATTCTGTAGTTTAAATTAACATTTATTCTTTTGATAATGATTATGTTTTTAGAATTTAAAAATAATTAATGATTCAGTCTACATGCCATTTATAAGATAACGAATTTAAACGTCACATTAAATTCGTTATGTTATGTAACTGTTATATTAAATTCATTATGTATGTAATGTAATTCATAATCAATTATGAATTAAGATGTCAAGAAATTAAAATTTATGAAGAGGATATTTTTCTATTTTTGTATAATTTGCTATTCTAAATATTTTTAAACCATAAACTTTAAATTATGAAGAAATGCTCAATATTATCACAGTTCAAAGCTTTTATTCTAATATAGCAAAAGCATGACTATCTAGCATTCAACTAACTGGAATATTTTAGAAGTATAAGAAAACATTTTTCCTGAAAAACTTAGTAAATGAGAGTTTTATGATGTCATTATAAAGCTCATAATAACTACAGTCAAAAGCCTTTAATCCGGACTCGTCGGGACTTCGGTGATTCCGGGTTATAAGTCATCAATTTAAATCTGGTAAGATGGCACACACACACACACACACACACACAAAAAAAAAAAAAAAAAAAAAAAAAAAAAAAAAAAAAAAAAAAAGCTTAATATTTATTTGTTTACTTTATTAAACATTTCCTTCAACGTGTGCATGCGTAAAGCATACATTACGCATAGTCAAAATTAGAAAATTGAAACCAGAGAACTAACTGATATGTATTCGTGATATTTATAATGACGACGAATTTGATTTAAATCGTATCAAAGACAGAGCACATTGAGATGAAATACTACAATTAGTAAAGAATTATAAGCCGAATAAAATAAAAACATCTGCCCTGAAGATAAGGATAGAGCTGACAGATCAACTTCCAGTTCATTGCGCGCCGCAACGTCCCCCCCTCCCCCGCAGAGCAGAGTGAAATTGATAAACAGATTTCGGAATGGTTAGAGAAACAAAGGAGCTTTTATCCATTTCATGCAGCAATTCCAATTTTTGTTTGATGGACATCGAAACATGCTTTCCCTTTGTAGATCCAGCACTGGAAATTCTATTTGACATAATCGAAAGTTCCAACTTACTTTTATAAAATTACTCTAACAGTCTGCAAAAAATAATAAGCGGGATCCAATTCGAAGATTAAGGGACAACACAATGTGCAACATTGACTGAAATAGATAATTAGATAATTTTAGCTTTGCTTATACCGTCCGTTATACATTAAACGCACGTGCATAAAAGCACATGTGCATGCGTAAATGCATTATGCGTTTGCGCAGAAAGTTTATAGCTTTGAGGTCCGAATTATGGACGTCCAGATTAAAGACTTTTTTAAATATGCATGTTTTTATTAACATGCATATTTTGTCACCAAATAATGTGATTAAATTATACTAATGGATAAGCATGATGTCAGAACACAATATTCATTTAACATGCACACAATTTTGTTAATATTTGTTGTTAATATTTTAAACTGCATGAAGTGGAATATTTTCAATGGCTAATACACACACATATTCTTGGAATTACATAGTCACAGCTGGGTGCAAAACACTTTTGATAAAATTGCATTTATTTACTTAAGCTGGTATAGTATTGCTTTGATTCAAGCTTTGTTTTCTCCAGGGACAAAATTGAAGGAAATCCTGCATACATCACATCCAATTTCAGGATCCTAATTTCAATATTAAATCCTTACAAGAGTAAAACATGAAACTTGTAGAAGTAACAAATTACTCTCAGAAATTACATGACATTTTAAAAAAAGCCAAAGGCAAAAAGTTTCAAATACTGCATTTACTAAATTCAACACTGTTTTGATTATTAACTGAGGCTTCCAATCAATGCAAAAAATATCTCTCAGTATCATCGTCAACAGGAGAAGCTCATTCTTACGTACACCGAAAAAGAGTTAACAATAAGTGATGCTGGTTTTTTTCAAATATGCTCTAATAACTGCAGTAGATGTCTAGAGAAGCTTCTCACAATATAAAAACTTATATACTGACAACAGAAGATCTTTCGTAAAACATAAAGAAGCACTTCAGAGTTTAATGCAACTGTAAAATTCAGGAGAAAAAATTCAAGTGACAAGTAAGCATAATTGCTTGGAATTTGTAATTCATTTATCAATATTTATCAATTGTGTCCTTTTTATATTATTTTTTATTTTTGGAGGCAATTAAAAAAATATTAAGGAGACTTTACGTGAATTTTTAGGTCATCAAAATGCAGGCCGTGCTTATAACAAAACATTTAGTAATGGGAAAAAAAATGCAGTATAATAATTACATACGCTTCAATTTAAAAAAAAAACCATTCAAATCATAAATTATTCTAGAGGATGAACCTTACAGTTCAGAAATTACTGCATTTACTGACAGCCTTATAGTTCAGAAATTGTTGCAATAAGTAACTAAATGGAAACTGCAAAATTTTAAATTCATTCTTAGCACAGGAGGCAATTAACAATTTCTATAAACTTTTATATAAACTAATATTTTCTCTTTAACACGAAGACGCCGGCCTGACCTACCGGTGGGTCATACTTGTCTGTTCCGTGGGATGGCAAATAATTTAATTTTATAATTTTTAAATTTGAAGCCAGCCCCCCCCCCACAAAATGGACCGCTAATTCAAGCAACACAGCACGAAAAGAACAATGAATTATCTGTACCATCGTCAACGCGTTAATATTTACTTCTAAGATCACTGCCTGGAATGAAATCTCTAGAATTTAAGATTAGAGGGAAAAACAGAAAAATGGTGCACTGTTGAATATTATCATTTATATAAGTACGTATAAATGAAATGCAAATACAAAAAATACTTCACCTGTCTGTCATTACGAATATTATATCCTAAACTGACTAGACAAGATTTGAACTCTTCGGGAGCTAGACGGCCTGTTCTGTTTTTATCGAAGTGATTGAATGACATCCTGAATTCATTCAGTTGCTCACCAGTAATGCCTTTAGAATCTCGAGTTAGAATCTGAAATACAATTATTATAGATATAATCAGTTAATTTTGCATTTTCAATAAATTTCACATTAAATCCTTATACAGTTTATAAAATAACTATAGTTCCACTGCTATATTTTATAGCCCTAATTTGTACGAAGGTGGAATACAAGTTATCTACACATTACGATATAAAAAATTTTGACATACTTTTATCTGTTACAAAGATTGCCCTTTTCTAGAAGATTCGAAGATTAGAAATGCGAAATGATATACACTGGATAGAATGTTTACTAAAATTTTCATTACATATGTTTGCTGTCTAAATATCGAAAACTTAGAATTCAGATATTTGAACAGCAGGCATTTTAACCTGCTTTGTGGGCATCTTGAACCCAATAATACAACAAATGGGCTTTGAGGTCTGTTAGTACTTTGTAAAGAAATATTCCTCCCAGAAAAAAATTTATATTACCATCTCATTTATACAAAAATTAAAAAGGGGCCCCTAAGGACTGAAAAGAGAAAATAAAGCTTTGAGGTTTATCACATGCAAAATCATTTAAAGACTTTTCTTCCTAAACAAAACAACATATTACAGCCTATATTTACAAAAAATTAAAAACAAGAAAAAAAATAAAAAATTAAAAAGCCTTATAGGGCCTGTTGATAAGTTGCAAGGAGAGCTCAAAAAGAAGAAGGCCTATGAATTTAATGTGAAATGTTATCTCCCTTGATTTGTACATATATATCACAATGTTTTTTTCTTGGTAGCAGTAACACTCTTAACCACAATTTTGTGGAATTAAGTTACAGCATACTTTTGATTAAGCATACTTTTTTGATAATGCATACTTTTGATTAAGGCCTAAAAGCCTTAATCAAAAGTATTAAGGCCTAAAAGCCTTAATCAAAAGTATGCATGACAGGGGAGAGTCCTGAGGATTTAAGATCACAGCAATGACATATTTTTTTTATAGATTATCTAAAGCATACATATAATTTAAAACCTTCATAAAAATAAATTTTCATTTTCCAGCTGAGTTACACTTCTTTATTAACATCATGCTATTACAGTTACAGCATTATACAAGTTTATGCCTCAGTCTTATATTTATTAAATTTTTTGATAAATAATATTATTCAATTTAAATCACTTTCAAAAGCCCCTTTTTTCAAATATTTTATATAAGTATGTTCAACTGGGTGGCATCATCAAAGTTCCTAAAAACGTAAATTTTATTTGCAAACTTTTTTATTTCTACAATTTTTGGCTCCAAATCTAAGTAATCACACATAGGGACCCATTTCTATAGATAGGCATTAAAAGTATGCTAAAATAAAATAAAAAAAATTACAATTACATTGAGCATGACTCGTTGATGAATTCTTAAAAGTAAAAGACATTGAGCAAATAACAGTGGCTTGCAAAATCTCCAGATATTCATCCAGAACAGAACTATATTAAAAAACAATTGCACAGAGACATCCTTCTCTTACACATGTAAATGCCCTGAAGACCGCATTGTTGTAACTTAATTTCTCAAAATTGTGGTTAAGAGTGTTACTGCTACCAAGAAAAAAACATTGTGATATATATGTACAAATCAAGGAAGATAACATTTCGCATTAAATTCATAGGCCTTCTTTTTCTGAGCTCTCCTTGCAACTTATTTATCACCATTTCTTATGTTTAATATCATGTGCATTGTACTTATTTTTTTCCTTTGTATTTATGTGTTATGATGTTGTGTATCATTCCACACACATTCATAAAATTATAATTCACAGTTTCAGAGAAATGCATGATATCGTGCATATCAAGATAATTTTGGATACTTGATATAATATTATACAAATGAATTTACTGTATAAACATAGATCTAGAAATATATACAATAAGCAAGTAAATTACCTGGTTTTCAACTTCATTGATGTTACGGTGGATCGAAGTCAAAAGCTGCTCCCAGCCGACACGAAGAGTCTGAAAAAAAAAAAAAAAAAAAAAAAAAAGCATGTTATTATACAACTTCTGCTTTCAAACACAATTAAAACTGGCAATGTATAATGCAGTCAAACCCTGACTTAGCAATTACAGAGGACCTAACAAAAATCGTCTTAAACTGGGATATTGAAGCATTCTTAGCACATCAAAGCATTGCTAAATATTTTTATCCATACTTAAAGATGTTTAAAAAATGTTAAATATTTTTTCATACTTATGAAGTATACAGCCTTTTTATATTTTAATATAGCAAAAGTATTTAAAAAAATTTCCAACAATTCTGCCTAGTTTTATATTTTTAACAGCCGCTGTGTTAGGAAGAGTAGTGACCAAGTTTAAAAAAAAAAAAAAAAAAAAAAAAATCCATGCTAGACATAATCACAAGTGAATTTTTTACATATTTTGGAGTTTTTGGATTCACAGCTGATTTTCATACATGTCTGTACTTTCAAAACTAGGCAACTCCACATCTACAGTATTTGTTAATTTCTTCAAAAGTTCAAAATGAATTTTAATGCTATTTTGGGATGGGGTGGGGAGGATGTAAAAATCTTATTCACATGAAGTGAAAATCTGAACGGCAATTTTGCGTAAGTACGCACATAGAATGTGTTGCTATCTGTACAATTAACACTCCTACCTCATCTATTTCTCTAGAAAGCTTCTTAAAAAAAATTCAAAGAAGTGTTGAAAACAATAAAAATTGAAATTAAATATAATGTGCATGGCTTAATATAGCAATAAATAATGATTTTATAAAATATTATTAAAATGAAATATATCGCTAAGATGGAGATAATTTGACATTCATTTTATACATTTTGAGCAGTGACAATGAAAGCCATTAAATTGAGGGCATCTCTAAACTGCAGTTTGAAATTCAAAACCTTTTCAACAACAGTGAATACTTACTTCCATGGTGTACTGAGTGTATCTATTTTCAAAGATCATGGCTTCTTGTATTTCCTAAGGATAAAAAAGAATCTCTATTGTGATTTTAATGTTTAAAAAAACAACCATAGGAGACAAATACATATCCTTTCAAAAGACCAACATTTTTCTTTCATATCAATTTAATAATAATTCATGCAAATTTAATATAAATGCAAAAACAGTACAACTTCATGTCAAAATATTTTAGGAAATATTAAATTTATAATATTTCTATACATCTCAATATCAAGTGAAAAGACAAACACAGAATGATAATTTTCATGAAGCAAAAAATTATACTCAAGTACTCTATTTGAATATGATTTATAATACTTAAAAAATGACATTTCAATATTCTGAGAAAGAATACATGAAATCTCATAAAATCTAAAACATCTCTTAAATGAATATTAGAAAACATACATAAATCTATCTCTCATCCCATCATAATCAATGTTTAAAAAACTTGATAACAACAAAGAATTACAGTGGAACCTCGAGATAAAAGTTTAAGTCATTCCAGCATTCAACTGGTATAGTTAATTTCTCAAATCTAGAAACAAACTTCCCCATTGAAACTAGTAGAAATACAGTTAATCCATTTCACACCCCCAAAAATATCAACATAAAAATAAATTTTTCTAATAAGTAACACTGGTAAATAATATAACCATAGTTTACCTTTATGATAGCTTTTGACACCGACCTTTTAACAGCTTCTCGTTAATCCACACCAACAACAGTTTCTAGGAGTTTTGGACGGTGCTTGGAAGTAACAGTAATTCTCTTGGCTGCACCAAGTTCCTTAATTTCTTCCTTCTTCAAAATAGTGCAGATCGTCAATGTCGAAAGGCCATAAGTCTTCACCAATTCCATCACTCTTACACATCTATGATTTCTTTCTTAATTTAAACAACCATGGCTTTCCTATTTTTCTTTGCAGCACTATCTGAGGCAATAATCTTCTTGGGAGGCATGGTGAAATAATTATTTTCAGGTTAAATGTAATAAACAATTAACTCACAAGCGCACAACATGTAGATCAAAGAACACTGAGTCACCTGACGAGGGGATTCCCCGAGTCGAGCCGTATCTAGAAATGGCGCCATGCATACAAACAGCCTGGCTCACTGCTTGTTACTCAAGTCAATGCTCGTATTTAGAGACAAATTTTTTGCTCATTCTTTCCTGGTATCTCGAATTTCTCGTACATAGAGGTGCTTGTATCTCGAGGTTCCACTATATCTTAAATGCTTATGAAGAGAAAAGAAAGTTTCATTTTTTCTTAATGTTAATCAAGAGTTTGTGATAGCAGCAATACTCTAAGGCAATGGTTCTCAATTTTTTTAGCCCATACACCTCTTTCCCCATTGATTATTCCCCTTCTTTCTAAAACTTGAAAAATATTGGGTCAGTCCATAAATTCAAACACATATTTTGGTAAATTTTTAAATAATATAAAAAAACACAATTTAACATTTTAATCAATTATATATTTTCCTCCATTATCTACAATGTCACGCCATCTTACAGGCAACTTTTTTATGCCATTGCTGTAGAAAGACTCTGGTTTTGATGAAAAAAAAAAAAAACTTGAAAGTTCATTGTGTACATCCTGTTTAGAATTTTTTCCCAGTAAAAAATTTTGTAAGGTTTGTTTGTTTGTTCACTAATTTTTTGCAATGTTGTTCGAGCGTATGTGGTCTAGAGTTATCATGATGAAACAACACTTTCTTGATATTCACCAATCATGGGCATTTTTTGATCAAGCCTGAGTTTAGATGGCAAAGTTGTTCACTATAAACTTCTAAATTAATCGTTTGATTTGGTTCTAACAGTTCAAAATGTACTGAACGGGGTTCATCATCAATGCTGCTTTTTCCAACTTAAAATTTCTGGGCAGTCCTTACACTAATAGTGTGTTTACCATGTACACTATTAATTTTAATCACTGCAAACCTGGCAGATTCACCACACGAAAATAAAAAATGTAGCACAGTACATTTGTACTGGTTATCTATATTCATCTTCTATGGGTACTAAAATACATTCGATATTTATGAAAGTTGGTGATGAACTGAATAATATGTTAGTCAAACAAGTTTCAACAGGTTCAAAATTGTATTGTTTTAGTAAATGCGTCATAGCGAATTCCACGCATACTCTTAATGTGCATGAACTAATAATGTATATGTGTATATGTGTCGGGTAATAATAATATAATTAATGTATATGTGTCGGGTCAATGACCCGACACATATACATTAATTTAAATTGGAGATTATTTTTAATGTGTTTTATATAGTAAACAACAAAAAATATAGAAAATATTGATGAATGCTAAGACTTTAATAAAAGAAGTTTAACAGATTAATAAAAGGCAGACTGTGGGAGTACTTCATCCACAGTTGAGAACCACTGCTAAAAGTAAAGAAATAATGCATTCAAATTTTAAGCCTAATAAGAATTCAAACATGCAATTTCAGCTTCAAGATCTTATTAGAATATCATAGTGTTATGTGCATATGGATTTGTAATGGATTGAATGCTCACAGAACAGATGTGAAATTTATTAAAAAAAATAAATAAATTTGCAGTTCTGGAACTCCTCACACAAAAGTATTCATACAGCTCTTCTTAATACACAATCAGTAGTTACTACTTCAAAGTACTGGAAATGTTAAAAACAAGGAAATCGAATGGCAATCTTTCAATACTCTGAACTGAACAGTCTGAATTAAACTGTAAGCTGAAGCTCTCTCCTGTCTTATATAGTTTCCCCTCATCTGGTGAGAAATTTCCAGTACCTTTGATTTCTCAAAACTGCCAGAAGGCATACACAGTTACACAGAGAACAAATTCAACGTCACCAAGCTTGGCGACTTTTGGCGATTTCTCAACAAATCTGGCTACAAAAAAACAATCACCATAACCGCTGCCAGCTTGGCGTTATCTCAGCAATTTGGCGAGATAGCCGCTGCCTCAATGGTAAATGGACTTATGCCTGTAACCTTATTTTTTGGCAATTCTTTGCACCGAGCCTTTCATTCTACATTTTATATGCGACTACAATTTACATACAATTCGATTAATTTTATTTACATGTGTACAAAATTCATAACAATGTATTTCTTGCAGCTAGAACAATAGGTAATTAATACTGGTGAAAAGGAAATCACATTGCAGCAGTGTGCATGCAAAATCTTACCTTTTAACAGAGAAACAAATTTTTTTTAAAAAAAAATCAATTCGGGATTCAACCAATAGTTCTTCTTCTTTAAAAATTACAGTGGTGTTTGAAATGATTACAATAAAAATCATGAAACATTATGAAAATAACAATGATGTTAGGAATGATATAGATGATGATGATGCAAAATGATAGAAACTTAAAGTACAAAATTGAAACCTTTGATACTGTCCATGAATAGAAACTACATCAACCTTTTTGACCTTGCTGGTGGCATTTGCCACATTCATATGCAAAGGTCTATTTTATCAGTAGTAGAAACTGCTTTACTATTCACTACCAGATGTCTCATCTGGTGGCTTGTCTACATGATTTTTTACACTTGTTTTCCTTGAAATCTAATAGTGGCAACTGCCATGACATCCTATTACCTACAACTAGAGTAGGAACTTGTTAATATGTTTCAATGGTATTTTCAACATCTACAAACAATATTTTGAGATGTTTATTTATTTATTGTGCATCTAAAAAAATCCAGAGTTAAAAGGGTTAATCACTACTAAATTAAACTCTTTTTATTAACCATATTCAATAACAAAAAATTTCATTCCACATTTTAAAGCAGAATAGAATTTTAAACTTGCCTGATGGCACTTTTCAAGTTCATCCATGTGAGGTCTGTATTGAACAACTCCTGTTTCAAATTGCCTGAGTTTATTAAGTTGGTCCTCCAGACTGCCTTGCATTCCCATACCAATAGCTGCCACGGAATCCATCTGTCTCTCGATCCAGGGGCCAACGGCATTAGCTTTGTCGGCAAACTTGCGACGTAACCTTTCGTTAGCTGTTTAAGCATTCGATTAAGGATAAACACATTCAGCAATGGGGGATTTCCTACAAAGGCCACTTTGGTGAGGTCACATCTATTTACATTTGATATATTATAGTAAGAAGTATTTGAGTTTAATATTTCTTTGGTGGTTTTAATATTTTGTTTAGTAATAAATATTTTAGACATCTGTAACAGAGAAGCAAAGAAAATGCACCATACGCAAAAACAAATATTGAGAATCAATGTGGTAAACACAGCATTGGACTTCATATAGATTACTTTGTACAATGGTATAAAAATAATTTGTAATTTATATCACAGATAATATAAAAAATACCCCCCCCCCAAATAAACTACTAGCAGTTTTTTGGGGGTAATACAGTAAAAATATCCCAGTCATTTCTTTTTGATGTAAAGGAACCTATTTTCAAGGCAAAATTTGATTTAAAAAGGATGCATGGCAAAGTAACAAGCTCAATAAAATATAGTATTCTTAGAAATAGATGGTCTATTGCCAATGAATTCCGAGATTGGCAAATTCAACTAGAATTTGTTCCATACATCATATTTTACCATTACCTCTTTTAACAGTCATCATTTCTCTCTGATCAAATTCAAGCAGTTCTAGCACATCTCTAGATTATAGCACTCCTATTTCCCATGTGTAGATAACCTGTAACATGTAATATAACACTAATAACATCAATCTATGTCATATTTGCACAAGCAGTGTCCTAACTGGATGTTACATTACAATAACCAATAGCAGTTGGTTACCTATAGCAAAAACATCTAAATTATTTTATAATCTGTATTACAAAATTCCGATACACGAAAAAAAGTCACATTTTATTATTCATATAAGCTATTACTTTCTTACTTTAGTATATAAAAAATATGTACTGTACAGAGACTCAATGCTTTTAATATGTTATGACAAACTTTAAAAAATATTCTGAACATAATTTTAATAATTAGTTTTAGTTAATACATATGCCTACAGTTTGTTCTTTTAGAACAGACACTTCAAGGCCATCTACCTCAAACACCATGCCTCATAAGCACAATAATATTGCTGCAGAAAAAAGGTCAGACTTTCTAAAATGCTAAAATCTTCTAACTCCTTTCTTCCGATAAAACAAGAGTTCAGTCCAGAGTTAACACTTATACTTTGCATGACACACTTATTTTAATTATTTTACATTTGTTATTAATTCATTTAAAATTAGAATCCCATACTGATTACATCACATTTTATATTACCTTGATATGTCAGCAAATAATAATAAAGAAGAAATTTATATGAGTGATTTAGTATTACCTTGATAAAATTAAAAATCTGACATTCTAAAATTTTCTTGCATTCCTCTTAATATTTAAAATGCTTCAATACTTGTTTTATATACAGCTCTGCATACATGCACATTAATATTATACATATCATTCTCTTGGGTTCCCAACCCTATGCCCGCGGGCACCATGGCGTCCGCCGTTGTGCAATCACATTAAAAATGTTTTAGTTTTCAGTAAAATTCTATATGAAAGTTTTCTTATTTTCAATAAAAAAGAAGTTGCTTGAAATGCGACCGATCTCTTTTTTTTTTTATGTGCATGTATTTATTAACTTTATCCAACTAAAAATTCACCATGAAAAAGTAAATGGTGTCCGTTGTCCAACAGATATTCTAAAATGTGCTTTTATGAACAAAAAGGTTGGGGACCACTGCTCTGTCAATATAAAATAAGTAGTGGTTAATCCGATTAAAAAAACTTCAGTTTAACACACTGGGTCACCCAGAAAGTTTTCTGGTCTTAGAAATTTAAAAGCAGAACTTTCAATCCCAAAGATCATACCCATTTTGAGTAACCATCCTCTCTAAACGAGAAAATACTAAAAGAAGATAAAGCTGAAAATACATATTATACAGTTTAGTAACTATAAGATGAACTAAATATTTCAAAAAGTATAATACATGATCATTTGAAGAAAACTGGGCACATAAGCTATTACAATGCATGAGTACCCAATATTTTAACAGAGCAGAATATGTTTACTTGAGTTTCAGCATGCGATTCTTTACTAAAAAGAAATAAAAGTGTTTTTTTAATTGCTCATTATTGAAGATGAGAAGTAGATACTATAAATAATGTAACAAAAAAAATATCATGGATCAAGCCACAGGGACCTTTATTAGTATCATCAAGAAAGAAGTGTATGCCAAAAAAGTAATGCTTTGTGTAGGGTGGGAGGCCAAAGGACTTATATAATGTGAACTGTTGCCACCAAATGAGACAGCAAAATATTGTTTTCACATGACACATTTAAAAATACAAACTGGCAAGTACTGATTAGTCATCAAGATGTTTTCAATCATGACAATGGTTGGCCCCACATTTCAGTGAATGTCAGACAAAAACATAGTAAGTACAGCTGGGAGTTTTGTGTTGTGCCCAGTGTTCATGACACTGCTCCCTCAAATTTTCATTTCTTTTAGATTACTTGAAATTTCTCTGAATGGCATTTTCTAGCTGATACAGAGGGCAAAATGTTGCTTATATGACTCAATGATATTTCTTAATGTTTTTGTACTGCTTCATTAGTATTTATCATAACAAAATGCATAACTTTCTGGATGACCCAATACTTTGTTTACAACAAAAGCTCATGTGATATAAAAGTATGTGTGACAGGGAAAAAATTATGCTGTTGTATTCTTTTGTGGTTTAAGAATTAAATGAACCATATTTTTATATTAATTAGATCTAAGATATTTCTATAGTATTTGTAACATATTTTGAAACAATAATACATTAAGGAAATTTGTTTTCACAAAACAGATTCTTGATTTAAAAAGAGAAAAGGATACATTGCTGGCGCATAAGCTCAGTTTGTAATACTTGATCCCTCTTGGGAATCATTTGCTTTACATCACTCCACTTTGTAGTTATATCCTAATAAAATGAAATAGCGTTCCAGATAAGAGAATAAAAATTTCAAATTATTATAAAGACAATTTAATTATCTTTTTAATAGTTTCTTCTAATATTAAAATTTAAAGAAGGAAATTCTATTTCAAAAGAAATGCAACTAGGAAAAAAAACAATATTAAAATGGAAATAATATGAAACATCAAATCTTTTAGAAGCATACAAAATTTTAAAATTTAATTTATTCTGAAATTTCTTTCAATTAACTTTTAAATTTATCAAGCACCTGAATAATGCCCAACAATACATAACATATTAAAATTTATCTGTTATCTGCAGAAACGTTACAAGTTAATGGTAGAATAAGAGAAATATAATTACAATAGCTGTTAATGTAGTATAAGGGTTTTCGATTCCTCCAGGTATCTGGCACTGGGTTGCTATTGTCTGTACTTCTTGAGACAATGCAATGATAGATTTATGTTCTTTGTCTGCTTCTCCAAGGGTCTGTTTGAACTGCTCATGGGCATCTATTAATCCCTATAAGAATATGAAAGAATTTTGTATGTTAATAAAATATTTCACATAAATGATTCTTACAAAATTAAATATATTACAAAAGTGTTACCAATTACAATAATTCTTATTATAATATTTTTACAAAATTAAATAAATTGGCTTATCTTGTCTAGTTATCATATGCATAAAAAATAAACAATTTTTGGAATCCTAAGAAACTACTATTTCAAATATTAAATGGCAACTTTTTAATATAGGCACATACAACAATTACAGATAATACAATGTATTTTAATGTAAGCAGATACACCTTTAGAAACAATGGATACATCAAAAAGAGACATAGAAGAACATTACAATTCTATGAACATGTAAATTGACGGAAAAAATAATTTTGTAATTAGCATTTTCAAATAAAGAATCATCATATCATTGTTTAACAAAGAGTAAGCAATACAGAGTCAATATTTAACTCACTTGGATCTCCTCCATTGTGTGAACAATGAACATGTCAACCAAGTCCTCTCTTGCTCCATCTAACCAATTATTGAAGGGCTAGAAAAAAAATTAAATTTATTATATAAAGTAGTTAAAACACGCATTTTTCAAATTCTTGCAAATCAAATGAACATGCAATATGGCAAACAAGTCTCAACATTCACTCACTGCAGCTCTCTTTGCGAATTCCAGATGTAAAGTATCAATCTTTTCGAGCACTCGTTCTGCTTCCTACAACACAGAGAAAATTTAGTCATTTTCTACGACTAATTTTTTACACAATAATAAAACAGAAGTCTAAGAAGATAAAACAGTTTTTTTTATTCTCAATTAACATTCAATAACACTGCAATAACATTCAATAATCTTTTGGGAAATTTTCACACTGTGCAGCAAGGCGATTTCTAAAGAACCCCAAACTGACTTTAATGTGTATGATTCAAGTTTTTGTACTATTTGTACATGATTCGGATGTAAAACATATTAGTATCTAATTAGATATTAAAAAGTTTATCCTCTTTGCCTAATTTCATTCTTAATTTTCTTACACTTTTATACTGAATAAATTGAGCAGGGAAGAAAAGCTTTTAGTTATCAAAGTACTTTCAAAAATGATGAAAATAAAGTTAATAATTAATTAAAATAATATTTATGTGGATAAATTTAGTAATACACCACATATTAATGTAAAATAAAATTAAGTGCAGATAAGAAATGATTAAATATTGCTTTATTCTTCATCTAAAAATCTACAAATATCCACAGTAATTTAAGAGATCAAATGAAATCTGATGAGAAAAATTAATAAAATGTAATGAGGAAAAAAATGCAATTAAAATGAAATAAAATTTAACCAAAAAAATATTCTGAATATCACTAGTGGTGCGGGAATGGAATTTCTACAATTTACGTTTCATCAATTCAATAAATTTCAACATTTTCCTCAGTAAAGGTAAAAATTAAAAACTGGCAGATTCAGTGATCTATCAGGAGAGGTAATGAAACACCAAGGGTCTCATGCGAAAACTGAAAGAGTTAGCAGCTATGCCATATCATAATAACTGATTATTGAAATCAAAATTGCAAGTGTTCTATTTCTATAGCTACTCAGACAATGATGAGTCAAATATATAATTTAATGATAAAATGCGATATAAATAACATTTTAATGCATGAAAAAATTTCTGTTAATTACAGTAATGTAAACATACATACTTCAAGAGCACTTCTCCGTTTCTGTGTCAGAGTTCCGAGTCTGTCCCACTGATCACAAATCCTCTGACATCTTGCATTGACTGAAGCAGCATCGTGGTAATCTAAGGCACTAAGGAATGAAAATATTAATTAACATACAGCACTCCATATCATACAGCATTAAAATTTTCTTTTTTAACTATATTAATTAGCTCTTGAGGGATGAAGGATTCTTTATCTTGTATATATGTAAATAATTTTCATGAAGTTATATATAAATTGTAGTATCTCTAGTATAATGTGACATGAAAGGCCACAGGATACGAAGCATCATGAGAAAAGTAACATTATAGGTGTACAAAAAAATGAGTTTATAAAGGTAAAATAAGGTTACGAAATAAGGTAAAAAGGCTTATAAAAATAAGGTTATATGTATAAATTTTGGCGACTAATATTAATTGCCGAATTCGGCGACAAATCGCTAGAACTCACCAAAATTGGTGACCATTTGTTCGATCTCTGCGTAACTGTATCTGGCCCTATGCAACTATAACTGTGTAGGCCTAATTTCTCTGGAAATGGGGGAAAACTGTAAAAGACCACAGAGAGCACCAATTCTCAGTTTAGCTCAGAATACTGAGAGATCACAGAGTGAGTTTACACAATTGAGGCTTTTTATATTGCTTTGTGTTCAACATTCTTAGTATTTTGAAGTGGTATTTACTGATTGCGCTCTGTCATATCAAACTAAAAGTGATCTGTCATAGTACTTTTGTGTGAAGTTCCAGAATTGCAAAATGTTTTTGGAGAAATAAATTTCATCAAGCTATTATTCATTCTGTGTGCATTCAATTCATTATAAATCCATATGCCTGTAACAGTATTAATGGCACATGCAGTAATTATACTATAGGCAAAGCATTCGAGGGGTAGCTGCCTAGGATAACAGATGCCTTCATGGAGGATTTTCTAAGAGAAACTGAGTTGCATTCATGTTACACTTGGAGAAAAGCAGGAAAACCAACCATGCAGCCCACCTGTTTACCTGAATTAGAATCCAGGATGAACTACCAGCATTTAACCGCTTGGCCACTGGTGGGGCAAGATAAGCTAGAGTCAACCATTGATTTATCAATCATACACTTTTGTATGGTACTGTGTAATCAGTCTTATTAATTTGAAAAGAATCCTTCATCCTTCAAGAGCTAGTTAAATTAGAAAAGTTCTGTTGACAGCAGCTAAACGATGTTTTAATAAAAAGTTAGTTGTAAAATACACTCTATAACAAAAAAAAAAAAAAAAAAAAAAAAAATTGACGCACCAAGAAGAAGTTGTCCAACAGACAAAAATTGTTGAGTAGGAAGATTATGTACAGAATATAAAATGATTAAAATTTCAGAAAAATGATTCATTTCAGTTACATAGCTACAAAGTAATGAGCTCAATAAGGTGTTGACCTACCTCTAGCCTGGATACAAGCTGCCACAAGGCGTGGCATAAACTGATACAACTTTCAGATGGTCTCCTAAGGTATTTCTTGCCAAATTTGCTGCAACTGTTGGGCTAGGTCATCAACCTTCCCATCATATCCCAGACATGCTCAATGGGAGAGAGATCTGGCTGGCCAAGGAAGTGTTTGACAAGCTGTAAGACAGTTCATAGCAACACGTACCATATGTGGTCTGGCATTATCTTGCTGAAAAACAATGCCAGGAATGGTAAGCAAAAGGAATGGTAGCAAAATAGGTCTCGGAATTTCATCGACGTATCACTGTGCTGTAAGTATGTGCCCCTAATGACGACCAAAGGGGTCCGGCTATCAAGGAAAATGGACCCCAGACCATAACTCCCGGTTGAGGGCATGTGTGGTGTACAATAGTGAAAGCAAGATCGGCATGCTACTCTGGGTGTCTCCAGACACGTCCTCGACGGTCGCCACGACACAGTTGGAAAGGGGATTTCTCGCTAAAGACTATACGTCCCCAGTCAGTATCATTCCAACTCGGTCGAGCCAAGCAACACTGTAATCTGGCTCAACAGTGTGCAGGCATGAGTGGCAGGTGGCGTAACAGTCAGTACGAGCATAGATTTTGCTCTATCAGCCATCTGTGAATTGTCACGGTGGATACTCGTGTGCAGGTTGCACATCTGATGGCTGATAGTGATGAATCAGGTGCTGTGACAGCTGATCTGACATTCACTCTGTCCTCCTGATCTGTTGTGTCCCTAGGTCGACTGCTATCATCAAGATGTTGAAATCTGTCATTATCCACCCAGTCTTCCCAGCAGCTTCTAACTGTCACATCGCTTTGACTCATATAACGAGCAATTCTCCAATTTGCCGAACTTGCCTCTTTCAGTCCAATGATATGACTTCTTTCAAACTCTGACAGTTGCTCATAATGAGCTTGAATCCTGCAGTGAGGCATTTTCAGTCCTTCAAAGGTATCCGAAATCACAATGCAAGAGAAATTTTAACAACACTTCAAGAAGAGCTCCTTATGTACATCTGCTGGATGTGCAGTTTCGATGCGCTGGAGATCACACTATTCATATTCATTGGACACCAAATTTTAATCATTTGCATAAGCTGGTCAAAACATTTACACGTACGATATTTCAAAGCAATCAGATGATTTCCTTTTTAGTGGGTCGATTTTTTTGTTATAGCATGTAATTAATATTAAATGGAAAATGTAATAAATGATAATTACCAAAAATAAATAAAAAAAAAGTAAAAATGAACAGTAAAAGCAATGACATACTTAAGCTCCTGAGCAATCGCAGCAATTTGTTCTACACGATCTTGATGTGCAGCCAAATCACTTTCAAAAGCTTCATGCTTCTTTTTCAAAGCCTGATTAAACAAAGAATACACATTAATGAATCATTTATCAAATGTATTAGGCAAGTCATAATAGCAAAATGTTAATAAAAATCTTAAGACATTTACTGAACTTTTATACCAAACTATATTTCAATCAAATTTTGCGGCTTTTCCACAAATATTTTCAAAGCCTTATTCAAAACCCATATTGTATATGCACTTTACACCAGAATTTTAATATTCCACATTGAAGTCTTGTATATCAGAAATAAATTTACCTTCAATTCATTCAATTTACAATTCCTGAAGTCTTGGCTTTGAAGCATTTCTTCTTTCCCATGAGTCCAGTCTTCATGAATGTCAGCTTTGTGTTTAAATTTCTGAGCTAAATGGTCCAGACGCTCTAATCTGAAAATTAAATGCATTTTTGTAACGATGATACATATTGAAAATTTCAAAACTGCCTCCAAAAATAAAATATAAAAAAAATTTTGTTCATTTTAACTGAAGGGGAAAATCATTTATTGTAGTTACAAATATAAGGGCTAGTGGAAAATTCTGTCCGACAATGTTATTTCAAGTTTCAACATGCATGCAGGTATTCATATGAGACAAATATGGCTGTCTCTCTTTATCACTGCATTTATAAACACCTCCTCTTCTAAATGAACTGAAGCAAAGTGTCTCATGTCATTATTAAGAGAGACATGATCATATACACATAGCTACCAATGATGTTAATTTATTACACTATATTTTGTATGCATTCCAACAAGAAAGAAACACTATAGAAGCATATCAAAATTTAGTATAATTTTTTTACAGAGATGCAATTTCCGATAGAAATGAGGAGATAGTTGGGGAGATTCAAAGCAGGTGATTTTGACTTTTAATGATAAACTATGCTCTGTGCGATCATCATCTTTGATTGATGTCAAGATCCATTTTTTTTTTGACGACATTAGAGATTGAGGAAAACCTTAACCATCTGAACAAACTGATTTAGATCATATTCGGAAACTAGGATCGGTCTATAAATATTCCAGATGAATGCCTCGCAAGTAAGCGAGAAACCTTGCATAATCAAGTCGTCATATGGCCTTTTCTGCTACCTTGGAACAAAAACAAACCCTTTTTGGACTGCATGATAACTGAGGATAGAAAGTAGATTATCTACGAAAATGACATTAGGAAAAGAGCACACTATGAGCACTGACAACCTGCCCCTTCACGTCTAGGCGAATTTTAGTCAGAATAAAAAAACACGGTGTATATGGTGGGATGTCCAAGGATGAATACATTACAAGATTTTCAACCGTAAAGAAAAGCTCAATTCGAAGAACATAAAGCAGCCAAAGAAAAGCGACCAGCGATGTTCACTAGGAAGTACATCGTACTGTATCATGATAATGCCAGACCATATGCTGCTTTGGTAACTCATCAGAAAGCTGCAGAACTAGGCTGGAAATTCTGGCACATCCACCTTACTCCCCAACTACCCTGCTTAGTAATCATAATAAAAGTTTTTTAGAATTGTGAAAATATCTGTAATAGATGACTTCAGGAAAGGTTTCTCTATTTTTATATTTATCAAAATTTAATCAATATATTAGATTTTACTTACATTTTAGCTGTGTTATTTGCTTTTCATTTCGGATAAATTTCAAATACAGATACTGTTATTCCCCCAAGTTGTATTTTTTATTATTTAGAATGGTTTTATCTGATTACAGCAAAGCCTTGAGGGGGTATCTGCCTAAAGGGAGGGATGCCATCGTGGAGGACTTTCTAAGGGAAACTGGCTCACATACACGTTACACAAGAGGAGAACCACGAATATGCGCATGCAGCCAGCTTATTCGTGGGATTCAAATCTCAGACCAAACTACCAGTGTTCAGCGACATTGCCATTCGGCTGCTGGTATTTAGAAAATGTGTGAAATAAAATAAAGGATGTGGGAAAAAACTAATACGGAAATATTAATTTCCAAATGTTAAACTTCAAATGCAAAGCAGAAACTATTTAAAACCTCAGTTTTAAAAGATTACTAATAGTACTTAGCGTCACTCAAAATTATAGTATATTCAAAATAACTGGATGATTTGAGATGAGGATAATCTGATACTTATTAATAGCATACCGATTTTCATTTCATTCTTACTTTTTAACTAAAATGTTGTTCAATGTCTTATTTTTTTATTAACAATTTGAACACATGTTGGATGAGTTAAATTTGTATTTAATAGGCTTCATAGGTAACTGGACCTTTCACAATGTGACATTTTCTTTCAGGAGCACGTTAATAACATTTTTTAATGTTATTAATGTTTTACACTGAATGGCTTTTGCCCACACCTCAACATGATGTCAAAAAGTTGTACAGAAAAGTGCAAAGCATATGTTGCAATAAATACACTTATTATCTTGATAATGTTCCCAACTAAAGCAAGCTTCATAAAAACTAGAACGTAAAAATGGACACTTTTCACTTTGATTTTTGTATTACTTGGTGTATGTAAATTTTAACAATAAAACTGTCTGAGAAATTACACCAATCATTTAAATAACTCTACACATTATAAAATTTTAATTTTACCAAAAGTGTAAGAATAATCTTACTGCAAATTTAAAATTATAGCCATAAAACTTTACTATGCAAAATGTAACAAGTGCATAATGTTTCTATTTCAGAGGAATAATCTATTTTAAAGAAATATTAATATAAATAGAGAAAATATTGCAATTAAGTTAAAGAACATTTTAAAATAAACAACAAAAAATCTTTCTTTGTTTTTTCCCCTTTTTCTTTTTTCAAATTTTACACTACATACCTCATCATTTCTGACAACAACCATTCTTCAAAACCTTTTTCTGCCATTTCCAGTCCCTTCCATGCATTGGCGATATCCTGCATGATGTTAAAAATGTTAAATAAAATTACTGAGCAAAGCAAATGGACAATCAATAATATACAATTGTATGATTCAAATCTAGCAGTTTCCATGTATAAATTAAAATATATTTACTATACAAGTTTAATTATTATTTTATAAACCTCTGATAGTTCAAAAAAAAGAGGGGAACAAATATGTATATTTAAATCATTATGTAAAGTAAATTTAGGAAAAAGAACAAGAAATGAAATAAAAATTGCTAAAAATAATTACAATATTCAAACATTTTGCAAAACACATATTTTTTCTTATCTATGGCAACATTTAAGGTAAGGAAAAAAGAGTGGGTTTTTATATAAACTGTTTATATAGACTGTTTAGTCTTAACACTAAGCTGCATACATCTAGCTAGTACTTCTGAACTAGTATTTTTCCATATATGTAAGTTAAGTGTTCAGAAAAAAAAGGGAGGAGGGTTCAGATACCGCACAGATATAGATTTTATTTCTCAGGACTGCATGGAAGAATAGACACTCTAAAAACAACAGAATATTTTCCCTATACCCACAGCAACAGATTCCTAAGATGTAACAGCATACATATGAAACCACAGACAATAGCAAATGCTGTATTAAACATAATAATCATGCGATATGTACTCAATCTCATTTATGAAGTGTTATCAGTAAAACATTTAACAAAACAATAATACAGGATGGTTATAATTAAAGTTCCACTTTGAAAAGGTTATAAAAGAAAAACTACTGGGCCAGATGTTATCAAACTCGGTAATTGTGTAAAGGAGGTGATGAGAATTTATTTTAAGTGAATTAAAAAAAAAAAAAGTTTCCAAAAGTCACAACCAGGGGGGAAATGGCACTGTATGCAATATTGTTAAATGAAATAAGGGTCAGAATGTTTTGTGATACCTGACATGCAGACACATGGCATTTTAGACAACACAATTTTTATGCAGAATGGGGCTCCGCCGCACATTAGTACACGTGTCACACAGTTATTTAGGCAGCATTTCACTAATGATTGGATTATAGACTGATGCTTCCCTACTTTTTGGCCACCCCTGTGACTTTTGACTATGGGGTTATCACAAAAGCAATGTTTATGGTGATAATCTAAACAATTTGGTGGAATTGAAAGATGCAATAGACCAATAGGTCCGTAACATTCCTCCTAATATGCTAACAGCTGCTGTTGTGGAATGCAGTACTACGATTTGACTTGCTTTCAGAGTTTCATTTAACAATACTGCATACAGTGCAATTTTCCCTAGTGGTGAATTTTTGTACTCCCCCCCCCACACACACAGAAAATAAATTCTCATGACTTCCTTTACATGATTAAGTTTGATAGCATTTGGTCCTGTAGTTTTCCTTTTATGATCATTTCAAAGTGGAACTTTAATTATAACCACCCTGTATATACTGTATACTACAATACATGCAAATAATTCACAGCGTATGGAGCATCTTTTTTATACTGTGGAACATTCATTATCCCTTTACTTTCCCATATTGTGGATTCGTATTAAAAAAAAATGAGATTCCAACACTTAAACTTACCCTCAAAAGATAACACAGTAATATATATATAAAAGCTGTATCTCTTCTGTATAATCCAGTGTTTCAAAGCTTAATAGAAATAAAAATTTTGTTTCAAATATATTAAGATACAGAAATGAAGAAAAGATGTATCGAAGACTATTTGACTACCCCAGCCATCATTATTCACATTATCTAAGGAGATTGCTCACCTAAGAGGTGACCTATTAACCTGAGAACAATCATAGAATTTTGAAATCCATTTCGATTTCTCATTTGATTACATTGTTCCTGAATATGCATGTACATTACTCTCATAACTGCTTTGAAAAGACAGCAATGAGAGCATTTGAGTCACTAAATTTCACTACATTATGTTGCCTTAACACGTATTCCGAAACTTAAGTAGCAAAGTTTCCCTTCCAGCTTCTTTATCTGCTCTCCATGATGGCCAATTGGTGGCACGTGGCCTGCAGGCAGCTCATGGGGGTTTTTTCAATGGTCAGAAACTACATTAACAAATACTTCACTACTTACTAAATTTCTGAATTTGTGTGTATTTTCATATTTTTAATTATCCCACGATTACCTTCATACAAAAATTACTTGAGATTAATTCTACAAGAATCTTAAAATAACAGGTGTTTAGCCAGGGCATGTTCCTAAACACCTGCTAAACATAACATATAGTGAAGCTTTTGGTCCCAAGATGGTTAAACTGGTCCTGAAGAGTACAGAAGCTAACCACCACAACCAATTATAATAACAGATAACTGAGGCTGTAGACAACAAGTTAGTGGATACAGGCCACCACTGAGATAAGCAGTACGAACAAAAGCAACTAAATATGATGAAAGCTTGTTAAATATTAACAATAATAAAGTACTTACAGAAACCATTTTGCCTTCAGATGGCAAATAAGCTGGTCTGTTGCTAAGACGAAGTTTTGTCTGTAGTGTGTTGAAGTTGGTTTCTAACCTAGCCTTTTGCTCCACACGTGGGGGCTTGTGTACTCTACGGTAATTTCTGAACTCATCTAATTTCTTATGTACACCAACAAGAGTGTTATCTGTCGTTCTGTTTTCCAGCCATGGAGTTGTCCTACGGATCCACTCCAACAGCTACATATTTTAATAAGAAAAGACACAATTATTAATTTGATTACAGAATCTGTGTTATTTTTCAAATAAGCACATTCAGAAAAATTTTTAATAGAAAACAAGCAAAACTGATAGCATTAAATTATTGGTGAAAATGTTTAGCCCACTGGTCAGCGCGATTTCAAAAGTCTCCAAGTTTGGGGTATTTTCTGCATTGTCTCTTTTAAGTATAAGTCTCCAAGGGACAGTGCATTACACAAGCACATAAGAAATATAAACAATAAAAACTACAAATTTTTGACTTATTCTAATCTTTTCCAATTCGTGTGTAGATCTTGACAATATCCTTTAAAAAAGCACGAAACACGTCATCATTTAACGAATGACAATGCAATTTTCCCCACATAAATTCAGATAAATATGAGTCAAACATGTCCTTCACATGATTTGTGAGACTCCCGAGAGCTCGTTTGACTACTCATCAAATACCCTCGATGGTATTCGTATGCGCACCTGCGTCGGGATCTTTGACCGTCAGACCGTTCAAACTCAAAGCCATCTCGGGTAATGGAAATTATATCATAAAAATGCAGAGAACAGAAATCACACAACTTGCATTAGAAGAGCATGGCAAAATGGCAAAATCCATTAAAAGCAACGGGCTCTGAGGCTAATCTTTGACATCACTAGCCTTCCTTAATTGGTCAACCTATCAGTGACGTAACGTGTATGCCTGATGTCTCGGGTGACATCATTATCAAAAATCTCTTCCTGGCTCCACTTCGAGAAAGATTGCCAATCTTGGTGCAGTTGTCACCTCTTTGCATAATAAGTGAGCTTAACAGCATTCCAACCAAATTATTTATTTCATAATTGTTATTTGAAATAACTTGTGAATTCATTACTTGAAATAAATAATGAACAAAATCACACGACATAATAGTTTAAAATTAATATGTATGATCAAAAGGTACTGTTACTTACATCACTAGCTAATCGCTCATATTCTTCCATTAACCTCTCATTCTCCTGGTTAACTTTCAATACTTTACAGATACGATTAGCAGCAGTTTCTGCCTGTAAGAACAGAATAAGAATGTATAAATTTTGAGTATTATTTTTGCACCCAATAATGACATTATTATACGAATATATAATTTCAAATAAGTAAACATAGACCTTACTGGCATAATTACAAAACTTAATATTCCTCAGCTCTTTGTAGCCTATTTAATAAAAACATAAATTTGTTATTTAACACAGTGCTTAATTTTGTTTTGGTTACTGTTAAAATTAAAACAGTATTAAAAAGATAGTTACTTTCATATGCTTTAATTTCAAAAGATTTTAATAGAACTTGCATGACCCTTTTTTTTATTTATTTTTAAAAATTTTAGATTTGAAACATCCTTCCATTACAATTTAGCAAAACATACAATATAATTTGCCAGATACAACACTACCAGTAATTATCCATAATAAATATGAGCAAAATATAACTTCTGGAACAGTTCAATCAATTTACAATGTATTATATACTTATTCTTAAAAATGAAATGAGCAATTTAATAACTGTCAAAATTTACATTTAAAGCTATAAATTAAAAAGTGTTTGTTTGTTCAATATGGAGGTATTTTATTTAGATCTAGTGAAATTAAGATATGAGACTCTCTACATTTTTTTATGAAAAAATATCAAATGTGTATGTATAAAGCAACCCCCCATCCCCTGAAAAAAAAAGTTGCTGGTAATCTGGAGGTCTAAATTTTAGATAATTTCGGATACTGGATGTCAACATTTTGAACTTTGTACTGTATGCACACCCAATAATACTACAGCATGAAATAACAACAAAAAACAACATGAATATTAAGTTTTAGATTACAAACACTATAGTTATTCACCTCTCATGTCTTTTTCTATTTTTTTTTTTCCAGCATCTGATTTAATAACTTCTCACTTAGGGTACCGATATATTTTATGTAAAAACAAAAAATATTCTGAAATTGGCAAGTCCTTTGAAATACTTATCATACTAATATTAATGTATCTTTATGTGTAATTTTTAATGCACTAGGCTATCATTTAAAGCCATATCTACAAAAATAGCATACACCACATATTTTCCCCCCTCTGATTTTCAAGCAGCAACATTAGTAGGAAAAGGGGGGATACTTGAAATACTTGAATATATACAGAATTTAAAAGATGCTTTTACTACTACAGAAACAACAATTTAGAAGCAATGGTCATAACTTATTTGTATAAAGGCTAAAATTTTGAATTCTATATCTAATTAAATTTTATTATATATAACCCTTAACAATGTTTAATTTTCATTAGTGAATGGATTTTAAATCATGTAATTTTGACAGATTTTTCACAGCAATTTCGAATATTATAGATCTTTCCTGTCCTGAAAAACAGCTGTACTAAAGTAAATAAATTAATAAAGGCACGCTAATTGGTACTTTCTTTACAGAAAAGCCATAAAAAATTTTATTTACAAATATTTTCACCAATAGATTTCATATTACCAAATATAACACTGTCTGAAAGTCTTTATTTGATTCGTTCCTTAACCTGGAACTACATATAAGCCTATGACTGACTGTCCAAGAGATGTTCAGAAATGCAATCTTTTTTAAACACCTAATATAACCAGAAGCTAGTAAACAATCAGGCTATTAAGGAATGATAATGTAAGTTGTTAACATATTTAACTAAGTCATAAGAAAAGTAACATAACTGTTTCTAATCGAAATTATTAAAAAAAAAAATTGCAGTTCTTTTCTTTTTTTTTTTTTTTTTTTTTTTTTTTTAATCGGAACTTTTTTACATGCTCTAAGAGCTTTTAAAAAAAATTTTTTTTTTAATAATCATAAATTAAAGATCTCCAGTTGTTGTCAAATGAAATTGATAATTAAAAATAATTTTGCAACCGTTTTAAAGCTTTATAATTTTTTTTTTTTTTTTTTTTTATAAAGAAGATTCATTCAAGATTAATGGAAAAAAAGATTTGATACTCAATACTTAAATATGGCAATTTATTTTCTTAAATGCAAGATCTAAGAAACATTCACTTAATGAATGCAAATTCAATATGTGTGATAATTAGTTATAGTGACTGAATGAATGCTTGGGGATTATTAATTTGACAAAATATATGACAATTAATCCTCTGAGCAGCATGACCGGCTTTGTGCGGTTAAGAGATTTTTTGTCACTTGATACATATTAGCTTATACATTAAGATATTTTGCTTTCTTTAAAAATGTAAATGTAATCTTGGTGAATGTAAGTTTATGAAAATAGAGGCTAAAATAAGTAATTATTTAAATTTAACTAATAAATTCTTCATAAACAGAATTCTGCGTACAGGGCTTCATGACAGATCCAAAAACCTGTGCCGCTCAGAGAGTTAAATAAAATAATTTCACAATTATTTAGTTTTCAGTTAAACTGAGAATTTTTTAATTGTCGACTTAATGTGACTGTCCACTAGATTCACTTTTGTGTGAAAACTGGAAGAGTAGTAACAGCACAGGAGAAGTTTAAAAGTACCCTTTATTAACTCTTTAAAATTTACAATGCATCACCTCAACGCTAACAAACTACACCTCTTCTTGGGCGGTTACTAAAATCAGATAACGAAACTAAAAATTTGAAGCTATGTACCAGTAATAGAACTATGCTACAGGGCTCAGCTAATTCCTGTTTTTTAAAATCCCATCGAAAACTAGTGGCAGCAAGTAAATGCCAGAGTTATTGCAGCCACCTTAACTAACAATAACTCTGGCAGCAAACGCTTAAGCAGCAGAGGTGACAGCAGTAACCTAACTCTTTTTTCTTACTGAACCTCAGTTTTTAAACTGTTTCTTCAAGGTAGAATTTGCATCCCTTCAAGCACGCTACCAAATTTAAATATTCTAGTATTGACAATTAGGGAATGAAGGTTTATAGTAAAGAATAACAAATTAAATAAAATTGGTTATTTAAAATAAATATAAATCCCTACAATTGCTATTGATTACGTTGAATAATCATAAGCAGTCAAATTAAAATGACACATAGACTAGAAAACGTTTCAAGTTCAATTTAACTCCCTCCAAAAGTCCACCAGCAATAAAATAAAATATACGTACATTCATATCTATACAAAATCAATATACCTGTTTAGCACCAGAGAAGGTGTGATAATATGAGGACACATATGTCATGACTGCACGTTCGTCGGGCATGGGTGTATTGTTGATGTCTGTGGAAAAGGGTAACACATAATAGTAAAACAAGCAAAATGGACATAAAAACAGCTACAGAACATTACCTGCTGCGCTCCCTGGAACGCATGATAGAAACAAGAAACATAAGTCATGACTGCACGTTCGTCTGGCTTGGGAGTGTTGACCATGTCTGAAGAGAGCAATTAATTACTTTAATTTTGAAATTTTGCAAAAACGTATTTAATCGGTTAGTTGTCCACTCCCATGCAGGTGAATGCATTACCAAATATCAGTCAATGAACCATCAGTAAAAGCAATTGTGTGGCAAATATCAAATCTGCATAAATACAGTAATTACTTATTTTGAAATTACCCAATTTTGTGAAGCAAAAAATTTCGAGAAAACACATTCAATATTCTATATGCCAAAGCAAAATGTCTACAACAGATCTGCTCACCCTTCTTCATTCCTGCTTAATTATTAGGTTGGCAGTATGCTATTTGTCAAAACTGCTTTACCTCTTACTTGCCGATGCTTATGGACACCCAGAAATGTATTTACGTTCCTGTGCCTTTACTTGCCTTTCAAATATATATATATATATATATGAAAAACTGAGTAAAATATTGCAAAAAATCTGTTGATGACAGATGGCATTAATACTTTAAACTTAATTTAAGATGCACGATTCATGTTACTGAACTATTTGTAACGCAATTCGCATGTAAAATATTTTCTACTCTTAATTGAGATTTAATTAATATTTTAATTCCAAGTCGTTTTACTTGCTAAATTTCTCAAAATTCCTACTAGTTTAAATTTCTTTTTTTAGTAATTCACAACATTCGGTTTTACTTTTGATTTTGAATTTTAACTTTTACCCTTGCTATATGGATGACGAAACATGAATTAAGTATTGGAGAGTTAGGTTTGGAGGAAACTTCCCCTTGATAAGTCAGTCTCCTGCTTGCTCAACAATTATTCATTTATGCAATTTAATTTGGTCTTGAAAGTTCCTTAAAAATTTTTTTGAATATTATACATTCATTCATGCTTTTCGACATGTGCACTTAATGTACATATGCTCTTAGAATTTAAATGATATTGCAAATTAGTTCACAGCAATAATTATTTTTATTTTTTATTTTTGCAATTAAAATTTCTTAATTAAATTTTTATTAGCTTTATACAAATTGAGAATATTTGTTAAATTCAAATTTCACTCCTTGCAGCAATGATGCAAGAGAATTATTCAAATTAAATTTAACTTAACTAACATCAAAGGCAAGATATATTCTTGTGAAACAATTAATATTTAGATAGATATTCTAAACTGTATACTCTTTGGCTAATTTTATTTTGCAAATTTCTTACATCTTCATTTTGAGAAAATCTTGAATGGAGATAAAATTTTTATTCATCAAAGTACTTTTAAATATAATAATGAGTGTAATTTTTCTGGATAAACTTGGTAATGTGCTATAATATCAAGCAAAATAAATACAAATGTTAACTGATTAAACACTGGTTGAATCTTCATGTAAAAATCTACAAATGTCTACAGTATATTAAAACAATTCAGAAAGACGAAATTTAATAACAAAAAAGCCCATAAAAAAGAAACAGTTCAAATGAAATAAAATTTTAAAAAATTCTGAAAATCTACATAGGTGATAATGAAGACCAACTCAGTCTGATTTCAAAAATTAAATGCATGAAAGATTTGGATTCAAATAATTTCATATTTTCATTTCACTAAAGAATTGAAAAATATTGTATACATTTTTGGATATTTGTTAAGTCAACAGATGCAGCCACCTTAGTAGAAGATGCCAATTTTTTTAGAATATATTACATCTGGTAACTAACACATAACTATTCTTCAAACAACCATTCTGATATGCGTTCTTTTTGTTGCATTCCAATAGTTTTTATAAATAAATCAGGATACTTTTTCCTTTGAAATTAATTTTAAAACATGTGCTTTTAGAATTTGCCTGCAGTAAAAGAAACTTCTGGAAAATTTCTACAAAAACACAGAATTTTGCCAAAAAATCTCTAAAGAGAACAACGAGGAAATGTATTTGGCAGAAAGCAGTTCTTACAGTAGATTTAGCAGCGATAGCACTTTGCTATTCTGCAAGGTGGTTGGGTTAATATGTAAGGACCCATTTTTGTTTCCTATCAACAGTTCTACTGATTCAGAGACTGATATTTAGATGTCATGCATTATTCGGTTTGTAGGCAGGTCACTCAACTAATGCTATTTGGATATAAATGTTAACTCTCAAACAACATGCAAAACAAATTTTTGACTACAAAATACACAATTAAGAGTATAAAGAGTAAAAAGGAATGAAATATTTCATTTAAAAATTATATTAAAATATTATCAACTAATTAAAGGATTTTTATTTCAGAGATAAATAAGAAAAAATTAGCGTGGATGACCAAAATTGTTTCTATGTGCAGAAGGCAAAAAAACTTGCAGCAGTTACAACCAATATAGAAACACAGAAATTCTTTTGATTAAAAACATTAATTACAAATGTGAATTACTTTTATATAACACGGAAAATATCAAGCAAAATTTATTTATAATCCTTTCACTCTTCACAGAAAATATTTAATTCTAGGTTTTCCATAAAAACTGCATTAAATTTTGAATATTATTAATTACTCTATCAATATTTTTTACTGTACTAGCTTCTTATTTAAGGAATAAATACTACTACTGCTATATTTAAATAACTGCCTACATTGGTATAATCTAATAAATCATTTAGCGCATTTCAATTACAGAGATTATATGAGCTTAAAAACTTTACACACATAAAGGATTAAATGGATTTATAACATTTATAATGTTAATAATAATTAGAAACAGGCTATTTAAAGTTTTTTTAAATGGATAATAGCAAAATTAGAAAGTAATTAACAAAATTAGTATCAAAATCACTCAAGCATGCCAAAAAAATCAAATAAATTCATTATCAGCTTACCTTCAGGATCTAACATTCTGGGGATATTGAGATATTTTTCAGCAACATCAAAGGCAAGATTCAAGTTATGAATAGGGTTATCCTGAAAATGTTAATAACAGTAAATTGAATTCCACTTTATAAAAACAATTAAAACTTAATAAATATTTTTCCTAGCATTAAATTTGAAATGCAAACTATAAAAACAGGAAAAGAATTCTTTCTGTAATAAGCTGCTTTATTATTTAAAATATCTCTAAAATTAATAGCATTCTACAGAATGTCAAATGAGTTTAATCATTACACCCGAAACTATTTTGTCAACAAATTCTGTCTGATAATTTTGATTTACCAGTTAATTTTCTATAGTTTGTTTAAAAATGTTTGGTTAAGTCATAGAATGTTCAAAAGAATTAATTTAAATTTTACTACAGGATGTCTTGATCAAGCCAAACTGACATTTTATTTTCATCCTCTTTATACTATGTTGAAAGAAAATAATTTATAAGTCCAGTTTATAAATTAATACATGTTACTAGTAGTATATGAAAAGCTGGCATTCTATATAGAACCTAGGAATTCTATAAAATGACAAATGCTGTTTAGACAAAGAATGAAAATTATCATGATAAATTTATTTTCTAAAGATGTGCATTCCTCAAAAATACAAATGTTATTTTGAAGAAACAAAAAACTTTTATTATGTATGAATGTATTAAATGTATGAATATTCGAAATGAATTGGAGATATATTTCATACTATGCCAGTTTGTCATTTGGCATTTTATAGAATGGCTAGGAAATGTGGGACATGTTGTGTTTCCAACATTGCCAAACAGTTTTTGGGATTCTATAAAATGTCCAGGTATTCTACAGAAAGTCAGCTTTTACACATTTCAATAACATATACATGCTTTTATTAAACAATAAGCATGTACAATTTAGAAATCGTCTTTAAAAAACTTTAAAAATACAAATTAATTGATAGTATTAAATCTGGATTTCCATTTTTGTTTGCAATATTTAATTACAGAGATATTAATAAAATATAATGCTAATATTTAGCAATTCCGATTCATTATTGTATATAAGCAATTGATAAACTAAATAACTTTTGCAAATATTTCTATTTTGATGCTTATTTATTTTTATTAAACTTTTATAATCCTATTAATGATCTTTTCATTGGTTTACAACAGCGGTCTTCAAACTTTGTAGATTCACAGAACTCTTAGAACTGTGATGATTTCCGGAGAATCTCATCCCACCCTTAGAAAAATATATTTTAATTTAATATTTAAATTATATCAATATGTTACACATATTATAATAATATAGGTACATTTGTAAAGATAGTTAAAGAAAAATACTGCATTTTTTGTCAAAAAAAATTAACATAAATTTAACACAATTTATTCATTAATATCATTAATTCCTGCTCCAGGTGTCACCTACGCTTTTATTATTTTAGTGATAGGAATATACTTGCTTTTTTTACATAAACACTAAAATTCTAGCTCTATTGATGTTACCTGCAGTCGCATTTCATATTCTGTATATAATTTGCGTCTATATTTTGTTTTTGTTGACACATATGTTGAGAAAGATTTACTTGTATAATACATTCTCTCGAATGACATTAGAATAAGTGTGAGAAATTTCCAGATATTCTGCATAAATCTAAAAACAAAAATTAAGGAACTGCCCTTGCTTAAATTTAGACTTTAATGGTGAGGCTGTTGATACGTCGATAAGTTGTTTCTGTTCCTTCATTGGCAAGCTTCTGATTTATCGTAATAGTTGAACAGATTTTTATAAAATCATGCTTACTTTTTTTTCTTCTGGGAAATATTCCCTTATAATTTTCTTCAATTGAAAAAGGGATTTCACTGTATAATTTTTAACACTGTTGTCTAAATTCATTTTTCATTACAAAACTGTATAGTTTTGCAAAGCACTGCGCATCACACATTGATACATTATGACCACTCGTTAAACATCAAAACTAAATGTATAATTAAATATATATTTATATTTTTTTTTAGTTAATAAACACTAGTGAGCTATTGTGAGCATTTTATAAATTTCTTTTTGAATTTTTATCTTGACACACGGAACCTAGAGTTCCATTTTCCCAGAACCCTACAGTTTGGAGACTACTAGTATACAAGTTACCAATAATCACCAAAAGGGTTATAAATATTCTGTAAAGGAATAGAATGTTTCTCCAATAAAGGAGCTGTGTGGCTGACACTTCACACAAATGTTGAAACTATAGTGCCAAATGAACTCTTGGCTTAATGACTAAATAATACTCTCACTGAAAATCATATGTATTATGAAACATCTAACCATTCATATTCTACATTAAACATGTGTTAAATAAATGTTTTCATTCACCATTTCATGTGCAAACCCTATTCCACTTGGAGGAATACTCAAAGGAAGACTATGATGATGCATGGGACTACTAAAAGGACAAGGTAAGAAAAGTGTTTCTTTTCCTTATTTCATTAATTTGGTGTATAAATATTTACATTACTTTCATTCCATTACATATTATATAACATTGCTATACTGAAAAGATATATTCAAGATAACATTTATAAAACTTATTTCTGAGATATATTATAAGTTTTAATCAATGTACCTCAAAACTTTGTACATAACATTGAAGGAATATAAATGAATATTTTTTGTTCACAACAAGATACAAAGAAGAAGCAAAATAAGTAATAGCAGCTAATCTGTTCAGTTTTCCAAATAATTATATTTTGTAATAATGGAATAATTCTTAAAATATAAGCATTGAGGCCTACTGCTAAAAACTAAACAATATCTGCCAATTAAATTTCTTTCATTATCATTCTGCCAATTAAATTTCTTTCATTATCATTCTGCCAATTAAATTTCTTTTGCTTCAATAGATACTACTAAACAGTTTCCGAAAGGGTCATAATCAATGTTTAGTTCAGGTTTTCAAATAATTTAATTTGTAATAATGAAATAATTCTTAAAATAAAAGCATGAAGTCTACTATTAAAATTAAACAATATTTTACGTTCTGTCAATTAATTTTTTTTTTTTTTTGCTTCAATAGATTCCCCTGAACCATTTCAAATAAAATTGAAATGATACTGTGAAATGATATGATAAGAATATTGAACTATTTGTAAAACAGCATGCAAAACGTGAAAAATATTGCCCTAATACACTATTCATACACAAACATATATAAATAAATAAATAAAACATAACTGCAATTTACCTTTGTCAATTTGCTATAATCTAACAAATCAGGTCTGTGCCTGTGAATGAGAGCGCAGAAAGCAAGACCATCCTTCCAACTATAACCAAAGCAAAAATTTACATTAGCAATATCTATATCTATTCATAGGAAAAGGAATTAAGAAAAATCTTTAAAAATATAAATACTATCTAAACCAAACAAATAACTGCATTCTATCAACAAAAAATGCATTGTAATTAAATTATATTATTAAATATTAAAATTACAAACTCTCACAATATTGCAAAAATGCATAAGAAAAGTGGAGAATCAATGAAAACAAAATTACAGCTTTAGCAACAGTGAACTGGTTTATGCCAAATGGCCAAAATATCAGAACAGTCAGATCGAACTTTGCTTTTGTCAGGGGGGATGGACAAAAATCCCTCTTGTTCTAATCATTCATTAGGACAGATCAGCATTTTTAATACTATGCAATTTTCAAAAAGAAAAAGCAAATATAAAAAATTATTAATTCAAAACAATTGTATAGCAATATACAATTGTTTTAAATTGTATGCCATTTTTAATAACAGAAAAACAAAAAGCCATCAACAAAAAAGCATTGTAATTAAATTATATTATTAAATATTAAAATTACAACTTTGCTTTCTTCAGAATGTATGTTCTGAAGTGCTTTCTTCAAAATGTGTAGTATCATTAAACTCTGAAAATGTAGTTGAAAAATGCTAAAGAATGAAGAAAATATGACAAAGTACGTAAGCACAATAAAAAAACAAACCAAATAAATACATTCATTTGAACACTTGAAAATGGTTCAAAATGCTCAGTATCGATAAACTCTAAAAAGGAAGTTGAAAATGCAAATTAATGATGAAAAACATGAAAAAGCAAGTAAACACAATAAAAATGAATCAAATAAAAATTACAAACATAAAAGCAGCTAGTTCAGTTTAAGTCACTTAACAAAGAGGGGGGGGGGGAATTATTCTCTGCTACCAATCTCCGAGTTAAAAAAGTACTTTTCGTTTTTATTTCTCAGTTACTCAGATCGATGTAGGGATTGGAGACATACAATTGTCTTGGATTGATTGTTTTTATTTATTTATTTATCTTCCATTTTGAAAATTACATAGTATCAGAAACAAGAACTGTCCTACCAATGAATTAGATCACAAAATGGAATTATTTTTGTGCATCTCCCTTGACAACAGCAAAATATACATCAATCTGAGTGTTCTAATAATCTATCCATTTGGCATAGACTACTTCACCTATATTTACTTCACTTACTTGTTTAGGTTCTAAATTTCTTTTTTCTAGTTCTCCACTTTTCCTTTCTCACTTCATCTTTCGAATGTTATACTTTCAGTGTTTAATTTAATTACAATAAATCTATGTATATTATGATTAATTTATTTACATAATTGTGCTTTTTTTTTAATTTAGCACAGATATATTCTTACATTACGTAACAATTGAGGTGCACACTATATGTTATTTATTAGTAAGAGAAATTCTTAAATGGCAAATTTCAAACTACAGGTCGTTTGTTGAAAATTCTCACAACAGTATGTTTGCTCGACATTCCTCCACAAATGAAAAATAAGTTTGAGAGAGGAGAAAAAAAATGCTGTTGAATTAATAGAGATGCCCAAATCAAAAAGGCAGCATTTGTACAAATGCAGGTTTCACCAAGATTAGATTTTTTTTTTTTTTTTTTTTTTTTTTTTTTTTTTGTTTTGGCGATGATGCAACAAACTAGCAACAAACAATTTCAAAAATAAAACAACTTATTTTCATAACACAAATATCATATTTAATTTAAAATTAGTTTTTTTTTTCATGTGAAATGTAAACTAAACAAAAACATGTTGTATTTCTTGATTTATCACTTGGGCTTGGCAGGCAGAAAAGTTCGTACATTTTTTGCGAGATAAGTGGATCCATATATATTCCGATTCCCGTAATTTAGCTTTAGAAAAAGTTTAAAAAATTCTCGGCTTGCTCATGGAAATGTACACTTATGAGCTATATATTAGTCCCTGCATATGAATATCCATATAAATTCAGAACAGTAAAAATTTCTTTCCAATAAAATGTAACAATTTATCAGATGCACTTTTCTTACTATAAATTAAAAAAAATTATATACATACAAAAGGCCATATAAAACTGTTTCTTTTTATAGACAAAAAGGCCATAAAACATTTTTAAATGGCCTTTTGTCTATAAAAAGAAAATTTAGTATTTCTGATTTGCATATAATTAACCAGTTAAAAAACAAATAGTATGGAAGTTTTGCAATTTACAGCTATATAATAAAATTAAATAGCAATTAAACCTCTCAAATTAGCACAAAAATTTAAAGATAGTTTAATGAAATATTACCTCAAATGGAAATTCTGTACATTAACATTTTTATAAGGCTGTGTTTTTCTTTGGCACCATAATAACAAGCCTTCTTTGGCTGTCATCTCTGCAGAATAGAATAAGAAAAGCAAAATTAAAGTTCTGGAATAAAACTTAATTAAATAAATACAAATTCATCAAATGAAACAGACTTCATACAAAAAGAATATGAGGTGTGACACACACACACGAGGGGGGGGGAACGAAACTAAGTATGTAGCTTGAAAACAGAGTGGAATTGGGAACAACTGTTTTCACGATATCATGCCACAATCCTCCTCTATCCATGCAGCCAGTTTTGACTTAACCGACCACGTCAGTGGGGAATACTGCATAACTGAGTGAACATGTGCAACTGCATTCTGCTGGAAAAATGTCTAATGTAAAAACCGAACAGCAAGTCGACATCAAGTTTCTTGTGAAATTTAAGAAATCAGCCACGGAGGAAACATTTCAAATGTTAACCGAGGCTTATGGAGATGAAACTTTGGCTCATGCATGTGTGTTTGAATGGCATAAGCGGTTTTCAGCTGTATTCAGGGTAAGCAGTAAGGGACAGCATGGAAGATATGAACGTGCTGGGCGCCCCCTTGGGCATTATCATGATTGAATGGGTTCTCAGTGGTCAGACTGTTAATCTCAGTGGTCAGACTACTACATTGAAGTACTAAAAAGAATTCATGAAAAAAAGGCCACAGTTGTGGAGTGACGGATGGCTACCGCACCAAGACAACGCACCTGCTCACATGGCTTTATCTGTCAAGCAGTTTCTAACCAGCAAAACATTACTGTGATGGGGCATCCTCCTTATTCACCTGATTTGGCTCCATGCGAATTTTTTTTTATTTCCTAAAATTAAATCTTTTTTAAGGGGAACCCATTTTACCTCAGGCAAAAACAGAGAATCTCTTGAAGGGTCTTCCAAAAATTTCATTCCAGAGCTGTTACTGGCAATGAGAGCACCGAATGCAGAAGCGTGTGAAAGCTGAAGGGAATTATTTTGAAGGTGATAATGGCATGGAGAACTGATTCTGTAAGTACAATGATTTATTGGACCAGTCTTTTTTTTTTTTTTTTTTTTTTTTTTTTTGTCACACCTTGTATACATACAGGGTGATTGAAAATTCATCATCAATATTTGGTGGCGAGGTAGGAAATAGGAAAAGAAGCAGGTTTCACATAGAAAAGTATGGGCGCAGACGAATGCATGGTGGTGCAGAGGGCGCTGTGTGTACACAACTTCCATACATAAGCACAGCTGTTTGACATGTGCAGCCAGTCGTCAGTCGACTAGGTGACTTTGCAGAAATAACATGAACCGGTATACGTGGAATGAACTTGCAGATATTCCTGTAAATGCCAGGCATATTCCAGAAGGTCTGATTGTCCATGCAACGCCGTTGTGAGTCATGCACTGCACATGGTCAGCAGTTTGAGCACCTCTTGTAAGTCTGTAAAACCGATGCAAAGAAATGTTACATGTAAGGTAATAAATGTTTTTTTTCCTTACTATTTCCATTTTATGTGTTCTTTCCATCATTGAAATAGGGTTATTTTGCCCTACTACATGGCATATGCACCCATGCATTCCTATGTGAAATCTCCCTTCTCCTATTCCCTACCTCCCCACCAAATATTGAGGATGAATTTTGAATCACCCTGTATAGTATATGGTGTTACAAAAGAAAAGTATAAGTCAATTTTCTGAAATATTAATCCTAGAAAATTAGGTACTTGTCTTCTGTGATGGTCCCAGCAAAAACGTGAATTCTACACATTTCTACAATGGCAAAAAACAAATGGTTACCAATCTCTGCATCTACAAGGGAAAAAACGGTTAGTGATCTGTGCACGTGAAAGAAACAAATAGTTAACGATCCAGCTGGCTTTTCATAACAGAACTGTGTCAGTATAATGGTTTTGCATTGCAAAATTTTCATTACGCTTACTTTTTTCAATCTTTCATCCATGAAAAAGAAGCTATAAATTGATGTTTGAGGCATTACTAACAGCAACTACTATACTATGGCCACCAGAAAGAGTCTATAAAAAATGAATTTTCCAGCATGTTTATGAAATTTCCTTGGTAAAGTGCTACCAAAATTATATTAAATATTAAACTGTATTTAAAATATAATAAACAGAATTTTATGCGTTTAATAACAAACACAATTCTTCAGCACTTTTATAAATGCTATTTTATCTAAATCACTGATATAATTATATAGAATACAGTAATTACTGTACATATTAAATAAGTTTTGATGAATAAGATCATTATTTCAAATAAATTACTGATAAAACTTATATGAAATATAATAAACACATTTATATTCAATTTCTTCCATATGTGTATATTAAATAACTTGTATTGTATAGATATTAAATTAATTGCCAATTTATCGTTTTCTATATTCAGTTTCATTTTCGTAGATGTTTACAACATTTGGCAACAAATTGCACCTTCTTGACCCCGAATAGTGCCAACGCCATTCACTTTCCTGCCAAGACCATTACAGAAGATAAGTACCAAAAATTTCTTCCAATCATAAAGTTTCTCAAAGGAAGATACAGAAATGTGTGATGGTATTCAAAACTGGGAAAAAGGCTTCTGTAAATATAAAATTTTAAATTTTACATCACAACTGAAAAGAAAAAAAAATCCACCTTAACATATTTATTATGCTTATTGTGCTTAAAATTATGCATCTTTAAGTGGGAAATTCAGGAAAACATAATAATTAATAGTTTTATGCAAGCATTATAAATTTAATTTCAAGTGCTGTTTTACCCAAAAAAGAAACAGTAATTACTAAAAATGAGTAACTTGAAGTTTTGTAATTGCCCTCTAAATTTGGTTGTCAAAATGATGTCAAATTTCGATCAGTAATGAGCATTAAAAAGTGACAGTGTTCTTGAATATCTCTTAGAATTTTGCATTCAAAGGAAAAAGACACTGAATTTTATTACAGGGACCACATAAAAAATTAAGATTTTATATTCCCAGCACTCCAAAGATGAAACTGTTTTATAACATTTTTTTAATTATTTCAAGCCTCCTTTTCAATACTTATGTATTTATTATATGTGAAATAATAGTTACTTTTGATCAACCAAATTACCATACATATGTCAAATGACCATACAGTTATTTGTTCACAACAAAAATCTTCAAAACAGCAACTGTGTCACAACTGCCATCAGCTCTAGATAATTATGATGATCTCTTGCCAGTGATTATTCTGTTTAGCATCATTCTATTATATCACGTTCCTCAACATAATAAAAGACATGCATACATATAAATTATAGAAATGCATCTCAATATATTTAGAATACATTAACATTAACTTCTTATTTTATAAAATTTCTTGGTATTTTTATGCCAAATATAATATTTTAAAACCTGCATATTGAAATCTATAGATACATCTACAGAATACATTCTATACATCCATTAAGCATTATTCCCCTCCCCCCCCATGACAGTCTGTAGCAACATCTGCCATGAGACTTCTGGTACACCAGTAAAATTTAGCCTTGGTAAAGTTGTCAAAATTATAAGTCATAAAATCAAGTGCAGTGCAAGTTGTATAATGAAAGAAGACCATGGTTTCACTCAACAGACAACGAGGACCGACATCATCAGCAACTACACCAATGCAGTAAAAGTGTTTAAAAAGTCATGTCCTGTAGAAAGAGTTGAAAATTTGCCGTAAAAACTGCACAGGGTTTACCATTGGGATAGGCGAAAATATAAGAGTTTATCATTTTATCAGTAGGAAGGAGTTTATACTTTTGCTTTAAGAACTAGTCTACTTTTCCCTTTAACCTCAAAACTAAACTGATGTTTGGATAGAGGAAAATATGGCTGGGGTTTTAGCCAAAAGATCGGCCTTTTTCATTTCCAGGCACCTGACAGTGGCTGGGGATCCAATGAAAAACAAGCTCCCAGACAGAGGCAATTGCTTTGGATGCGTTCATCTTAGTCTCTTCAACAAGAAAATACTCGCCAGGTATATAGGAGACAGCTGCCATAATTGCAATCCGGGAGTCAACAACTATAACTGCCTTGCTAAAGTTAGTATCAAGTCCAAGAAGATTTAAAATTGTTTTTCCCATGGCGAAAATCTCTGCATTGAAGTTAGAGGCATTAAGACCAACAGCATAGGATTCCTCAAAATATCCTTCACAGTACATCGCAGCACCAGTATTTCCCATTTTTTAAAATTACATATATAAATATGAAATAAAGAAAATCTATTTATATATGTAATTAAATAATACATATATAAATAGATTTTCTTTCTAATTATAGTAAATAAAATCTATTAAATGTACTGACTGAAAATAAAGCATACCTTCAACAGAGATATCTTGAATAGCAAACCTAAGAATGATGGTCCATATGAGCCCGAGGGTCATTTTTACATTTCCATCAACAATTTCTAGAAAAAAGGCAAAATAAATTTCTATGAATAACATATATTTTTTAATGTTAATTCACATATAAACATATTATTTGCTGCATTAGTCCAAAAAAAGATGATAAACCCCTTGAAAATTAAATCATTTTTGCAAAATATGCATATATATGGTACTGTCTTACATGCAAGATCCTTTTCCCCCCTTCTAGTGAAATACATTAATACAGGATTGTTCTGCATGAAAGACTGCATTACAAATAGGCAAATACTGCAATTCAATTAAAATGTTTAAAACAGACTTCGCAATAATATTTTGTGATGATAATGACAATGATTTTGATAAATTACTACCACTTTAAATATGATACCATGATTCTAAAATTTGCAATAATCTTAAAATGTTTCTTCATGACACAAGAGCAATAAATATTAATTTTTTAGATACTGAAGTATCGCAATGATAGTCTTGTGAATGTTATGTGCAATGTAATGGCATATTCATGTACTGTAAAGGCATACCTCATGTGAAATGAAAATACTGAAAAAATAAAATTTAAAAGACTTTGCAATAGAAACAATAACTGCAACCTTATATTGTGTAGTCTATTTTATTGCTATTATTACTATAATACATAAAGTAAAAGTCCGATTATCCCGCATTCAACTAACCAGAAAACTCAAGTAATTGGAATATTTCTGTTTAGAAAAATGCCACAACAAATTTAATATGTGAGGGATTTGTAATGCGATTATAGACCTTGTTTTTCAAAATGTGACAGAAAAAAAGATAAACAGAACTTATATATATATGATTATACAAAGTCCAGCTATTAATTTCCAGGACTCATGGAATAACTCAGAAGAAAAAAAGGTTAAACACATAGCCATTTAATATGATTCAAAGTAATCTCCATCAGCCATAATGCACGTCTGTGCTCGGCTGTACAAATTTTGGAAAGAAGTTTTAAAATCTTCTTTTGGAATGCTCTTTAATAGTGACGTTACAGTTTTCTTGATGGCTTCGACATCCTGAAATCTTGTTCCCTTCAGTGAATTTTTCAGCTTAGAAAACAGGAAAACGTCTGTGGGTGCAAGGTCTGGAGAGTATAGTGGATGCTGCATTTCAACGACACCATGCTGAGCTAAGAATCGCCTCACAGGTAATGCAATGTGTGGGCGGGCATTGTCATGTAGCAGTAGCCAACTCCCATTTTGTTGAAAATGAGGCCTCACTCTATAAATTCGTTTTCGAAGTCGGTCAAGAACTTCTGTGTAGAACTGTCCATTGATAGTCATGTTAGGAGGAAGAAATTCCTGATGAATGAGTCCATCGCAATTGACGAAAGTGATTAACATGATTTTGATTTTGGACTTTTCAAATCGAAATTTTTTCTGCCTTGGTGAACTTGAAGACCACCATTCAGAGCTTTGACACTTGGTTTTAGGGTCATATTGATAACACCAAGACTCGTCTCCCGTGACTATCCTATCCAGGAACGCAGGGTCAGCATCAGCGTTGTCGGTAAGCATCCAGCCACATGCATCCAGTCTCAATTGCTTTTGTTCGTCCCTTAAATGGGGAGGAACGAATCTGGAACAAATCTTGCGTTTGCCTAGGTCTTGCGTCAAAATTCGCCGAACCGTCTCTTTGTCCATGTTGAATTCATTGGCGAGTACTCAAATAGTCAATCAACGATCACATTTCACCATCACAAATCTTATATATATATGTGGCTTAAGTGTTTGTTGCCAATAGTTTATTGGTTGCTTGTGTAACATTAAATTATTTTATTCCCTGTGCAGCGCAGCATGTGACGAATATTATGAGAAAGCTAAGCCGGAAAAATTAAAAATACAAGAGCACATGCATTTAACATTTAATAAATAAATTTAACATCTATATATAATAGAATTCAGAAATATGCAACCAGTAAAACAGGCGACGATAAAAAAACAAATAAAATGAAATAAATATCTTTATTATATGTGGCTTAAGTGTCTGTTTGTCACTGATAGTTTATTGGTTGCTTGCGTAACTGTACTAACCATGTCTCAGGGCCAAACCCTTAAGCGTGTTGACATTTTTTTACCTGAGCCTGCATTTAGACACGATCAACTTTATGTTGCCTGTTCAAGAGTTCGTGACAGAACGGACGTAAAATTAAAAATAATGGATAGTCCTCCGCAAGGCGAGCTTAAAAATGATGAAAAGATCTACACAAGAAATGTTGTCTACAAAGAGATCTTTGACATGTTAATTAACATTTTATTATTTAAATCACCTTTATTTACTGAGATAGTGGTGGCTCTTAAGAAATGTACCGCCAGTGGTTTCCTTCATTGTACTCTACTTTAAGCAATTAAGCAAGTAGAAGGGGGAAAACCCTGTGGGGCAGTAAGCAAAGGGGCGTACTCGCTGCCTACCCTGGGTAATTCAGTTTGAAATAGCAGACATCTTTGCACAAATCATTTTAATTAAAATTTATAATATCTAGAACAGCGGTCATTTCTTATGACCGCCGGGCTTCCTAGTTACTTCATAGGCCACATGTTGCTGATAAGCTTTATGTGATAGATATCATGTTGCTCTATCCATCAACAGACAGGTATCAACATGATATGCTGATAGAATTGTCCATTGCTCTATCTAAAATTTTCTCAAACTGGCTGCCTCGAAGCAATTTAATGCGGCCCACAAAGACATTTCAACTACACATTTGTTACAAGATTTAAAAATTACAATAATTTGAAGTCTGAGATTATATTGTTTTCATTTCCATGAAAAAAGAATATGAATGACACATCAGAAATATATAAAATGGAGTTATTTAATTTACTATGGGATAGAAACCTTATTCAAAGGTTTGATAACTTTTATTTGTAATTGTTAAATAAATTAGTTACGAACTTTTGCAATAAGAATAACTGCTTTGTTTGGGAATACATTTAAATGAGAATTTGTTTTGATGGTTGAAAATTAATAAGAAAATAACCTGACTTATTTATGGGCATCTATGTATCATCCATCATGATAATTTCCATCCACGCTAAAAACTTTTATCAGAATTGAAACGTGATCAAGGTCAAGATATCATAAGATATAAAAATCTTTATTTATTTACAAACATATGTATTTTTATTCATGTGTCAAAGAAAAATTTAATAAATAACAGAAACAGACTAGGCTGTTATTATTTATTCTCAAGTTTTGTCCCACTTAGTAAAGTTTCTTTGTTTACATTTAATTTAAAGTAAGAATTATTTGAAGGAAATGTCAATCTATGAGCTTAACATAGCGGTCAGTATATTTGAATCACAAAATATAATCAAAAAAAAAAAGTCTTAGAGGTACCAAAATTTAGACTTCAGATGGAAAATAAATATAAATTTGATTTTTTTCTTTGCTGTATTATTTTTATTGTTTATGTATATTTCAATAAATATTTAACATGCAAAATTCTCCCCCCCCCGGTCAGCTGTTTTTAAATTGTGCATTCGGCCCACATGCAATTTGGGTTTGAGTCTATTGCTTTACATGATAAGAAGTAACTCATTCAATTTATAACAGACACTGTAAAGGCAAAAACTGGGATTTTTAATGTATTTCTTATAAGTTGGCATAAAGTACATACCTTCAGCACCAATGGAAACTAATTTGACACCTTTACTAGCTATAAAATCTAAGGCCTTATTGACATTGGCAATGTGATGAAACCTCATCTTTCCCCTGTCAGGCTTTGGCAATGTTTCACTGGATATGACCTCTAACAGTAACATAAGTTTTAATCCATTTCGAAAATCTTCTTCAATGTTCTCAATTTGAGTACCCGCTTTTCGTAAGTGGGAATTACACCATGCAGTAAAAGTCTGAAAGAATAACAAACAAGAATTAAATTTTAAATAAATTTTATTCCCATAAAATAAACAAAAGAATAAAATTTGAAAGCATACATATTTTTATAGTTAAATAATGATAACACAAAAACAATTTATTATAATTAAGAATATTTAGAGCAAAGTTTAAACCTTTGGGATTAATTTAAATATCAAATAACTGTCATTACATTTTTACAATTTAGAAGCCAAGGCTGAAAAGAAAGGGTAGAGTGTCAGATTCACGATTTTTATTAGAAAATCATAACATTCTAACTTATTCACATTGTAAAAGCTAGTAATAAAATTCAAAATCAGCTTTAAGTAAATTATTAGCAGCTTCTTTACTTCAAAATGTTTCTCAGCAAATATATTACAGTCAAAAGTCGTTAATCCGGACTCGTCGGGACTTCGGCGATTCCGCATTAACGATTTTTCCGGATTATAGATCATCAGTTTAAATGTGGTAAGATGGCATGCAGAAATTATAAAATTAAAAATATGAAACCGTAATTTATGAAATAAAGAACAATTATGATCTAAAGGGTATCAAAATTTACAAAAAAAAGCTTAATATTTATTTGTTTACTTTACTTTCTTCACTATCGGAAGCGAATTATTATGACGAGGAATTTGATTTAAATCATATCAAAGACGGAGTATATTGAGATGAAATATTACATTAAGGAATTATAAGCCAAATAAAATAAAAACATCTGCCCTGAGGATAAGGATAGCGCTGACAGATCAACTTCCAATTCATTGCGCGCCGCGGCATCCCCCCGCCGCAGAGCAGCGTGAAATTGATAAACAGATTTCGCAATGGTTAGATAAACAAAGAATATGCCTTTATCCATTTTTTGCAGCAATTCCACTTTTTGTTTAATGGACTTCGAAACATACTTTCGCTTTGTAGATCCTTTACATATTAGTAAATATATATCGGAAATTCTATTTGACATAATCGAAAGTTCAAGCTTACTTTTATAAAATTGCTCTAACAGTCTGCAAAAAATAATAAGCCGGATCCAATTCGAAGATTAAGGAACAACGCAATCTGCAACATTAACTGAATTAGATAATTTTAGCTTAGCTTATACCGTCCGTTATACATTAAACGCGCATGCGTAAACGTATTTTGGGCATGCGCACACGCATATTCGCAGCCGTAAAAATCTTACGCGCATGCGTCGAGGTCCGGATTATAGATCATTCTGGATTATGGGTGTCCGAATTAACGACTTTTGAATGTATTTAGCTAATAATTTACACTGATAGAATGGAAAATACATATAATGGAATACTCATACAAAAATAGAAGAGAAACACGGCGAAGCAAAACATCAAAGCAACAAACTTGTGTTTGGCACAGATTTAGTCAAGATCTCAAAGATTTAAGATCTTTACTAAACATGAGTTTGTTGCTTTGCTAATTTTGTATGTTCAGATAGTTTGACTGCCACAATCAAAAACATGCATACCCTATCCAGATTGATTTATTCACAATTTTTTCCATTCTTATTTTTTCCCTGTTTATAATCACAGCATTCAAAGTGCACAGAATTAAGGTAAAAAATTACGTTTAAGTAATTTGAGCTGAAATATTGGTCATCATTTGTAATTAACTGTTCTAACACATTGTGTAGAATTTCTTGCATTTATTTATATATTTGTAAAAATATGAGTGTTTCCAAAATTTTGCCCATACATACATAATTTTACGATAAATTGTTATAAATAATTATTACGGTATAACGTTTATATTATTATTAGTAGTTCAACAAAATTATATTAATAATATTAGTTCAATATGATTGTAATAATTGTAGAATAATAAATGATTATTACAGTTATTTAATAAACTATAACAATCATACTGTAATAAATAACCATTACATTTCTTGATACTCTGTTATCGGGATTGGATTCAGAAATGTACGTATGTATGTATATGTTCATTGCAGTCAAGCACGTATATTGGTATGAGGGTATCTATTGATATGAGGACGACACACACATATATACACATGTGCATACATATAAAAAATTTTGGAATTCGATCCCGATAACAGAAGAATACCCAGTTTTTTAGACTTTTACAGTAAAACTTATATGTATTATTATTCATAATGGATTTAAAAAAATACTAAATTAATTTTTTAGGGGGGAGAAAGAAAACTATTCTTGTAATAATGGCAAATATTAGATTAAAATACTGGCAAATGTGATGATTACAATATTAGCAAATGTCTCGTTAAATCAACAACATATCCCACTAAAATAACACAAAAACTCGTTGACCATTTTGTTCCATACTACAAGACCATTTTGTTCCATAATACACTTTTGCTAAAAATATAGTTCCATGATTTTCAGTCATTTTATTTTTAAAAATAAGTCATGGAATATGCACTGTTGGTACCAAATTCATAAATCATAAAAAAAAAAAATTCAACATGCTTAGTTTCTAGGTTTCAAATCAATATGAATCTTAATTTCTGCTCATATAAACCAAAGGTGTGAAAAGCATATGATGAAAGAATCCGGCAATGATATGAGAACTTTCCTTCTTTCCCTCAAAGAGAGGACCTCGTGTGACACATCATCCCATAGCATGTAATTCACACTCATTCTGAACGATTTTAAGTGTTTTGAAGAATACAAACCAAAGTTGTGTTTGTGATGGTTGAACTATATTCTTTTGGGTACTTTTCCAATATACATTTGTCATACTTTTTTTTTAGCCCATGTGAAAGAGAAGCCAAACATATGCCATGACCCAATAATAGCCCAATCTAGGTGTGCATGTGTATGAAAACAAGAAAAATTAAATATGCATGTTATTGCAACAGTATCATCAAAATGTATAGCAGCTGCACAAGGGGTCCAGTACATTATGATATGAAATATAAAAACCAGCATAGGATTTATTCTATACTAACAATGCATATAGATTAAAAATTTCTCTCATTCTAAGGATTCATCTTATATAATAATTTCACAGATTCTAAGCTAGTAAATTTGTTAAAAATGTTTACGAGCAAGGCCTTTTTCATAGGATCAAGCACACTCATTTATTTTACCTTATATCATATAAAGAGTAATCTTATAAAAAAGGATTTATAATCCATAAGCTATGTATCTACATTTCAAATATTCCAATAATTCTCGTTCATCCAGAAAAAAGTGAGGTATAGCTTTGCACAAACTAACTGGGTTTGATTTTTATTAATGGATTTGGAATATTTAATTAAGGCACAGCACTTAAAATCTATCTGATTTAAAATCCCATTACATTTTAGAAATGAAAAAATATTAAACTAGTTTCATAGCTGTTAATAAGAAAGCAAATTTTTTACTGAATATGATTTGGAATAATCTGATCCTTAAAATCCTTTAAGAAATTTGTATTTTATCCGTTTTTTTAATTAGAATTCCAAAATTTAATTTCTAATTTTCAAAAGAATGCACTTTTTATAATTATGAATCTTCCAACAATATTCAATAATAAATCGCAACTCCATTAACAGATGGCGCTGTGTTCATTTCCTTCTTCATTACTTTGTTAGAACAGATAATTAACATAGAAGATTTATCTTATCTAAACGATATTAACACGCTGGCGAAAGATGGAAATATATTTTTAGGAATGAAAAAATTCTGTACCATATGACTGTTAATTATTTGAGATGTTAAACTGCTAAATATTCGACAAGCATTGGAAATATTCTACGGCATTTTAATCATTCAATGTTAATTTGATTTCATTAACTTTAAAAAAAAATCGCCATTAAATAATAACGAGTTCACATCTGTATGTATTGTACGGGTAAATATGACGCGCTCAAATCTTTTCCTCAGATTTCTCAAAAGAAAAATCTCAATAAAAACAACGCGACACGAGTAACCAGACACGAGACCGTGCCGCCACACGCTTTCTTTTTAAGGTGCTAGGTAGACGTTCTAAAACCGCGCCCACGGTCGAACTGTACTTGAAGAAAGCCAGGAAACTTGGGCTATACCGTCGGCAAATTCCGAGTGTGACTCAAGTCGTTCCCGTTTCTAGAGCGATATAAATATCCTTTTCTCCGTTCAGTATCGTCTGCATCGTATAGTATGTGGTTTGAGATGGCAAGGTCCTCCATATAAGGATGGGAAAGCTTTTACGTTATGCCGGAAGTAAAGACAACTCGCCGGGCTTACCGTATCTTGGAACTGTAGATGTTTTTGATAGTTTACGTTCATTGAAACTATTCCGCATGTAACTGATTGCCAAGACAGGTAGCAAAAATATCAAGCAATTGCAAGTTGGTAGTTTCTCAAATTGCTGAAATGTTCTATTTTTATAAAAATATTTTTGTTTGTTCTATATTGATCAAAATAATAAATAATCAATTTTCATAAAACATAACGCGTTACAACTAACAAAAAATTCTGAAGATATTTCACTAAGCATAATGTCTTTATTTAACAGATTTTTTTCCGAAGAAATGAAAGAATGCAGATTTTAAAGTCACACCAAAATATTTGTTAAGGTTTTGTAAAGCTCTCGCTGAGCATCGCAGGTTACCAATCTGCTCTTGCTCCTGCTAACACAATTCCTTTTTGTCTTTTTAGCTTTATTATTAAGCATCACTTTTTCGCACTCATGTCAAATAAAATTCAAGAGCAAAGTCACAAATATTTAAAAACAGCATATTTTTAGAATTCCTGATAGAACGTTAAGAGTTGCCATACTTTTTTTAATATGTGTAATATTAGTTCTTTGAAAACTAACTGCAAAAAGATTTATCATAAAAAAAGAAAAATATATATAATGATTTTAATGAGTCCGACTAACGTCATTTCATAAAAATATCCAATATTTCTAATTGTACATGCTATGATTTTAATGCATTTTTATTTAGATCAAGCATATTAAAAAGTAGGAAAAATATTCTTAAGAACCGTGTTTTTTGCTTTTAAATCGCTTACTTTGTTGCACAGTAAGTAACCTTCCAGATTAAAGCTAAAAGTTAAACATCTTAGGCTTCACTGCATGGCAAAAACCTGGCGCGTGGAAGATAAAATTATTTGATTTCCGGTAGCGGAAACGCACTGCTTTTAGTTTGCAGATTAAAATTGAAGGATTAAGATCTTATATTCTTCCGAATGGCAACGTTTTGCTGTGCAGGAGATCAAAATGTTTTATTTCGAAGTGTTGCCACTTCTCTCAAATTGCTAGGTTTGTTAATCGAAAATTCATTGAACTTGTACAAAATATGAAATATATCAAAAACTAATTCAAAATTCGTGCTATCAAGATGCCGATGTTCGGGTGGTGAAACTACGTGCATTCAAAATTCGGTGGCTGCACGTGCAGTTGTTTTGCCACATTACATATACACATACAGATTCTTCACAATTTGATTTTTTTTTTAAATAACACATCACGATAATATTTGGTGGCAACAATTTGAAAAGTGATACAGCCTTTTAAAGTTTTCAACGCATAATGCCAAAAAGCAATTAATAGCCCTTTGGGCTAAAAATATACTAATAAAAATGTTCTGTTATATATTAAATAATAAATGAAAAATATTTGTACAGGCTTCAACTGAGATGAGAATAATAACTTCTCAAAAACAGGTGCTAAAATAGTGTATTTATACCCCCGTTAAACTAGCACACAATCTGCAGCCAATCCTTTTCTTAAACACAGTTATTACGCAACAGACAAAAACAACTCCCACCCACACGACAAACAAACAAACAAACAAACAAAAAAAAAAAAAAAAAAGCTTTAAAACTGAATAAATAGAAAATCAAAACCATCCCAATTTAGCATCCATTGAGCAAACAATGAACCACAAACTTCAGTCACAGTCGCAGTTTACGCAGCACGGTCAAGACGCTTGACTCAAAGCGTCTGACATACTGACATTCACCTGATTCGTAAAACAAAAACCTGTTACTGATAACATCTGAGAGAAAACGAAAAATGTCTTTTTTTTTTAATTTTATTTTAGGCTCAAACGATCGTAATCCATTGTCCAATAATAATCATTGTTGCGGTGCAGACAGATTTATGAAGCTTCCACAGCGAGGGGTAAACATTCTCAGGAACTTTATATACTTTTAATGATTGCACTTGAACGACAATTATGGCGATCATGAAAAAACTTATCTGGACACCACGACTTCCTTTTACTACCGATTAAATATACACATTTTTTGCTGCACTACATTTAAGCTTATTTCCTCGAATTATTCTAACTTATTACATCGATTCCTCAAAGCTAAATGAATCAAAAGTTGCAAATTTTGAAATTAAATACTGCGGTCAAATTATTTGTCGTACAGAAGTCAAAATTCTTATTAGCCTAAAGGGGCGATTTCCCCAGAAGGGCACGTTAATTTCCTTTTGGCATTTTGCGTCGTCCACTATAAAACAACGTTTCACTTTTCACATTGTTGCCATCAAATTATTAGAGCCATACATTACATTTAAAGAAATTAAATAAAGAAGAATCTGCATGTATGTTTCTCGCACTGTGATAAAACAAACGGCACCTAGAGACATCAAATAAATACCACTCGAATATAGTCATCTGGAAGCCGAAATTTAGAATTTGGAGTTAGTTTTATTATCTGTTTGGTATTTTATCAAACGTTCACGAATTTCTGATTAAGAAACTCAACGATTTCAAAGCCAGCAATGGCAACATCTCCAGCGAGCGAGACTGTGGATCGGAAATCCTAAAGATATGCTCATTTTAAAATTATTTTGCGATATTGCTATTGAACCGAATTTTATGCTTTAAGTGAAAACAACATGATATTTAGTAAATAAAGGTAACACACAAAACGTAAAAAAAAAAAAAAAAAAAAAAAAAAAAAAACCCGCCCCTTTGGACGTAATTTAAAATCTGAAAACTTTCAGATTTTTAAAAAATAAATATATATATATAATTACAGAAAAGAGAACAAACGATAAAAGACCTATGTGGTAAAAAAACTTTGCGCAGAGCTGCAAAATTAAGTTAAAACAAAATTCCTAGTTCGTACGCTAAAAAGTTGCTTAGATACTGTGGTTCCGTGAAAAAATTAACATAAGTAAAATAAAGTACAATGAAATGTGTAATAAAGATTAAATAGACTAATATATACATATACCTTTTCTGAAGGGAACATTGAAAGGCGTGTTAACTGTGCTTTACTGTACTTTTTTTTTTTTTTTTTTTTTTTTAAATTTAACATTGCCAAAACTTGAATATTTTCGTTATTTACAATACTTGTGTACTTGTATACCATTGTACCGATTTAAAATACTTGTGTACCAAGATCTAATCTATCTCCTCTTGATAATGCTGAATCAGATTTTAATTGTAATCCCTTTCTTTTTTATGTATTTCTTTGTGTTCAAAATTTCTTCTAGTCTAACTGTGAGCCAATACAAAATGGCAAAACGAAATTAATAGCTCTTCTGGGAAAATTGCACCTTTGAGCTAAAAAAAGAGTTAAGAAAAAAAAAAAAAAAAAAAAAACTTCTGTAGGTAATATATATATATATTTTTTGTTAAACGTTTTGTGTGTGTTATCTTTATTTATTAAATATCACGTTCACGTGCACTGAAACTACGTAAAATTCAATTAAACAGTCACAAAATATTTAAAAACAGCATAGCTTTAGAATTTCCGATATACAGTCTCGCGCGCTGGAGATAAAAAATGTGTTTTTTTTTTTTTTTTTTCCCGTGCAGTGTTGCCATTGCTCGCTTTGAAATCGTTGAGTTTGTTAATCAAAAATTCGTTAAAGTTTCACAAAATATGAAATCGATAATAAAACCAATTTCAAATTCAAATTAGGGCTTCCACATGGCCATATTCTATGGAAGATTACGTTATTCAAATGTTGATAACTCTAGGTACCATTGTTTTAGCACACTGCGAGAAACATACATACATTTATGCAGATTCTTCATTATTTAATTTCATTAAATATAATGCAGGGCTCTAATAATATTTGGTGGCAACTATTTGAAAAGCGAAACAACGCTTGTAGTGAATCAACGCAAAATGCCATAACGAAATTAATAGTTCTGGAAAAATTGTCTCTTCAGCCACAAAAAAAAAAAAAAAAAAAAAAAAAAAAAAAAAAAAAAAAAAGCGAAACACCACAAAAAAATTCTACAGTAACCGGATGGCCTGAAACCGAAAGCCGAGACGAGTTATCAATATTCTTATGAATACTATCCAATATTCTGTCAGTTTTCTTATTATAATGCTATCAATATTGTTAAATAGCAATAATCTTTAACTTTTATTACTTTGCACTGGTGAGTTCAAGTTAATTCAAGCTATAGTTACAAAAGTCACAAAAAGCATGCAATATTTAAATTAGTTTGAATCGCAGCGACCGAAACCGGTGCGGCCAAAATCACACATCATGAATTTTTATTAATTTAAAAATGAATTCTTCCACGCAGGAGCCACTAAAATGAATTCTGCCTATGGCATCGGTTAAAATAAAATGGCAACTACGACTGAACTATTATTGAAAAGAATCCATTAAACTCATCACAAAAACATCTCCATTCTTTCCAAACTTATCTTAATTCTTCATCTACGATGAAATACACTCTTAATTATCACCACAGAAGAGCTATTATCGTCTTTTATCACGCATAAACAGATAAACTTCTTTTCTACTCATCATAAACTCTGGCTTCTTCTACGGTTCAGAAACTTCCCTGTGACATAGCTTTTAAATTGGTTTAAAAAAAATCTGAAAGATTTCAGATTTTAACGGTCACCCAAAAGGGGTTTCTAAAAGGTTTTTAAGCAGTCGCTGAGTTCGCAGTCTAATAATCTGCTTTTGCAATCACTCCTGCAAATACAATTTTCTTTTAGCCCAAACGGCATTAGCCCAGACGGGGTATTAATTTCGTTTTGGCATTTTGTGTCGATTCACTGTAAATGTTCGTATCACTTTTCAAAGTGTTGCCACCAAATATTAGAGCCCTGTGTTATATTAAAAAAATTAAATAATGAAGAATATTCATAAATGTATGTATGTTTCTCGCACTGTGATAAAACAGCGGTACCTAGAGACATCGAATTTTGAATAACGTAATCCTCCAGTGAAAATGGGCATCTAGAATTTCAAATTTGTTCTATTATCCAAATTCAACTATTTCAAAGCAAGCAATGGCAACAATGTACTTTTTTTTTTTTTTTTTTTTAATTTTTTTAAATCTTCAGCGCGCGAGACTATGTATTAGAAACTTTAAAGATATTCTCTTTTAAATATTTTGTGACATTGCTGTTGAATTGAATTTTCTGGTTTAAGTGAGAAGAACATGATATTTAATAAATAAAGATAACACATAAAACGTTAAAAAATTTTCGTTTTGCGATTTTGCGTTGAATTACTATAAATGTCCGTTTCACTTTTCAAACTGTTGCCACCAAATGTTAGAGTCCTGCATTATGTTTGAAGAAATTAAATAACGAAAAATCTGCATAAATGTATGCATATTTCTCGCATTATGATACAACAACGGTACATAGAGCCATCGAATTTTGAATGACGTAATCCTCCTAGGAATATGGGCATGTGGAAGACAAAATTTGAAATTTGGAATTTGTGTTATGATCGATTTCATATTTTGTAAAACTTTAACGAATTTTTGAGTAACAAAGTCAACGATTTAAAAGCGAGCAATGGCAACACTCTGCGGGGGGAAGAACATTTTTATCTCCAGCGCGCGGAACTGTGTATCAGAAATCCTAAAGATATGCTCACTTTAAAATTACTTTGCGACACTGCTATTGAACTGAATTTTATGAAGCATGCACATTCATCATTTTCCTACATGCATGTATGAAATACATTCACATTTCATACAAGCATCATTACTTCATACATGCATGCATGTATTCATGCACGCATAAAGAAAGTACACTAATCACGAAAATTTTCAATTTCATTTCGAAGTAAATATCCAATTTTTCCATTCCGGAATCCATTTTGACTATTCTTTTCCCTGACGCTGTACGTACGGACAGATTAAAGGACTCTTTTTTTTTTCCAAAACGGATTTTTTGATGATGTCTGTACGTACTTAAAATACTTATCTCGCATAACTGAAAAACGACTAGCCGCAGAACGTTGAAATTTTGTATATGGGGCTGGTAAAACACCTACTTGTGCACCTCCCTTTTTTATTGCAATCGGTAGTACCACACGTTACAGCCTTTATTCTTACAATCGTTGATTGCAATCACACATTTCCAATTACAGAAGTGTTTTAAATCACGAAAATATTCATGTTATGGAAATATCAAACAAAAAAGTTTATTTTGGGTAAGTAATGAAATATAACTTTTTATGCAGTTTCCCAGTTTTTATACTTACATGTGAGATAGTTTTATACTCGTTAAGAAAAAATAAAAATACAAAAAGTTTGACGCCCATACGACAAAAATTGACCGGCATTCTTAATTACAAAATTTGGAATTTCACTCACACACAGGAAATTCTGTAGTGCAGTAGAAATTAAACTTGTATATGAATTTGTACAGGAAATAAGTATAAATGAAGTGCAGCCGGGGGGGGGAGTGTATAATTTAATAAGCCGTAATAGGAATTCCTGCGGTGCTCATATCAGATTTTTATAATTACTATTAGTGCGATATAAAAATACAAGCCATAGATTTAAATCCACGAGAATAGAGCAAATAAATCCACGATAATGCACAGCAAATAAATGCAGCCTCCCAAAAATGTGTATAATTTAGTAGGTCGTTGAAGGAATTTAAGTAATGCCCACATCAGATTTTTGTAATTACTATTAGTGTGATATAAAAGTGCAAGCCATAGATTTAAATCCACGAGAATGCAGCAAAAATCCACGAGAATACAGCAAATAATTCCACGATAATGCAGCAAATAAATGAAGTGCAGCCCTCTGCCCTCTAAAAACGAGTGTATAATTTAGTAGACCGTTGAAAGAATTCATGTGGTGCCCACATCCGATTTTTATAATTACTATTAGTGTGATTTAAAAATGCAAGCCATAGATTTAAATCCAAGAGAATGCAGCAAATAAATGAAGTGCACAATTTAATGATACGTAAAAGGAAATCATGTGGTGCCCACATCAGATTTTTATATAATTACTGTTAGTGTGATATAAAAACGCACACCATGGATTTTAAATCCACGATTTTTAAGACTATCAACAAAAGGAGATTTTCAAAATATATACTTTTTTGAAAAGTAGAAACATTTTTGAAAAAGTGATGATTACAGGCATCGATAAATACGCATTGGTAGAATGATTAAAGGCACTGGGGTCCACTGCTTACAGGCAACGAGGCGTGTCTCAAAAGCTGTTTGTTCAATTCCAGCCACCAGCCATGAAGTTCATCTCTCTTTACACCTCTTTAAAGTTTCCGCCAACAGGAATTTCATATGTGAAGCAATCACGATACATAAAATATAATGTAAATTGTGCAACACTGGCTAATAAATAATGAAGAATATTTTATGTACTCGTATAGCGGATAAAAGGCAGCATCTAGAATCAGCAAACTTTAAATACACACGTACTCTTCCACCCGAACATGTACGCCTCGGAGACAGAATTTTGAAATTCGAATTTGTTTCTAATTTATTCCACGTTTAGTACGAATTTAAGGAATTAATGATCAACGAAAACAGCGATTTGAAAGGAAGAAGTGACTCGAAATAAAAGATCTTTTTTTTCGGTGAGCAAGACTGATTGCCATTCGACGATATGAAAAATATTTATCTTGCGATTTTAAACAATAAATTCAACTATCTGAAATAAAATACTTTTATCTTTTCCTCGTCAACCTATCTCCATTTTATAAAGCGTAAAATATTTAGCTTTCAAATTTATTATGTCTGATATTCAGCAGCAAATAAAATATTTAAAAGCATCTTAAAAAAAAAATTATTCTACTTTTTAATCTGATCGATTTAAATAAAATTGCACTTGAATCAGGAGGCGTCTAATTAAAAAAAAAAAAAAGCTTAATATTTATTCTTAATCTGATCCATTTAAATGAAAATGCATTTAAATCCGGAGATGTCATATCAAAAAATGGTCTTACAAATATTTATTCTACTTTTTAATCTGATCGATTTAAATAAAAAGGCATTTAAATAAGCAGATATCTAATTAGAAAAAAGCCTAAAAAATATTTATTATATTTTTTAATCTGATCGATTTAAATAAAAATGCATTTAAATCAGATATCTAATTAGGAAAAAAAAAGGCTTAATATTTATTCTGCTTTTAATCTGATCACAATTTAAATAAAAACGCATTTATATCCAGAAATGCCTAATTAAAAAAAAATCTTAAGAATATTTATTACATTTTTTAATCTGATCGATTTAAATAAAAACCCATTTAAATCTAAAGATGCCTAATTTATAAAAAAAAAAAAAAAAAAAAAAAAAAAAAAAAAAAAAAAAAACCAAATTTGGGCTTCCACATGCCTATATTCGCAGTAGGATTACGTTATTCAAAATTCGATGGCTCTATGTACCGTTGATTTATCACAATGCGAGAAATATGCATACATTTACGCAGATTTTTTATTATTTAATTTCTTCAAATATAATGCATTTGAAAGCAAAAGTTTGAAAAGTGAAACAACGCAAAATCGCAAAACGAAGACAATAGTCCTTCAGGGATAAAGCCCCCTTTGGACTAACAAAAGATTTTCTAATTAAAGAAAAATCACAAGGAAATAGCTTTTACAAATTTATTAAAATCTAGGTACATGAAAATATGTAAATAATAATTTTAACACAAATGTATACATGGTAAAACAAGTTTCAAAGGTATTTTATCCATATTATGCCTAAAAAACACTTTTCTGAGTCTGGGGACGTTGATATTTCCTTTCAAATTCAGTGTAATTTTATTTAACAATATGTTTCGTAGTTACGCTGTATAACGGCAATGATAAGTCTTGACGTCACGTTGTTAACATTTCCTTGGCTTCAATTTTGTGACGCCATGCTTACTCCATCTATTCTAACCTCCATGAACAAAACTTACGTATTGTTGCCATTTCGGAAAAGATAAATTACAGTTTAAATTTAACTATTATTTGCACAGCAGACTTATATTTTCTCTTTAGAAGTACTGATTTCAACATTTCAGCGTGATATTAGTCAATTTGTCAAAACATTACGATTGAATAGATACAGAAGACGATTGTATGAGGAAACTTGAGTAAAATAATTATTACTAAAAATGAAACTGAAAACTGAATAAAATAGTGATTTTTTAAATTAACATAAAAAACATTTTCTTAAACCCCGATGTCATTCTATTTCAATCAATTTTCATCTTATTTCAGGAATAAATTGTTATTTAAAACGCAATACTACTCCGCAGCGCAGACGAGAGAGTCTTGCTCTTTTTCTTCTCAATTTTCCGCCAAACTGAATATTATTAGACTGCAATCCATTTCCAAGAGATTCTGAGCACGTGCCTAACATCTCGTATACAGTTAAGTTGAAAAGTGGGGAGGGAGGGACGGAAACTAACCTTGAAATTTACATTACTAACTTCCTGACAGCTAAAAAACGTGTTTCATGAACCAAAAGATTTGCGGAAGAAAATAGTTCCTAACGAATAACGAGTCTTAACGGTGGACTTCACTCGACAATTCTGGGCACAACGTTAACTTATGCAAATCGACGCATATTGCCAATTTGCAGACGATTTTTCATTCTCAAACAAAAAAACAGCGCGTTCCAAGAACTCTTATTTTTTATTTTTTTAATTCCCACAAAAGCTTAGCTCTCTTGGGGCAGCTGGGAGTTTACATAGCGATGCTCGACATACCAGTTCCAGGGCAATAAACTCAAGAACCGCAGCACCTCCCTCTAAACCCAGTGATCCACTTCTGCTGACGTAATAACAAAGGCTATTCTTATTCTATGAACTTGAGGCTCTTCTTTAGCGCAATTTTTTTTCCTCAACCACTTTTTTAATAAAAATAAATACGGTTTTAATAAGCGAAAATATATACTTGTGATTAATGAATCTAGGGTCAACCAATTTTGTTGTTTTTACAAACGATTTTTCTAAGACTGGATACGTTTAATAAGCTCTACTACCAATGTAACAAACACTCTTGGCTTTCAAGAGGTCTTTCTTCCAAATCCAGACGATGTTTACATATTTTTAGAAAGAATTCGAGACCGTTTAATTAATGTTTAAAATTTAACAGAGTACTTTTTTAATGTTTGATTTGATAACCTTTTTTCCTGGACTATACGTCTACATTGTGATTTCAATGATAGAAGGTATTTTCGTAAAATTTCTAGACATATTATTTCCATTCCTTTTCCACTTCTTTCCAGACTCCATTCTCGTGATGGGTTTGCGCTTAGAGAAAGAGCTCTTCTCAACAGACACGTGAAACGTCAGCCGATTTTCACACGTGAAATGTCAGCCGATTTTCCAGTAATACACTGAAAAAGTATATATGAAATACCTTTATCAGTCTTCATTATTTCAAGGAATACAGTGGTACTTTTCAAAGTATGATTATTGCTTCGTCTTGATGAAGTTTCTTTTTTTAAAAGTCATTGGGATCAAGAAATGGAATTTGTTCTGTAAACATGTGAGATTAAACTTTCTCTTGATAGTAAGTTGAGTTGATTTTTAATATTTTTTCCTACTCTTCTTACTTTTAATTTCCTATTTAAGAGAACCCTGCGACAATCATAAACGTCTTCCTGAAACTTTCTCTGAATTGATGGACCAGGGTTTGTACACTTTTTTCCTCTTTATTTTCGATAATAGAGACATTTTCGCCCAAAGTGACAATTTTGCCAAGAAGGGTTATTAATTTTGTTTTGGCATTTTGCGTTGCTTCACTTAAAACGGCGTTTCACATTTCAAATTGTTGCCACCAAATATTAGAGGCATGCATTATATTTAAAGAAATTAAACAATGAAGAATCTGCATGAATGTTTGTCGTACTGTGAAAAAACAAAGGCACCTAGAGACACCCAATTTTAAATAACGTAGTAATCCACTCGAATATGGGCGTCTGGAAGCTCAAATTTGGAATTTGTTTTATTATCTATTTCATAAAACTTTGACAAATTTTTGACAACAAACTCAAAGATTTCAAAAGGAGCAATGGGAGAACTGTACAGGAAGGGGGAGGGGATAAAAAATAAATAAATAAAACAAAAAAAAAAAAAAAAAAAAAAAAAACACTTTTTATCTCTAGTGGGCGAGACTGTCGGTACCTAGAGACATCAAATTCTGAATAACGTAGTCCTCCACTCGAGTATTGGAATCTGGAATTCGTTTTATATTCTATTTCATATTCTGTAAAACTTTAACGAATTTTTAATTAACAAACTCAAAGATTTCAAAGCGAGCAATGGCAACACTGTACGGGGAGCGCGCGAGACTGTGTATCGGAAATTCTAAAGATATGCTCTTTTAAATATTTTGTGATATTGTTGTATAATTGAATTTCAGGGTTTAAGTACGATGAGCATGATATTTAATAAATAAAGGTAACTCGCAAAACGTTAAAAAAAAGCTACTTTGGGCTAATATGAAATCTGAACGCTTTCAAATTCAGAAAACTTGAGAATAAATAATGACTACCTAATTTCTCTTTCTTATTTATTATCTTTTTCTCCGACGTATAAATAAACACATATTAATTTTAATGCAAATAATTATAAACTTTTTATTTCTTACTACTGCTCGACACTTAATGATTAGATTCTGATAAAGTTAGCAGCCTTGGAGAGTAATTACGGGAAATTACTCCTTTACGGATGCCAATCGATGAACTGGATTCTTTTCTTATCAATTTTCAAGTACGAAAAAAAGCTATTCGCATGTAAATGTATTCCCAAACAAAACAATTACTCTTACTGCAAACGTTCGTAACTCAGCTTATTAATTATTTGGACATATATGATTAAAAGTTAATGAAATTTGTATCTTGAAATCTATATTTTTTAAATCTATGTGCGTCTGTCTGATCGCTTGTTTGTGTGTGACATCATCTTTTCCGGAACGGCAGGGAGTTGAGTTCCGCGAGAGGTACCCCACGGATTCCAAAAATTCGTGGCAAGCCATTTCGACCATTCTCATCTTCGTACGGCTTTAATTTAGCGGATATATTAATTAAAAACTCTGAAAACGCTACTCTTCGCACTCATTTTTCCGAGTGGCAACAGTCTCATTTTGTTTCGAAAAATGTTGCCATTGCTCGCTTTCAAATCGTAGATTTTGTTAATTAAAAATTTGTAAGTTTTACAAAATAGGAAACAAAAATAGCAGCGCCAAACATTTCATATATTATTCCCAATTCCAAAAACTCGTGGAAAACCATTTTGACTGTTCCCATCTTCGTACAATTTTAATCAGCCGAGATATTAATATAAACTGAAAACGCTACTTTTCGCACTCATTTTTGCGGGTGGCAACAGTCTCGTATGCTGGAGATAATAATGCTTTATTTCGAAACGTGTCTCTACTGCTCGCTTTCAAATTGTGGTGTTTGCTAATCAAAACTTTAGAAGTAACAAAATATGAAATAAAAATAGTACTGTCAAACATTAAATACACTGGTGTGCAAAAATTAAGGACGAGACGGTTTTTTCAATATAACTTTGTACAAAAGATTCCCAAATCAACACATTTAATACCGTAAGATCCCCAATACGTAAGGACATGAGTAAGGTAAGCAACACTTACTAAAAGAGAAATCAGAGGGATAAAAAGAAGCTTTATTGAAAAAGTAGCATGGAGCGCAATGCGAATGAAGGCCGAAACATCCCTGTGATGGGTGTCCAGCAAGAAACATCCGGTCTTTAATAGGGGATATGATCTCCCCTGACTGCTAGGCAGGTTTCACAGCGTCTGCCCATGCTGAGAATGAGGGTGTCAATGAGTTGTTGAGGCATTGCTGCCCATTCGTCTTGCAGCGCCAATCGAAGCTCCGGAATCGTTACTGGTGGTCAGTAACGAGCTGCCAAGCGTCTGCCTAGAAAATCCCATAAATGCTCGATGGGATTGAGATCCGGAGATTGTGCCGGCCAATCCTTACGTTCAATATCCTCACTCTCTGAGAGCTGTTCGGCAGCTACTGTGCGATGACATGGTGCATTGTCGTCCATGAAAAGGAACTGCGGACCCATAGCGCCTCTAAAAAGACGCACATATGGAAGAAGAATCTCGTTACAATAACGGGTCTCGTTGACTGAACCTGCGTCGAAGATGTGAAGGTCTGTACGACTACCAAGCATGATGCCTCCCCAAACGAGAACACCGCCATCTCCATACCTGTCCCTTTCAATGGTGTTCGAGGGATGATTGCGGCTTCCCCGCTCTCTCCAGATGAGTATGCGATGAGAATCGCTACTCAGACTGAATCTGCTCTCATCTATAAAGAGTACTCGTCCCCATTCATTGTCTCTCCAATTCCGGTGTTCCCGGCACCATAGAGAACGCCTTCTCCGATGGGCAGGCGTTAGAGGTACACACCGTACAGGGCGTCGTGCAAACAGACCACCACCGTGCAGTCTTCTGGCCACGGTAAAACGCGATATCGGTCGTCCAGTCGCCTGTGTCGTGTGTCTAGCGATTTCTCCCGCTGTCTGCCGCCTGTTTCTTCTGGCCTGTAAGGCAATATACCGGTCATCTGCGGGTGTGGTTCCTCGTGGACGACCACTACTAAACCCCCGGATAGCTGTTCCTGTAGTTTGAAATTGTCTCCAAAGTCGTGAAACGATGCTGTGAGCAATTCCGAACTCTGCAGCCACACTTGTCACACTGCGGCCTTCCTCCAACTTCCCAATTATTCGACCTCGGGTAAAAGCATCCAGATGTCGTATAACAGATTGATTATTCGCCATTTCTCGCTGAGGCAGCAACTCGGTGTGATTTTAACTGCTATACGGCGTGCAATCTCTTTGCCAGAAATACTGATCTTACACCGACAACATGCTTTATACTACTCAGACACTCCCCCATTACGTCTACCTGCATATCTGCGCATGTGCTACCGTACATCACCTTACTTAATCTCCTGATTGGTCTTTCTGTCCGCTCTGCCTCTTCGTTCAGCTGATATGCTAATTTTTCGACTTCGTCCTTAATTTTTGCACACCAGTGTATATTATTCCCCAATTCCAAAATTCGTTGGAAACCATTTCGACTGTTCTCATCTTCGTACAACTTTAATCAGCCGAGATATTAATTTAAAACTATGAAAGGACTAATTTTCGCACTCATTTTTCCGAGTGGCAACAGTCTCACATGCTGGTGGGAAAAATTCTTTTTTTTCGAAAGCTGTTGCCACTGCTAGCTTTCAAACCGTAGAGAGTTTGTTAATCAAAAATTTCGAAGTTTTACAATGAAATAAAAATAGCATTGCCAAATATTAAACATATTATTATTGTATAAGGTCATACTCTAACGTTGAAGAAAGCACACGATTTCATGTGACGTCAATGTGGAAAGTTTTTCGTTGATGTCAACATTTTTAATAAATAGCTACTGTTGCCAACATTTTCGTTTCAGATTAAGATAACTGACACGATATGTTACTTCCACGTTAATTCTTTTATTGATATTGAAAAAAGTTGTTATATTACATTAAATTAAAATCATGACGTCATACATATATTAACCAGAACTGTCAAAAGTTTTCCTTTCCTGGATTGGCAACAAACAAATTATTTACGAATTGTTTGTTGCTTGTAAAGAATGATCAGATTTCATTCGTATTCAAATGTTTTTATACATTTTCTTTTCAGGCAAACACTTATAAATTTTGCTGCCGGCTAGTCTTTGAATAAGATTTGTATTACACTGTAAATTAATTAGCTACATTTATACATTTTCTGGTGCGTTGATCACTTTGATTTTTAATGGAAATAAAAATATTATAAAATCGAATTTCAAATAACTAAAACCTTGAAAAAAATATTAACCACAAACACATAATTTAAATGTATTCACGACCCCTGATGTACACTGTGTGTGGTAATACAATAAAACAGGAGAGGGGAAAAAAAAAAAAAAATCAAACTGCATATTCCGGATATCCTACAAGGAGGCACCATCAGAATGCGGAAAGAATATGGGTATAGTCACAGTTAGTCACATGCGACACTAATGATTGGCTAACATTCAATGCTATTCATTCTTTATGAGATTTCGCCATTCGAAAACAAAGTCACGTGATCTCTCTCTCTCACACCTTCGCGCAAAAGTGCTTTATAGAATAAAGGCCAAAAAGAAAGATTTATTGTCGAACTTTTAGAGCAGAAGAATTATACAATGATCTTCAATGTACATAGCTGCCAACCTTGAAATCGTAAAAACCGGAAGATATTCGCGAGAAATCCGGGTGAAGGAGCGTAGGTTTCACGTAGCACAGTAACTCCAAACGGACACACATTTCACAGTAACTCCAAACGGACTCGAGCATGATTCAAGCTAGTTGTAATAATATTCTGTGTAAAATATATTAGTATTTTATTGGATACGCTTAATTTTATGTTCCTCGGCTAACTTTATTTTAAAATTATCTTACACTTTTTATACCTGAGAAAATCCTAAGTAATGAAGGCAAGCTTTTATTTATCAAACACCTTTTGAATATGATAAAACAAAATTAATAATTAATATATGCAGTATTTGTGTAGATAAACTTAGTAATGCACCATATAATGAAAAAAAAATGCAAATATAATTGATAAACATTCCTCGAGGCTTCGTATAAAAATCTACCAATGTCTACAGTAAATTAAGAGAACTCAAATCAAATTAAATTTAATAAGATCAATAAAATGGAATAAAAAATCTGAAAGCTCTTCATAGTTTATATTACGCCCAAAAGGGCGTTTTTTGAACGTTTTGTGTGTTACCTTTATTTATTAAGTATCATGTTCTTTGCACTTAAACCATAAAATTCACTCCAGAAGAAATATCACAAAATAATTTAAAAAGAGCATATCTTTAGCATTTCCAATACACAATCTCGCACGCTGGAGATAAAAATGTCCTTCCTCCCTACAGTTTTGCCAATGCTAGCTTTGAAATCGTTGAGTTTGTTAATCAAATATTCGTCAAAGTGTTACAAAATATGAAATAAACAATAAAACAGATTAAAAATTTGGACTTTCAGATGCCCATATTCGAGTGGAGGACTACGTTAATCAAAATTTGATGTCTCTGGGTACCGAGACAATTCGAGAAACATAAATACATTCATGGAGATTTTTCATTGTTTAATTTCTTTAAATATAATGCAGAGCTCTAATATTTGGTGGCAAGAATTCGAAAAGTTAAACGTCGTTATGTAAAAACGGAATTAATAGCCCTTCTGGGCAAATTGTCTCTTTGGGCTAATAATGCTGCGTGCGCACGTTTTCGTAATGGATTGAATGCACACAGAATCAATGAAAGATTGATAAAAAAAATTTTCCCAAAAGAAATACTTCCCAATTCTGGTACTTACTACAAATATACTTGTAAAGCTCTTCTCAGTACGACGGAGCACCAGCAATAGTTACACTTCAAATTACTAAGGGCGTTAAACACAACGCAGTGCAAATTGCATCTAAAGAGCGAAGCTCGCACAGAGATCTCTCGATACTCCGAACTCAACTCTGAATTACACAATTGAGAACTGATCCTCTCTCCGGTCTTAAATCGTCCCCCCCCCGGGCCGCCGAGAAATGTAGAGTACCTTCCATTTCTCGAAATTACTAGAAGGCATGTAAGGCTAAATTTACATATAAGAGTTAGATACGGTTACAGTTACAACCAGCGATCAATTACAGTTATACCGGACCAAAATTCGCCAAGCTGCTGAAACGAAATGCAGCCAAAAATGTGTATAATTTAATAGGTTGTGCAAAGACATCACGTGGGTGTCCATAAAACTTCCCAATTGTAAAATTTTTTTTGTCAGCAACTTTAGATTATTTATGCTTTAATAATTACTGAGGTACTGACAGATTTAATTCATCGCACTGATAATCAGTATGTTTCAGAGATAAAAATATCTCGAAAAATATTACCAGTGAGATATAAACAAGATTGAAATATGTTCGACGTGATATAAATCTTACAAAAATCTGCTCGATCAAAAACATGGACTTTAGAACGTCCAAATACAGCCGGTCGCATAACTCAAAGGGTTCATGATATACGTACGTAAGCATATTGAAAATAAAAATTCAGAACTTCAGGAACGTGATTATGAAAATGAAAACAGATGATATAATCAACCCAGTTTCCGAAGTCTAAAAATTTAATCAAAATTAACATCAGCCGCTGGCAACAGCTGTTTGATCACGGAATAATGATGTTTATGATACAAACAAGGTCGACAAACGAGAAAGATTAATAGTAATTCGTAAGGCTGTTCGCCTTGAGGTTGAAAAATTTGAGAATAATTACGCTAAACGACCAAGAAAACATTGAACAAAGTAATCTGATAATTTTTTTAATGCGTTACCATTTCATAATACTATGAATAGAAATTTTATCGAGATTGAATTCAGCAAAAAGCATTCGGTCATGTACACAATAAATTTTCGCCCTGTTTTTGTTATGCTCCCATAACACAGTTATTTTTTTGACAAAAGCATATAACAAACATGAATTTTGAAACAGAAAAATTCAAATCAATTTTTTTTTTGGCTTAAATAAAAATACAGTGGCTCGCATTTGTTTTCCAAATTTCAAATTTAGGCTTTCAGATGCCCATATTCCCAGTAGGAATATGCCCATATTCGCAGTTATCCAAAATTGGATGGCTCTAGGTACCGTCGTTTTATCACAATGCGAGAAATATACATACATTTATGCAGAATTTTTATTATTTAATTTCTTCAAATAAAACGAAGGACTCTAACATTTTGTGGCAACAGTTTGAAAAGTGAAACGGACATTTATAGTGATTCAACGCAAAATCGCAAAACGAAAACAATACTCCTACAGGGACAAAGACCCTTTGGACTAAAAAGGGTTCAGTAACTTGTTACTATGTTTGCGAAGACTTTTAAAATTCCGAAATTTAATGTAAAACTAGAAGCGACCAAAAAATCTGAAAGGTTTCAGATCTTAAATTACGCCCGAAGGCGATTTTTTTTTTTTTTTTTTAATATTACGTCCTGTGTGTACCTTTATTTATAAAATATCATGTTCTACGTACTCAAACTATAAAATTCAGTTCAACAGTAATATCGCATATTAATTTTAAAATGAGCGTATCTTTAGAATTTCCGATACAGAACTTCGCTGGAGATAATCTCCCCCCGTACAGTATTGCCGTTGCTCGCTTTGAAATCGTTCAATTTTCAAATCAAAAATTCGTTAAAGCGTTATAAAATCTGAAATCGATAATAAAACAAATTTCAAATTCAAATTAGGGCTTCCACATGCCCATATTCTATGGAAGATTACGTTATTCAAATTTCTATGGCTCTAGGTACCGTTGTTTTATCATAATGCGAGAAATATACATACATTTATGCAGATTCTTAGTTATTTAATTTCTTTAACTATAAGACAAGGCGATAATATATGATGGCAACGATTTGAAAAGTGATACAGCCTTTTAGAGTTTTCAACGCAAAACGAAAAGCTAAAATAGAACGCAGACGACAAAATTTTCTCAGTATCACAAAAATAGGTAAAATCCAAAAAAGCAAAAATGCAATGAAAAATATATAATAAATATTCAACTTAAAAATGAATCTAAAAACGTTTTTAATTGTATAATCCATCAGTTAACACAAACTGGCAATTAACTTTTACGGACTGTTCTTTTCGCTTAGTTGTTTTTCTTTCACATTAAAATAAAAAAAAAGAAAAAGTGATCTGCAAAAAAGGAATGATAAAATAACCATTTCGTTGTTAAATTTAGAACAGAACTGTTAAAGATATGAATTACAATGATCACTTGTGATTTGCGTTGAAGCGATACCCAACGACGACTTCTCCCACCTACTCCTGCCGTAAATAGATCCGTCGTCGAAGAGACGTCATTGCGACGAAGGACAGAGACCAAGTCACGTGAAGATATTACGACAACAAGAGATTCATCTGCAAGGCATACCGGCGGATGTAACGTCATTGGTGATGCAACGTCGAGCTAACAAATGAGGAAAGAACTTTTACTATGAGATTGCGGACCAGGTTATGTTCCTGGGAACGTGTTCCGAATGTTGACCTTACACCGTGAGTGGATTTCATTCCACACTCGCCCTCTTATTGATATTCAAGTCAGAACTCGGATTTCGCATTTGTTTTTATTACCTATTTTATACGAATTTAATGAATTTTTAACTAATAAACTCAGCAGTTTACAAGCGAGAAGTGACAACACTTCAAAATAAACATTTTTAATCTTCGGCGTGCCAGGCTGCTGCCATTCGGCAAAACAAAATATTTATCTACTAACTAATTTTAATTCACAAATTCCGCTCTCTTTGAAAGCAATGTGTTGTCAATGCTGGAAAAAAAATACTTTTATTTTCCATGTGCTGGCGTGTTGCCATTTCAGTAAAACATAACATATTTAACTTTCAAATTTCACCTCTCTGTGTTAATGAATAGCAAACCGAGCGATTTAAAAGCAATAAATACAGTTCTAAGAATAATTTTTCTACTTTTTAACCTGATGGACTGAAATAAAAATGCACTCAAATTTTGACGTAATTAAAAATATTAAATACTGTCTTTTCATAAAAGACACTAGCTAGAAAAAAAAGAAAATCTGCAGATTTTATATTACGCCCCAAAGGGCGTTTTTTTAACATTTTGTGTGTTACCTTTACTGATTAAATATTATGTTCTTCGCACTAAATCACATAAAATTCAATTCAACAGTAATACAGCAAAATAATTTTAAAACAAGCATATTTTTAGTATTTCCGATACACAGTCTCGCGCACTGGAGATAAAAATGCTTTTTTCCGCGCAGTGTTGCCATTGCTCGCTTAGAAATGGTTGAGTTTGTTAATCACAAATTCGTTAAAATTTTACAAAGCATGAAATAGGTAATAAAGCAAATTGGAAATTCAAAATTCGGACTTCCAAGCGTCCATGTTCGATTGGAGAACTACGTTATTCAAAATTTGCTGCCTCTAGGTACCGTTGTTTTTACACAATAAGAGAAACATTCATGCATGTTCTTCATTATTTAGTTTCTTTACATATAACACAAGGCGATACTATTTGGTGGCAACAGTTTGAAAAACGAATTAACGCAGAAAGTGAAACGATACAAAATGCTGTATTGAGAGTAACAAGACCTTTGAGTCTAACGCCCCTTTGAGCTAACAAACATTATTCATGTTATAAATTAGTTTAAAAGTTTACTTTAATATTTATTTAATGTTAGTTTTTTATTTTTATTTTTATTTATGCTGTTTCTAAGCACTGGCCACTACTAAGGCCGGGAAGCGGTGGACTTTTTAATTATGAAAGCATCTAACAGGTGAGTCACGTTGCCTTCTCTGAAGGGACAAACAAAATTACATCTATAACTTCTCTGGGATTCGATCCCGGGCCCTGCATTACGACCGTTAGAGTCACTAACCACTTTCCCAACTTATGACTACTATGTTTTGACTTTAAATGGAATACACCGATGGGCACATTAAAAGGTGCTGGTTACAGTTACAGATATATTTTCTCACCGCATCGCGATCTGAAAGTAACGATGATGCGCTACTGTGCCGACTGACGAAATTTAACTGACGAATTTTCACACTTCTCGAAAACGCCACTTAAGATATAAATTAGAGTTATGTATAGCACTGTTCTAACATGGGCATTTTGATACAAAATTAGACCCTTTTTTTAAATGGCATACCGATTTTTTTCTATTTTCCATTATACGACTCAAATTATGCCCAAATATTAAATTTCGTGAAATTTTGGGAGAAATTCACCAAGAAATTTAAAAATTTATCTCGCCGCACGTTTTTCAGTCTGCGCCGAGAATAATTCACTTTAAAATTTTTAATTTACAGTAACCTATTTTCTTTTCCACTTTTCACTGTGCACGAGCGGAAAAAAAGGTGCATGGTTCATTCTTTCAAATAATTTTTAACAAGGGCCGTAAAGACCACTAGGCGTTATTTTATCGCTTATAACAAATACACCCAATTTGAAAACGCGCGAATATATAAATTCACGTGCATTTTTGAAAATTTTGAATAACAAACTCTAATTTTTTGCAGGTATGCCTAGAAATAAGGGCGATGGTAAAAAATTTGTAGGTCATAATTCACAAATGTTTTCAAAAAACACAAAAATTAATAAAAAAATACAAATTTTAAAAACAAATCAGAAATCGCTGCGAATTTTATTTCAGCTGAACTTAAATTTCGAACTGCGAAAGAAAGAATCAAGTAAGTTTAATAAATAATAATAAAAAAAAAGACATATTAATAAATATATACGAAATTCAGTTAATACATTGAGGAGCTAAAATTTTGAGAGCTAATTTTTCAAAAACTACTCGTGCGATTTTTTACAAAATTTGGCAGTTTGCCAGAATGCGAGCCGTAGAAACAAAATATGGAAAAAAAAAAAAAAAAAAAAAATCGGTATGCCATTTCAACCCATGTTAGAACAATGCTACATATAAATCTAATATATATCCTAAGTCGCGCTTTCGAGACATGAAAAACACAAGTTAAATCCCGTCATTCCACAATACAGGGATATATAGAGCCGTCCCTTTTGTTTGGCAAAGTATCAACAATAGCACTTTAAACCCCTCCCCCCCCGGGTGGCAGTGAAACCCCTCCTTACAGTCTAGGTAATTAATCCTCTCAGTTCTAATCTAAATCTAACTGCACGCTCTTCGCGTCGCATTTCCACATGAATAAGTTCCAACCAGACGCTGCGAGCAGTTCAATGAACATCACACCACGAGCTCGTAATAATTACACTTCGTATCATTTGGATGCCTTCTGTATTCATCCATCTATTATAGTAAACAAGTTCCTTAAATCAGTGGTTTCAGACTGGCGGCCTGCGAATACGTTTAAAAAATATCTGTTATGGACACCACACGGCTTATACACATTATTAGATAAATTATTTCCTCGAATTTCATTTTATATTTGTCATTCAATTAATTTAGTTCAAATTTAGCGGCAAAGCAAATATACATAAAAATTCAATCTTCATGAAAAATGTAAAATACAGAAAAATATAAAACACCAAATACAGTCTAAAAAAAAAAATTTTTTTTTTGTACAATTAAAATTAGTTTCTACGCGAAAATAAGCGATTCGGCCAACGGGCAGGAAGACCAGCTTATCGGTGAACAAAACTGAATGCTACCTTTTGGTCCCAATGGACAAAGAGAAACCTAAAATTTTTAAACAACTAACTCAGTTCACTATTTTACTAAGAATTCAGATATAAACAAATGACGGCCTCGATAGGCCTAGAGCCATTTAAATCTTTTAAATTGTTGATAACTTTAAAACTATTGCATGCAGATTAACTAAAGCCTTAACCGGAATATAAGACATAAAAGCCTTAATCGGAATATAAGACCAATATAATTCAGAAACTTTTAAAGCAAAAAATGCACAATTTACCAATCTACAGAAATACTGAGGTCATCGAACCGGGTAACAAGATGTTTGCAACGAAAACGGGAGGTACACAAACATGATATAGTAGTTCCACATACAAAATTTCAACGTTACTCGTTTTTGAAATTATGCGAGATATATGCATATGTAGGTACGTTCTCTGCGCCAAAAAAAAAAGGGGGTAATTCTCCCGTTCTACAGGGCCGATTGACGAAATTCAACTTGCATTTTTCATATCTCGAAAGCGCGACTTAAGATATATATATATTAGATTTATATATAGCTTTGTTCCAATATAGGTATTTTGACATAAAATCGGGCTTTTTCTGAAATAATATGTAATTTTTTTTCCATGTTTCGATTCTGCGACTTAAATTATGCCTAAACCTTAAAATTCGTAAAATTTACTGCGAAATTTACGGAAAAATTCAAAAATTTATGTTAGCGCATTTTTGTCATTTTGCGCCTAGGATAATTCAGCGTAAAAGCGTCGCTAAAACGGTGGAAAATCTTAGACCTTTCAAATCGCCCCAACAACTACCCTGGTTACGAAAAATTAAGGTAAAATAGCAAAAATAGCGATAACTCACTCAAACATAATCCGTATAAAATTTGAATATGTTGTCAAATACGAGTTGGTGAGTAAAACTGCAATATGCATACTAGTGGCGCTGCAATCGGAACACGTCATCTGCGAAGAGCACAAAATTGCATGTCTGATAGCAAGCCTGCAAATTTCGCTGTGATACTGAGATAAGAAATCTGGGATAGAGAATTCCTAACAATGACTTCCAGGCATCATTTGCTCAAAGAACTGCGGTGGACAGCTGTTGGGGGCCTAAAGGCAGGAAACAACAGGAGTGGCCAAATAGCTAAACGTGAGTCCTTCTGTGGTTCATAGACTTTGGCAACAATTCGTAACCACAGATTCGACATCCAAGAGGTTCAGCCAATCAGGGACGACAGCTACGACTAGCGTCGATATCCAATATTTGTTATGCGCACGAAGCAATAGAACTGCAATCTGACTCAACTCAGATTCTCCCTTGCTGCAGCAACCAAAAGGTTGGTGTCAACGTCAACCGTGCATAGAAGGAGGTCTGTATGACAGGCGACTCGTCATTTCCGTGCCGCTCACTTTACATTCATGTAAAATGTCCACTGGACAGCTGATCAGTAAGGGTTGTTCACTTAGGTTTAGGCTCCAAAGCGATAACAGACGTTATTTGATTTGGAGAGAACCTGTGATCCACTATCATCCACCCAACATCCGTGAACGAGATGTATACGGAGAACGCAGTTTTGAGTTAATATTTCTTTGGGTGAACGCACAGTTCTCCATGTGTTTCCACGCGGAACCGCGAATACTCAGACCTACAGAGATAACATCCTTGATGATTATGTGCGCCCTAATATGGGGAATATATATGATACTTTTCTGGTATTGAACTGCAACGCTAGACCGCACGGGCTCACATCGTGGATGTTCAGCAGCAAACATTTCAGCGCATGGAGTGGCTAGCTCGACCACCAGACTTCAATCCTAAGGAGCATATTTAGGATGCTCTAAGAAGACGTATAAGTAGCTCTCAATCCTCCTTTACAGACCCTTGCCACGCTTTCAACTGCTTTGCCAGAGCAATGGCTGTCACTTCCCGTAGAAATGATAGACCGCATAATTGACAGCCCCACATATTGTTGTATTGCTTCTAGGAAAGATCATATTCCATAATGAAGTTAATTTTCCTATGCCAAACTGACACATCCGATTTGTTCATTTTATACACATGCTAATTTCTATAATACCATAATTGGCTGATAATTTCTTTTCATATTATTTACTTTACTATGCGCTATATACCGTGGGTTATACAGTTTCATTAAAGTCTACATATAACTTTTTGAGCAATTGTCACTTTTGTGATTTTTCCTAAATTAATGATACGATTTTTGATGTTCTCATCGAAACGCCTACATAAGAGGGGGGGGGGGAGCCTGAAACTGCACGATATTTGTCGCGATTTTCAGAAAGCCTGAATTGGGAAAGTTGGAATTTTGATATCATACATTAAGCCAACATAAAATACAAATACAAAACACTCCATCGGAAACTGAAATTTAAAAGCGCTGCTAAAAAACCAGACATGTTTATTGGCTTCTTTCCTTAAGCTGTGCAAATAAATATATGCTCATTCCATGTATTTACACATTTCATAGTCCGTAAGTCGCGTGATGATAATATTCGAATCTACAGTTCTCCAATGCCACAGCAATTACGTCAGGCAAAATGTAGAAATTTCTTTTCTATTCGAAAAGGAAATTAAAAAAAAAAAAAAAAAAAATTCTTTCTTTATAACCCAGGGTGACTCACATACTGCACCATTTCGATATATTGATTAAAAAAAAAAATTCAGAACTCCAAGGAAATCGTCTGATTGATATGTACTTCTAAACACGATAACCAGAGTCTAAAAGTCTCTCATAACAATAACAAGGGGAGCGGTGGGGAATTCAGCGAATGATAGCAAACCGACACAGAATTACGATCTTTTCTCTCTATCGTCTGCAACCATGCGGATGTGCTATGGAACAGGTGGCTGCAGCGGTAACACCAACGGTAAAGTGACACTGCCCCTGAGAATTCAGGTAAGCCAATTGCCATTATTGAAAAACTAATTCATGTTCGAAATCTTTTGATGAAGAAACAAGTCTTAATTATACGCTTTTATTTGCATTCGCGGTGTTTTATACTATGAACAAAATTTTCTCATCGATTTTTAATCGACTTCTATTTCTATAAGCTATCGAACTTGTATATAAACTGTTGATCAATGACAGTACAATTCGTCAAATTTCTTCTTTTTTTTTTTTTCCCAAAATTCGATTATGATTTTTTTATTTGATGCTTAATCGATTCTCCACACGTATCTTCGTTTAACGAATAAACTAAACATATTAGAATTTTACCGTTTGCACCACTGAATGAATACAGCGGGAAAAATAATCTTTTCAATATAACTCGTATGAAACTTGCAACTTACTTTTTGAAAATCTTTCATTTTCTACTCTGATGTTTATGATTTTAAAATTCTAACATCTAAAAATATATCGGACATAAAGTTTTGACAGTTTCACAGGTTATAAAACAAACTTTTCGCCCTCTTTTAAAACATGAACGATTACGATTCTTAGGGGCGTTAGCCCAGAAGAGCTATTAATTTCATTTTGGCATTTTTTGCACTCAAAACTTTAAATTTCCGTTTCACTTTTCAAATCGTTGCCACCAAATATTATCGTCCTGAGTTATATTTAAAGAAGTTAAATAATGAAGAATCTGCATGAATGTATGTTTCTCGCACTGTGATAAAACACAACGGTACCTAGTGCCATCCAATTCTGAATAATACAATTCTCCACTGAATATGGGCATATGGAATCTTTTGAATTTGTTTTATTATGGATTTCATATTTTGTAACATTTTAACGAATTTCCGATTATCAAACTCAACGATTTCAAAGTGAGCAATGGCAACACTGTAGCGAAAAAAGGGGAAAAAAAAAACATTTTTATGTTCAGCGCGTGAAAGTCTGTATCGGATATTCTAGAGATATGCTTTTTAAAAATTATTTTGCGATATTGCTGTTGAATTGAATTTAAGAACATGATATGTAATAAATAAAGGTAATACACAAAACGTTAAAAAAAAAACGCCTTTGGGCGTAATGTAAAATCTGAAAGCTTTCAGATTACTTTTAAAGAAAAGTGTTGCAATCGTGTTTCTCGCGACAACATTGCTCTTGAGTTTGCCATCTTGGCGCATTTAATGCCGATAATTTTTTTTTAAATTGATAGCGTGTAAATAAGACTAAAAAACAAAAATAAAATACAATTAAAAAAGTTTTTATAATATCCTTATATTTAAAATAAATATAATTAAGGGAAGGTAGAAAAATATCACATACTTTAATGGGAATAATAGATTCAGTAATTCTATTTTAGAATTCATCTACAATTTTATATCAGGAATAATAAAAAGGGTGTGGCGCCTACGATAAATTAAAAAAGATAATGGCTTACATATCTGACAAGGTAATTTAATTAACAGATCTCGTTTAGGCGCCCCACGCCTGTAATATATATATATATTATATAAAATTGTATATAAAACTGTAGACATAAAATTGTAGATAAATTGTATAAATAGAATTACTGGATCTATTATTCCCACATTAAACAATGTGATAAATTAGTTTTGTCCTTTTCATGCATTTATTATCAAATCCATTTTAAATAAAAGCTTTCTGTATAAAATTCTTTTGTTAATATTATTGCATTTTTATTTTTTAATGCTTGTATTTCACGCATTTTGGTTTTGCAGAGTGTGTGATTCTTGTGCATGAAAAATCTTAAGCATGAAATATTTACCCATAAACCATAACGAATAATGAACAAAAAAATGAACATTCTGTATACCTACCTTACTTCCTGCAAATATCAGCAAAGAGAACATTTTTAAGTTAAGGGGTTAAATTAAATAGTTTTCCGTATATTAAAAGCTGAGGATACTATTTGGCTTTAGAAAGATTTTTCATGCCAGATTTTATTCTATTTTTCGTTTTCTATATCATACCGCATTATTTTGCTTT